>NC_057403.1:17678768-17978768 GCF_019320065.1 Cervus canadensis | reverse complement strand
GTGTAGTCTTTTGTGTTTCCAGGCAGCCCCTGGGCGATGCCAAGGCTCTGGCTCCAAAAGACAGGTCTGTGAGAGTTTCTGAGGCATGAGAGGAGAGGGTGCACATGTGTGGGTGTATGTCCTGCTGCGGCGACTGTGATCTCCAGGAGGGCAGAGCCGAGCTGGTTAGTAACTGCTGGCTCCTCCGGGCCCAGGGTTAAGTAGTGAGTGTTACTGGCTGGCTGGGCCCACTCTCCATTGAGCAATCCTGGAGGCCTCCTGGAGGGGGTGTCTGTGGAGTTTCAGGGAAGCCGAGCAGTCCAGACTTGCGACTCTTAGCTTGCCCTCAGTACCCCTGCATCCTGCATTCAAACTCCTCACACCACAGCCCACAAGGTCTGGCATGACCTGGCTGGGGCCGACCACCCCAGTCTCACCTCCCGCTCCTCTTCTTCATGTGGTCTGTCTTCCTGGTCTTCAGATCTTTGCACGTGCTCTTCCCTCTGCCTGGAGCATGCCCCCTTTTCCTCCCTCTAGCTTATACTCTCTTCCTCCGGGTCTCAGCTCCTCTGTCCCCTCCTCCAGGGAGCCCTCCTGGGGTTAGCACCCTTCCCTTAGAGAGCCCCCCTCCCCTCTATGCCTGTCTGTGTTCATCACTCTCTGGGGACAATCTGCTCTTCTTTCATTGGGCTGTATTATTATTCAAACCTGAGTCGAGGTTGTCCAGGCACAGCCACATCCCCAGCACTGTGCCAGGTACTCAGCAGGTGCTCAGTAAATATTCTTCACCATCCACTCATTTACTCAGGTATCAACTCTGACAGACTGGCCTGGACAGAAACATATCTGTTCCTTTGCCATTGCATGGATTGAAGGGGGAAGATGCTATAGACTAGCTGACAGGCAGAGCGGCTGTCCACGGGTGTTGGGACCTGGCTCTCAGTGTTGATAGACATTCACCTGTCTGTCCTCCCTGCCTTTTCCCCGCTGAGCTGGTGACCCTGGGTCCTCCCAGGGTTGAGGTGGACACATCCGTCAGGGGTGGGAAGGAGGAGGCTTGGTTTACAGAATCCAAACCGTGGAGACAAAAAGACAGACACACAGGCAGACAACACAGATGTGCATGCACACCTCTCACCTTTGTCTGCACAGACACACAAAGAACTAAACGAACACACAGTCACACACAGCTTAACACACGCTCTCGTGCACACACATCGCAGAAATGTACAGACACCAGACAGCAGATACTGACAGGTGCACAACTCTACACACACAAACTGGCAGAGCTGGGCACCCCCACTGCCATGGAGAGGCCCCCAGGGCTCTGGACTGGCAGAATTTCTCAGCCACCCACATTTGTGTGGAGGTTCCTGCCTCCAAGTCACTCAGACACAAGGAAGCTTCACAGTCTTGCTCAGAGTTACATACAAACCTACAGAACAAGGCACATAGAGACATAGCATCACACACGCAGATCCCATTACCGTGTGCCCTCTTTCCCACGCATGCTCACAGCTACACACACACAGTTTCACGTGTGAGGGCATGCAGACACTGCTAAGCAGAGGCTACTCTCAGACGCTGACTTGTCTCAGGCCCTCGTCCAGAGGTCCTGTGAACCCCCTCACTGTGGGAGCCAACCTCTCACCCATCCCAACTCGGACCCACACAGTGTGATAATGTATCACTGACTATAACCACTCCAGGCGTTGTGGGGGTGGGAGTGCTTAGGGAGGCCGGAGCAAGTCAGGAGGGCTTCCTGGTGGAGGCGGGTTTGGGCAACTACTGTCAAATCCTGAAAAGATTTAGATAAGGAGGAAGTTCATGAAAGCACTCTCTCCCTACTATAGACATTAAAGACCAAAGAAGAGAAAGCAGGAGAGACTGCAAGAAGCTAAAAGGCAGGACCGGACCAAGGTGGCAAGGATAACAGTTTTGGAGACCTTTCCAGCTGCATTTTTTTTTAATTATTATTATTATTTTTTTTTCCAGTGGGTTTTGTCATACATTGATATGAATCAGCCATGGATTTACATGTATTCCCAATCCCGATCCCCCCTCCCACCTCCCTCTCCAGCTGCATTTTGAATGAAAATAATAGTAGTATTAATAATATAGCTGGCAGTCACTTGAGAAAACTAACCATGTGCCAGTTGCTCCATACAGATTCACTGTATTTTCTTGTGTAAGTCTTCCTATACGCTATAAGGAGGGCACTAGCCGTGTGACTCTGGGCAAGCAACTTCTCTGATCTCAGTTTCCTCATCTGTAAAGTGGAGATAATAACAGCACCTTCCTCCTAGCATTTTGAGGAATAAATGAGTTTGTATGTAAAAATGCTTAGAACAGTGCCTGGCAGAAAATACCTTCCCTGTAAGTGTAAGCTGCAATGGCAATAATTATTATTATCCCCATTCAATGGATCAGGAAACTGAGGCCAGGAGCCCTTAGGGAACTTGCCCAACCTGCAGGTTTGTGCGGAGTGAAGACTGGTTCCGACCCTGGTAGTGAGGCTCTGGGGTCGTGGGTGGAGGGAGGCAGGGCCTCCCCACTTTGGTGTGTGTGTGTGCTTGCGTGCGTGCGTGCGTGCGTGAGCACACGTAGGGTGATTCCATTGTTCTCTGCGCAAACCAGACCCCGTCCCACCCCCAGCAGGTCATCTAACTGCTAGCCACAACCCACAGCCTCCCAGTCATACCGCTGCGGGTTTCCTCTTTACGGCCCAGGGGCCTCCCCACCGGCTGACCCGCTCCCCCGCCTCCCCTTCCTGCACCTTGAGGATGCTGTGGCTGGACTGGGTGGTCTCAGGCTGGAGCTGCCGCGTCCCTGACTCAGGCCTGTGCCCCCTCACTGACCCGAATGCGGCCTGCCTGGCCCCCACAGCCAGACAGCCACGCGGGGGTGTCATGGGGGGGGTGTCACAGCGGGCCACGTGCCCGCACCCGGGGTGGCTGAATTCCGCCTGTGATTCAGTCGGCTTGTCTGGGTCGCCGGGGGTGCCCTGGTCTGTGATGTCAGCGGCCAGGTATGCGTCCGGGGTTTCTCCGAGTGTGACTCAGGCCTAGAGCTACCCTCTCCCTCCTGCAGACACTCCGGGCAGCTCTCCAGGGCTGGCGGCCGGCAGGCAGCCTGACGCTCCCTTCCCGGCCCCCTCCACGCCCTCCACACCCCTGAGCTGTGGGAACGGCAGACTAGGGGACCGGCAGGAGGCAGATTCCAGAGGCTCAGACCCCAGGCCAGCCCCGGCAGCCCACCGGGACCTCCCCACCTCCCCTGGAGACCAGGACTCACAGATTGTTATGGGATGGAATTCATTCATTAATTTATTCATTCAACCAGCCATTCAAACACAGGTTCTCAGCACCTCTCCTGTGTCAGGCTCTCCAGACACCGGGAACAGAGCTGAGAATAAGACAGAAATTCCTCACAGTGCCCCATCAGAGCCTGCAAGTTGTATAATATTGTTATTGCTATTGTTATCCCCCCTCCCCAGATTCCACCAGGCTGCAAGACTCTGGTTCGTTTCTGTTCCTCCAGGCAGCTGTCCAAACAGTTCCAGTTACTTTTAATCCTTGGCTCCCAAACAGTCCCTGGGAGGAATTCCTTTCAGGACTCTGACCTTCAGCCAGCCTACTGCAGCAGGTGCCTTTCCTTCCCTCTTGGACTTTCCTCATTCCCTGTCCCAATGAATGATTTAAGCCTCTGTTCTCCCCACCCCCAAACTCTTACCCCTTCACTGCCTTCCCCAAAACCTGAGCTTCACAGTGATGATCACAACTGGCCTTGCAGACACCGAGGGCTCCCTAGGTCCTTACACCAAGGTCAAGACTTAGAGACACACCTTCATCTGGTCACAACCACCCGTGGAGGAGGCCTGTTGTCATGCCCATGTTATAGGAAGGGAACTGACGCTAAACCACACAGCTAACGCCTGAGCCTGTAACTCCTGTTCTGGACACATGCCTACAGGGCACACACAGAGAGGAAGTAACAATACTGTTGACAGTCAAGTGTGGTATTTCGTAAAAGTTTATTCTGTGCTGAGCACTTTCTAAATGTTCTCTGTAGGAACTCATTTACTCCCCACAACAGTCCTATGAGTGCGGGCAATTATTATTCCCATTTTACAGATGAGGTCCATAGAGGTCTTAATGCTAATACGATTCAAGTCCACAAATACTGAAATCCAGCTATGTTTCCCAGTGTGGTGGTGCTGAAAATTAGAGCTATACAACTGGACACGGCTTACCAAAAGCCGCAAAGCTGGAAGGCACACATAGGAGACACAGAACCATTCACACAGTTACACAGACATGTGCACTCAACGTGGACACATGAGTCACAGATTCATTTACTCAACAGTAATTACTGAGTACCTACTGTGTGCAGAGAAGTGCTGAGGATCCAGCGGTAACCACAACAGCCTTAGGCCCTGTCCTCATGGAGCACACAGCCCCATGGGGGAGACAGTAAACAAAGAAATATATAACTAAAGACTGTGATAAATTCTGTGGAAAGAACTGAGAGATAACTGACTGACAAACACAACCACCGGCACAGCTGCACACAGATGACCCTACACAGGGATCCAGAACTATACATATACACACACAGAGACAGAAATGCAAGCTAGAAGCAAAACTGTACACGTCCATATGTATGTATCTGTAAGTACTGTATATATAGGTACTTACATAGTCATATTTCACATACAATCACACAAAAAGACTCAAGTACACACACCCAAACACATCGTCAGCAGGGTTCAGATACCCAGACATCCATTTGTTGGTGGTGTAGTCGCTAAGTCATGTCCAACTCTTGCAACCCCATGAACTATAGCCCACAAAGCTCCTCTGTCTATGGGATTTCCCAGGCAAGAATACTGAAGTGGGTTGCCATTTCCTTCTCCAATACATCCAGTACACAAGTGCAAACTGGGGAAACCACTCGCTGAGTCCGTCAGTTGCTCTCACACACATGAAGGAAGCCCTCATAAGCACGCTCTCACACGGGAAACCCCAGATAGACACTGTCACAGACAGAATAACTCATCTACAGTCACAACCATTCACCGTCAAACACCCAGTTTTTTCTCTCTGCTTGGAGATTCGCCCCAGCCCTGGTCACATGAAGCTACTAGTTGGGGGGTGTCGGGGGTGTGTGTTGGGGATGAGTTATAAAACCTCCCAGCTGTGGACAGCTTCCCAGACACAGAATGGAAGGACTTTGGGCTGCCTGTCTGATGAAAGAGCTTCGAGGAAGACAGGCAAGCAACCCCGAGGGGAGCAGGGAAAGGAGCGGGAGGGAGCTCTCGCGCTGTGGCTCCGGGTGTGTGTGTGTGTGGCCCCTGCCTGTCTCCACTGGTTGGGACCCCAAACTCAACAGCGCACACAGGAAGCTGGGAGTCTGAGGCAAAAGCAGAAGGCCAGAGAAGTGTGCTTGGATCTATTTTAGTTGTTATTATTTGGGGGAATGTGAGACAGCCACCGCGCGGGAGATGCTGGACAGACAGACATGCCGGGGAGGAGGGGGCGCAGACGGACAGATACCCAGCGGAGGCGGTCCTGGGTCAGACAGGAGGAGCGGGTGACAAGCAGACGGCGGCTGTCTAAAGGGAAACCGGCAATTTGGGGGTCTGGTTCTCCCCCGCTCCATCACCGCAGCGCCCCACCACCACCCCCCCCACACACCAGGCTCCCGGACGGCTCGTCTGTCCGCCCGGGCCGGTCCTGGTTGCACCCTGTGCGGCCGCGCGGCCAGGCCCGGGACAAACAGCCTTCACGTTGCTAAGCGACGGCGTTCCACAGCCCGTCGCGTCACCGCGTCTGCGCGGGCGGGGGGGCGGTGAGCGCGGAGACGGCGTCTGAGTCGTTTGTTGACGTTGCCTGGCGACCGCCGAGGCGCTGCCAGGCAACGCCGGCCGACTGTTCATTCTCTTAAAGAGGCAGGAACATTTTACCGGATCCGGCTGGACCGCGCGGCGGGGACTGAGGCTCTGCAGGGAGAGGGGAGGGTCGCTGCCCAGGCGTTGGGGAGATTTAGGGAATCGGAGGCTGGCTTACACCCTCCTGGAGTAGAGAAAAGGATATAAGCTGGGGACTGTTGATAGTTGAACTAAAGTTTTTAAGATGTTAGTGCAAGATGTTAGATCGATTGCACACGTGCATAGGCGCACTTGTAGGCACGCACTTCCACAGGAGAGTGGGTGGCAAAGATAAACCGATAGAGAGACCCGGGTTCAAATACCCACTCTGTGACCTTGACCTGTAACTTCTTTTTTCTGAGCATCTTTGCTTCCTGAAATGGGAGTGATAGCATCACCCGCCTCCAGAACTCTGACTGTATGAAATCCTGTTAAGTACTTAGTACATAGTAAGTGCTCTGTACATAACAGGTAAAATTATATTCTTTAATAACTGAGTTCTTTCTCTGCCTCACTGGGATTTGGAATGAGATGGTATTTGTAAAGTACTTACTGCAGGACAGAGTGCTAAATACACAGGGGCTGTCATATTATTGCTGATGTTTTAACTATTATTTCCTCTACTCTGTAAAATAACACATCACAGGGCATTGTCAGTTATTGCCTTTCTTTGTGTCTTAGGGTGCAAAGGCAAGGAAATCAGGCAGATGTGATTGGAAGTTTTGTTCTGCTGGCCCTGGGTGTGTGACCTCAGACAAATGCCTTGCCTTCTCTGACCCTCTGCTTTCTCCTAGGTGAAACCTGTGATCTCTCACCTCTCACATAGTCACTTCCAGGTAACGGTCCTGGGTGAGGGGTCCGCTCTCATCGGGTGTGTCAGGTCACTGCCCCATGTCTGCAGCATGACTCATGGGGCTACATTATGTAAAGCTCTTAGATTCTGCACAGAGGGCAGGTTATATAAACGTGTTTAATGTGCATCCTACATGTCGAGTCTAGGGAGGGGACCTGGCTTGCTAAGCCTGCAATTGCCAAACTGGCACTGGCTGCTTCTAGGAAGTCAAGCCTATCATGTATATTGCCTCATTCAAAATATGACTCTATTGGGGTCTCTCTATCCCCCTAAATGATGTGTCTCAGTCTCTGTCTCTTAATATGTCTTCATTCCCTCTGCATCTTTCTGCTGTCTCTCTGTCTCTGTTATGCCATCTCTGTGCTTTTCTGTCACTATCTCTGTTCCCCTGAGTCCTTTTCTGGGTTTCTGCCTCCCACCCACTCCCCTTTCTCTGGGTTTTTATCCATTTCTGGGTCTCCCTCTGTGTCTTTGTGATTCTCTTTAATTCTTCATTTAACTCCCAAATTTGTTCCCAGAGTCCACTGATTCTGAACAGCACCAATCCCAATCCCCTCACAACAGTGCTGTGGGTGTCAGGATGGTTCCTCTGCTCCTTGGGCCTCTGCTCTTCCCTTTGTGCAAAATCAGATGGAGTACCAAGTGGCACTAAAGGTAAAGAACCTGCCTGCCAATGCAGGAGACATAAACGATGTGGTTCCATCACTGAGTCGGGAAGATCCCCTGGAGGAGCACATTGGCAACCCACTCCAGTATTCTTGCCTGGAGAATCCCATGGACAGAGGAGCCTGGCGGGCTACAGTCCACTGGGTCGCAAAGAGTCAGACACAACTGAAGCGACTTAGCATGCACGACCGGCAGTGCAGATTGACAGGGAGCCTCATCTCCTGGGCAACCTGATAAAGGTGGATTGCCTCAATCCCACACCCAAAAGCTGTGGGTCAGAATCTCAGAGAAGGAGGTGGCAGAGATTATGACATGTGAGAGTCTGCCTGAGAGATTCTGAACAACTAATCTGAGGCCTCCACACGTGTCCTGATGCCAGCTGTTGTTTTTTTTAATGGTTTTTTAAATTGAAGTATAGTTAATTTACAATGTCGTGTTAGTTTCTGGTGAACAGTAAACTGATTCAATTATATGTGTGTGTGTGTATATACATGTTTACATACACATATATATATATATATATATATACACATTTATATACTTTTTTTCACATTCTTTTCCCTTATAGATTATTACAAAATATTGGGTATAGTTCTCGGTGCTGTACATAGGTCCCTGTTGGCTGATGCAAAGTTCTGATGCCACATAATAGGTGAGGTTCCGTGGAGACATGGCCAGGGACAAGAGTGATTTCCCCTGCAGGGAGAAGGTCTTGAGTGTGGACAGAGCAGGGGGTCAGGGTGCGGAGAGAGACAGATAGCAAGACACAGACAGACAGAGACAAAAAGATAGAGGCAGAGAGATATGGAAACACAGAGAGAAAGTCAGAAATTGCATTTTCTGCACACTGCCTGGAAATGCACCTTCATGGTGGAGGGCCACGTACCTACCTGCGTGCGAGTGTGTGACTGTATTCAACAGGTCGCTGCAGGCAGCACTGGGGTGTGCCGGGTCCAGTGCTGGGGCTGAGTGTGGGAAGCAGATGGATGGGCTGGGAGGTTCTGGGTGGACCCTCTCTACATGTACCTGCCTGCCTTTAAGCCAGTGTCCCGGGCCAGCATGGGTGACTACCTGACAACTGGAACCCAGTCAGACAGCTTTCTCTGTCAGGCCACCACTGTCTACGCCCACTGGGTGCGGCTAATAAGGATATAGCTCCAGGGGTCCTGGGGCCCACGTGGATAAGTTTGGGTATAGCTCCAGACTTCGAGGGTGTTGTGGACTTGGGAAGAGCCAACCTAATAGAGGGGTACCATTTTGGAGCCAGACTGAGCTGACTCCTTAGGCAAGCTGAGTGACCCCTGGGAGCCTCAATTTCTGCATCTGTAAAATGGGGAGGATAAGGACTTGTGTGAGGATTTTGTGAGTTCTCTTTCACAAAATGGTAACTGCTGCCATCTATTGAGGGCTTGCCATGAATGTGCCTGTCAGCAAATTCTGCAGCTCTGCCTTCAAACATCTCCAGAATCTGATTCCTGTTGCCCCTTGTCCAAGTCGCCATCCCCTCTTGCCTGGACTATTGCCTGGGTTGCCTCTCTGGTCTGCCTGCCTGCACTCTGGCCTCCCAAAGACCATTCCCCACATACAGCTGGAGGGATGCTGTTTAAATCAAAGTCAGTTCATGTCCCTCTTTTGTTCAAAACCCTCCCCTGGCATCTAACTCACCCAGAGTAAAAGTCAAGGCCCTCACCATGGCCCATAGGCTCCTTGGGCCACTCTCCCTCCCCTCCCTCTCTCTGCTCCAGTCACACCAGCCTCCTCTTGTTCCTCCAACACACCAGGCATGTTCCCACCTTAAGGCCTTTGCATCTGCTGCTCTCTCTGACCTGGATGCTCTTGACCCAGATATCTCCACGGCTCCTTTCTCCCCAACTTCCAGTCTTTGCTCAAAGAATCACCATCTCATGTCGACCTTCTCTGACCACCCTATTTGAAATGGCAGCCTCAACCCTCCCTTCCTCTCTACCTCCCCAGCACTGCTACCTTCCAACGTGCTATGTAAGGCCCATCATCTCCTTCCCCATTCCCAAAGTGGGAGCTTCTGGGAGGACAGGGACCTTCATCTTGTTCACTGTTGAATTGCCAGCACTTACCACAGTACCTGGAACAAATATGCTGAACGAATGAATGACGTGCCAGGAGTGTGCCACGAGTTCTAGGCCGGTGAATGCACTGAATCCTTACGTTGAATCCCTATTGTCACAGCAGTCCTCTATGCTAAGCGCTACCCGTTTTACAAACACGGAAACTAAGAGTCAGAGAGGGAAGTCCCTAAAACAGAAGCTCAAAGGCCCGGACGATCCGAGGTAGATTATCCTGCCTTCAGGGGCGTCCTTGCGGACCGGTGCATTGTCTGTGTTTATCCTCATCATCCCCATGTTTATTTCAGGGCTCATTCCTTCTTTACTTGGTTGCGCGGCCTCTATTACTGAGTCCCAGACAGCTCCCTTCAGACTCTACGAATTTCCCGGGGTTTCTGACTCCGGAGCCCAGAATCTCTACTTCCGCGTGGCGGTCTCCCCGGGTCCCTGCGCCCGGTGGACCTCCGGAGGCGAAGGCCCCAGCCGGGTGCGCCCACCCCGCCTCCGCTCCCAGTCTCGGCCCCGGCGCGGCCGGGCTCGCAGCGGGCAGCCCTGGGGCGGGCGGAGCCTGTTGCCCGGAGACCAATGTTTTGCCGCGGCAAACTGGGTCTCTGGGCCACCGCGGGGGGGCAGCCTGGGAACCCGAGCCGGGCGTGGGAGCGGGCTGGGGAGGGGCGCCGGTGGCCGGGGGTCTGGGGCCGAGAGAGCCCGGCATATGTCTGAAGTCTGGAGGGAATCGGAGACCCGATTTGAGGGGAATGAAGTAGGGATATTAGGGCAGTTTCGGGAGACAAGGAGGCTGGGATTAGGGACGAGAAAGTATTAGGGGTCAGTTTGAGGGAGGTGGGGAGGGGTTTGGGGAAGACAGGTGATGGAGGAAGCTTGGAGAAGCCACGGGAGGAGATTGGGAGGGCGAGGGGGGGGGGCAGGTAGAAAGTTGGGGATAGTTTGAGGGACCCTGGACAGGCTCCCCCCACCCCCCACCCTCGACATGGGTGAGTGAAGGAGGGCGTGGGAAACTAGACGTTTAGGGGATTCAGAAATGACAAAGGACTGGTGTGAGGGCAGGGAGTTTGGGTAGAGGGCTGATATTTGCAGGCCGAGACAAATTTGCAGGCCGGGGCAGAGCTGAAATTTAGGGGGGACCAAGAAATGAGGGTAGAGAGCTTGGGGGAGATACGGATCCCTGAGGAGAAGGAGGAGGCTTAAACGGGACGGAAACAAGGGTGAATCAGAGGAGAAGGTGCCCTTGCCACTTCCAGGTTCCTGGCGGGAGGACTTCTCCCCGCCCATTGTCCCCGGCCTGGCCAGGACGTCCGGAGACATCTCAGGGGACGCGACGTCGGGGTTATGTAATACCGCCAGGCCCCGGGGAGGGGCGGAAGTTAGGACTCCCGGGTTCCTTTCACGCCCCATCCCAAGGGAGGGACAGGGATCGGGATCCCCAAGCGGCTTGTGACATCACATGTGGGCGGAGTCCACCACAGGCAAGAACTCGTTTTCTTGCTCACCCCGACTCGGGAAGCGGGGACTGAGATGAGACCCTGGGTGGGGAAGGGTATTCTTAGCAATGCCTCTAGCTGAGGCGGCCTGATGGCCAGGGCTGTGAGGCAAGAGATCCAAGGAGTGCTGATCCCTTTCATTCCATTCATTCAACAAATATGTACTGAGCGCCTACTGTTGTGCCAGTCACGTCCTGGGTGATGGGGACCCAGCCGCAAACAAAACAGAAGTCCCTGATCCCAGCAGCCCCTGATTCTGTGCCCAGACCTACTCCATCCCAGTCAAAGGTGGTTGAAACTAGACCTTCTTCACTCAACAGAGCCTCAAATCACGGATCCTCCCACCCAAACTTCCCTGGTGTAGGGGGCAGAACACACTGGCTCAGCGCCTGAGTCCCCTGGTCTCTGAATGACTGCATCCCCGTTGCCCCCACCCCCGTGGCCTGTCACTTCCTCCCATCCTCATGCCCCCCACAGGGCATGACTAGAGATGCTGGTCGTTGGCAAATCACTCCAACGTCATTACAGCCGGCAGTGCTATCACCATGTCCCTGAGTTGTCATCAAGAAGCCTCAGTCTGTCCCTGTGAACACCTCTGGGGTGTGAGGAGGGGGCACTGCCCTGCTGCCAGGGACGCCTCAGCCCCCGCAAAGGCAGTGACTTGCTTCCATCCAAACCCTTCATCAGAAGGTTCTGGAAGACACCTTCCTAGCTTTCCTCACTCCTCCTCCAGGCAGCCTCCTTGAACTCCCTGTCACTCCCCTCCAGGTCCTTGGGCTCTGGACCCTGACCCTTTGGACCTGTTCCTCTGATCTCATCTGCTCCCATACCTTCAAGTTTGAGGAGCCTTCGCAGCCAGACCCCTGAAAGGACACATTCCTGTATTTCTCCAAAGCCTCAGTTTTTACTTCTCTTAAATGGGTATAGCAGTGGTGCCTGGCTTACACACTGGGTGATGAGTGATTTGGACAAGGTCACTTCTATGATGGGCTTAGCACAGGCTGGGACATTGTGAGAGCTCAATGAACTCTGTTGGCCAAGGCACAGAGGATGTAGGTAGTAGTGAAAAGTGGGGATCAGAGGGAGGAGGGAAATTTACTTTTTCAAAGTATACTCTCTTGTATTTGCCAATATGTGTGTGTGCCAGGTTACTTCACTTCAGTTGTGTCTGACTCTGTGACCCACTGGACTGTGGCCTACTAAGCTCCTCTGCCCATGGGATTCTCCAGGCAAGAATACGGTGGTGGGTTGCCATTCCCTCCTCTGGGGGATCTTCCCAAACCAGGGATGGAACCCACCTTCTTTATGTCTCCTGCATTGGCAGGTGGGTTCTTGACTACTAGCGCCACCTGGGAAGCCCATTTGCCAATATATGTTCCCTCAACGTTTTTAAATCCCCCTTTTTAAAGTTTAAAAATGACCCGCTTTGGACTAACTTTGAAACTTACCTGGGCCTCCCCTACCCACACCTGCTTTTCCTCCTCTTGGGCCTCATGTCAGGGATGACCCCACCATCCCACTCTCACCTGAGCAGAGACGCCGGCTGGATCTTGGCTGCCTCTTTCCCCTCCCAGCCTCTCAGCCACCAAGTCTGGCCCTTCTTGCCTTCTGACTGTCTTTCAAATCTGCTCTTTCCTCTCCTCTCACTCCTCCCTAGGTCCAGGCCCCTCCTCTCCTCCTCCTCAGTCTACCTCCAGGAAGCAGTCAGAAAGGTCTTCAAACCTGCCTGTGTCCTTCCTCTCCTCAGAACCTGCCATGGCTTTCCCAGTGCCCCTGGGGGAAATAGTCCAGGCTCCTCACCATGGTCCAAGGGGCCCAGGGTTGCCTAGTCCTTGCTCACTTTTCTAGCCTAATTCTTCGGTCCAGCTGCACAATTCTTCCTGCCTTAAAGGATCCTCCAGCCCAGTCCCTTTGCCTGCTGGTTGACGTCCCATCCAGACAACATAATCATCAAGACACCCGCCTAAAGGTGTCCACTACCTATCTGTGTCCACTACGGTCAGGGACAGCACTTGAGCGTGCCTTCCATCCACAGCTGAAGGGTTCTGCCTGAATTTTCATCGAGACATCATTCTACAGGGCAGTTTCTGTTCTGTGGCATTTCAAAGACGAGAAAGATGCAGACATTGAACCTCAGGTGAGCGTGGTATAAAATCTTTGAGGCTGATTCTGAGAGTAGGCATTGAAAGAGTCGCAGGATATCAGAATAGGAAGGTGCCCCCAAAGGATCCAAGTGCAAAGGGGAGACCCAGGCCCAGAGCGAGCAGGATTCTCGGCTTTTCCCCCTGCCTGGGGCTATCGTGTCCCTGACTTGCAAGGAAGGGCATAGTTGAATTGGGTTTGGTGAGCCCAACAGTGGGGCGCTGGGCTGAGCCCTGACTGGTGACACAGAGAGCCCAACTTTGGTGACAGCAGGCCTGCCTCTGTCCCCAGTCTGAGCCCCAACCCTGGCCCAGGCTTGAATCCCTGACCCTTGGCAAGTTTGAGCCCTGAAACTGGCTAAGACCCAGAACTAAGCCCATCCGATCCACTACAGAAACTAGCCAAAAAGTCAAGAGCCTCACTCCCAGCCCTCTGCCTGGCTGGTCCCGCATGACTTCCTGTGACCTCTGCATCGTACCCCCATAGAACTGGAGCTGAGGGCTGGGGGTGGGATTCAGAAAGGCGAGACAGAATAGGGACAGGGCTTCGGGAAGGGTGGTCTGAGGGATGGAGACGAATGTCAGCGGGGCACTTGGGGAAGGGGCGGCAAGGTTAAGAATAAAGGCTAGGATACGGAAGGGGAAGCTGGATAACGGTCAGGGGTGAAGAACAGAGGGGAAACTGAGGCGTGGGGGACCAGGAGACAGGGCACTGCGGGGGATGGAGGGGCTAGGGGCGCTGATTCGAGGCTGGTGACAGCTCGGGAGATGCGGGTTGGGGTCGCAGTTGGGGGCAGCGCGGGGCCGGCGGGGGCCGGTCGTCCGGCCGCAGCTACGCGGAGAGGCCCAGCTGAGCCCGGCCCCACTCCCTTCGCCCCCCCGCTGCCTCCCCCTTCCGCTCCCCGGAAGCGCTGAGTTGTCCTGCCTTATCTGGGGGCCGCTATTTCGGGCTCCGCTCCGAGCGCGGGGACTATTTTTAGCGGCGCTCGGGTAAAAATGGACGCGGCGCCGCGCGAGTTCCCGAGGCCGCGCACGCTCCCTCGCGAGAACTGGGGGCCGCGCGCCTGAGTCACCGCCCGCCCCCCTGCGAGGAGCGCGGACACCCGCCCATCCGCACAAACTCTTGGATTCCTGAGTGCTTGGAAGCCAGCGCGGCTCAGAATATTCCAGGACCGTCGGGAAGCATCCACCCGGGCTCGAGCGGTGAGGGCCGACTTTTGGGCAGAGGCGCCGCGCCCCCTGGTGGCCCCTGCGGGGATCGCAGGCAAGGGCCGGGCCAGGAGTTCACACACCCCCACAAACCACCCCCCCACACACCCCCGGCTGGCCACACACCCATTTTATAAATGAGGAAGCTGAGGCCCGGACATGAACTGGGTTGGGGGTCTCGCATCATGAATTGCAAGGTACTGCTCGTTCAGTTTCACCTCCAGCACTTCTCTTCATGGAGAACTCACTACCTATCAGAAAACTAGGCACCCTATATTTTTATAAAGAGCATCTAGCTAGTCACTGGACAAGTATTTATCAAGGGCTTAGTGTGTACCAGGCAACATGCTAGGTGATGAGGACACAGCAGTGAACGAGACAGACCTCAAATATCCTTGGTGTTGTGGGGCTGACATTCTAATGGGGGTGACTGAATAAATAAGATGATTTGGGACATCCGTGGTGGTCCAGTGGTTAAGACTGTCCTTCCACTTCAGACGCATGGGTTCGATTGCTGGTTGGGGAACTTAAGATTTCGCATGACATATGGCATGCCCCTCCCCCCCACCAAAGACCGTAAGATGATTTCAGATTGTGGTAAGCACTGTTAAGAAAATAAAATGGGAGGATCTATTATAATTAGAGGAATGCTTTGGTAAAAGTGGACTTCCCAGATGGCTCAGTGATAAAAGAATCCTCCTGCTGATGCAAGAGGCGCAGGAGACTTGGGTTCCATCCTTGGGTAGGGAAGGTTCACCTGGAGTAGGAAATGGCAACCCGTTTCCAGTATTCTTGCCTGGAAAATTCCATGGACAGAGGAGCCTGGCTGGCTACAGTCCGTGGGGTTTGCAGAGTTGGATGGGACTGAGCACCCACACACTGTAAGAGTAATCCAGGGGAAGCCTTTTTCTAAGGAGGTGACACTCTAAAATGATCTGGTTTCATTCAGTCCCCTTACCCCATTTCATAGACTTGGAAACAGAAACCCAGAGAAGAATCACTAGGGGGCTGAGCTTGTATAGTGTAGATTGCATGAGTTTTCACTGAACTGATTGCTCAGCTTCAGATTGGTTTCCTCCTGAGCCTGGGTGCTCATTACCTCCCAGCAGATAGATGCCATTCATCATCAATAATAGTAATACTGATTACTGGTTTTTAAATAATAGCTACCTCTTATCCAGCACCTACTTTTTACTGAGCAGTCTACTAAATGTCTCACCTGCATTAATTCATATAATCCTCATCCTGACACTCAGAGGTGAGATCATAATCCCACACCCTATTAACAGATGAGAAAATCTGTTTTCCCATCTCCCTTTGCTTCCAGCCACATGAGTATCTATAGTTTTGCTGAACTTCTACTTGTTTTTTCGGGAAACCACCCCTTTTTCAGGTTCAGTTCACCTGATTGTCTTGGGGCTCACCCCATCCTGGTTCCAGAGAAGGACACCTGACCTAGGTCCAGCCAGTCAGAGTGTTCCAATTGGGCTGGCCTCTGAGGACAGCGATCGGGTCAGAGGTGAGTATGTGGCCCATTTAACAATGAATGATGAACCCTTGAGCAGGAACCCTTTCTTCCCTCTGGGATGGCTAAGAGGATGAGATATGAGCCTAAAGCTGTTAGGGCTGCCTTTGCTACTTCAAGGAATGTCTTCCTGAGGAGAAAACTAGAGAAATAAGAAACCCAGATATGGGACAGTGACTTCATATCATTGTTTAAGCTCCTGGATCAAGCTGTGACTGAAGCTGATTTTACTCCTTGACCTTTTGAAAATGTGAGCCAATACACTTCCCTGAGCCAGTTTGCATTTGAAACTGAGAGACTCCTGATTAATTCACTTTTGCTTTCTAACCACCCCCACAACCAGGAAGTTTCCACCACCTCTAGTCCTTGGCAGTGGATAACTATACCCCCTGAAGTACCCATTCATTAAACACACACACACACTCACACACACACCCATGGAGGCATGGACTGCTTGTATACACCTGAGCCCCCACCCCTCATCGGGCAGGCACTCCTGTGGTGGCTCTGGGTCTGCTCATCATCCTGTCCCCAGGTATAGACCAGAATGAGAACCCAACTCCGAGCCTACTGTTCTGGGAAGGACTGCTTTTCACTTTCATCACTGGCTGATGATGGGTTTACCCTACTGCACCCTCCACTTTCTCCCACTGTCAGGATTTCAGCCTTGTCTGAGCTCTGCCTGCCTCCCAGCCTCTGCTTCGCCATCTCTCCTGCACTCCAGACCCATGTATCTAGAAGCTTCTTGGATGCCTCCCCCTGGTTGTCCCACAGAATTTCACCCTGTCCTCAATATCTTCCTCCTACGCCTGTGGTTCCTTCTCCCAGGCCCCCAGCTTCCACTTAGTCCCACCTGGACCCTGTCTCTTGGACCAGAGTCCTGTTGGTGCCTCCCTCCCCTTACCTCCCATAGCCTATCACTCATCTCCATTCTTTTTTTTTCCCCCCCACACTGTGCAGCCTGTAGGACCTTAGTTCCCCAATCAAGGATCAAACCTGTGCCCCTTGCAATGGAAGCTCAGAATTCCTAACCACTGAACCACCAGGGAATTCCTCTCTTCTTTTTTTTTTTGGACTGCTCTGGGTCTTCATTGCTGTGCTCGGGCTTTCTTTAGCTGCAGCAAAGTCTTTAGTTTCCATGCCCGGGCTTCTCACTGCGGTAACTCCTCTTGTTGCAGAGCACGGGCTCTCGGGCACACCAGTTTCAGTAGTTGCAGCATGTGGGCTTGGCAGTTGTGGCAGTCTCGGTGTCCTGTGGCATGTGGGGTCTTTCCAGACCAGGGGTAACTGTGTCCCCGGCATTGGCAGGCCAACTCCTAACAACTGGACCACCAGAGAATTCCTCCCTCCATTCTATCTTTTAAAGATTTTATGTGTTCTCCTTCCTCCTCCTCCTTACTCTGACCCAGCTGCCTCCTTGGCCCCCTTTCCCCACTTCTTCCTTCATATCTACACTCATCCCTGGTTTCCTGCCATGGGTCTGCCCCTTCCCACCTGCAAGGATTTTACTAAACCACAAACCCGCTCTTTTCAGGTCTCTCCCCTGCTCAGAGCCTGCTGTGGCTCCCCATTGCTCTGGTCCTGTGATCTGCAAGGCCTTCCGTGGCCTTCCGTGGCCTGCTGCTTTATTCAACTCCGTCTCTTGCCCCCCCCCCTTCCCTAACACACGCCACTTCACCTTCAAACAATACTCGAACAGCTAGCCTTTCTCCAGTGCCTCGTGCATGTCTCCCGACTCAAACATTCGGCTGTCTCTGCCCAAGTGCCTTTCCCATCCTTCTCCACCCAGTGAATAGTGCTCCGTGCTTTGAGGTCCAACACAGCGATCCCCTCTGCTGAGAAACCTGACGCGACTCCCTCCAACCTAAGCCAGGTCCCAGCCTCTCAAGTAACCTGGTGGCTGTTGGAGTTCATTCTCTGCCTGGCAGCGTGCCAGGCCCTTTGCACGCACGGCCTTACTGACTTCCCCCCAAACCCTTCGGGCACAGGAACAAACACTTCCAGTTTCTGGATGAAGAAACTGGGACTCATGGAAGGAATCCCAGCCAGGGAGGGGACAGAGTCAGACTTTGAACTTGTAACCTCACGCAGCCCGGTTCATCCAGGAGTGTTTTCTCTCTGTTTTGTTTGTTTCAAGGGTTTTTATTTTTGTTTGTTTTTTGCCCATGCCACCCAGCATGTAGGATCTCAGTTCCCTGATCAGGGATCAAACCTGCACCTCCTGTGTTGGAAACGTGGAGTCTTAACCACTGTTCCACCAGGGAAGTCCCTTCATCTCCGTTTTGTAAGTTTTTATAATGCTTTTAATAAGGTCACATGCGTGCGTGCTAAGTTGCTGCAGTGGTGTCCAACACTTTGTGACCCTGTAGATCGAAGCCCACCAGGCTTCTCTGTCCATGGAATTCTCCAGGCAAGAATACTGGAGTGGGTTGCTATGCCCTCCTCCAAGGGATCTTCCCAATCCAGGTATTGAACCTGCGTCTCTTAGATCTCCTGCCTTGGCAGGCGGATTCTTTATTACTAGCGGCACCTGGAAAGCTCAATAAAGGCACGCGTGTATATAAATATTTGTGAATAAAAAATGTACTCTGTACATCGAGTGGCTGCAAAGTCCTGCCTGGCGCTGTGGTCTCTCCTGGCTAAGTAGCTTCTTCACCTGGGTCTGGTGCAGAGAGGAATTTGAGAGCATCCTTTAAGGCCAAGTTTTTGACGTGAGCCTCAGTCGCTCTGTTTGAACCTGCTTCTGACATGGATTGTTCCAGAACAATCACAAGAAATCCTGAGGCTCAGTGACCCCTGGAACAAGTGGCACCCCATCATCTGATGCCCTCCCAGATGGAAAGACAGCAAATCCCATGGACCAGCGCTGTCCACAAGAAATAGGACGT
The DNA here is from genome assembly GCF_019320065.1 of Cervus canadensis. Classification (NCBI taxonomy): domain Eukaryota; kingdom Metazoa; phylum Chordata; class Mammalia; order Artiodactyla; family Cervidae; genus Cervus; species Cervus canadensis. The sequence goes on along the minus strand of NC_057403.1, from coordinate 17,959,995 downwards.
GAGCTTGAATGCCCTAGTACCTCCCCTGCAAAAGCCAAAAGAAACAGGTGAAAATAATTTTGTTCCTGTATTTTATTTAACCAGATAGATGCAAAATATTATTTCAACATGTGCTTAATATCAGCAGTCTTCTTTTTTAAAAACAATTATTTATTTTTGGCTGTGCGGGGTCTTTGTAGCTGCTCATGGGCTTTCTCTAGTTGCGGTGAGCAGGGGCGTCTCTGGTTGCAGAGCACAGGCTCCTCATTGCGGTGGCTTGCTTGTTGTAGAGCGTGGACTCTAGACTGTGCGGGCTGCATAGTTGTGCACAGGCTTAGCTGCCCCAGGGCACGTGGAATCTTCCTGGACCAGGGGTAGAACTTGTGTCCCCTGCATTGGCAGGCAGATTCTTAACCACTGGACCACCAGAGAAGTCCAGCAGCTTTCTTAACGAGATAGTTTCTGTTCTGTTTTTTTTCTTTTTTATCACACTAAGTATATGACATGTGATGTGGATTTTACCCTCACGACACATCTCATTGTGGACCAGCCATGTATCAAGTGCTTAAGAGCCACGTGTAGCCATGTTGGACATCACACAGTAGCCAATGCCTGATCAGGGATCTGGGAGTATGGCTTCCTCAGAGTTCAGATTTCACATGAGATGGTGTGCCTCCAGGTGACAGCAAGGCTTCACATCAAGAACCTAGACTCTGAAGCCAGACTACAGGGTTCAGACTCTGAAACTTCCAAACTGAAACTCTGGCCTCTCTGCACCTTGGCTTATTCCTCTATGAAAGGAGAATCGGCAAGACATCAGAGGGGGTTTTGTGAGGATTAAATGAATTAATAGATATTTAAGCACTTAGAATAAGACTTGGCACATACTAAGTGCTGTACAAGTGTTTGACTTTTATTATTATTTGGAATTTTGTGAGAAAATCTCTCAACTCCACTTTAAGAGTTGAAGAATGAAAAACTCCCTTAAAGACTTCCCATCCTCTTGGAAATGTCAGAGCATGGTGGACATACCCGACTTCTAACCATCATCTGAAGGACACCTGGACCACTCTGGGCTCTCGAGGGCACGTGCTAATATTCCCCACTGGAACAGGTGTGTGCAATCACAAAGCTTTCGACACCTCCCGGTCTAAACTCTGCCATGTATTTTCCTGTTCTCATTTTTCTGTTTTGATCTGTGTAATGGGTTGAATGATGTGCCCCTGTCCAACCCAAGATAAATCCACCTGAGATCTGTGAATGGGAACTTATTTGGAAAAAGGGTCTTTGCAGATATAATTAAGGTTAGGATCTCGAGATGATATCACTGTGGATTATCCAAGTGGTCCCAAGTGTCTTTACAAGAGAAAGCCAGTGGAGGGGAGGAGATTCCCTGGAGGTCTAGGGGTTGGGGCTCACACCTCCACTGCACGGGGCACAGGTTCAGTTCCTGGTCAGAGAACTAAGATCCTGGATGCCTTGCAGCATGGTCAAAAAATAACAATAACAGATGTGCAAGATCTGTACACTGAAAGCTAATAAAACATTGCTGAGAGAAATTAGGGAAGACCTCAATAAATGGAGCAGTAGGTATTAAAAGAGAGGAAGAGAGAGAACAGCGGAGGGAAACTGGAGACGGATTAGAGAAGATGTGGTCGTGTGGAAATGGAGGGAGAAAGGAGACTGATGGAGTCACAAGCCCAGGAGAAGCTGGGGCCACGAGAAGCTGGAAGAGGCAGGGAAGGATCTTCCCCTAGGAAATTCAGAGGGTGGTCTAATGGTCTAAGAATCTGCCTCCCAGGGCAGGGGACGCGGGATCGATCCCTAGTCCAGGAAAATTCCACATGCCTCGGAGCAACGAAGAAGCTTGAGTGCCACAACTACTGAGTCATCCATCTAGAGTCCGTGCTCTGCATCAAAAGAAGCTGCCGTGATGAGAAGCCCCGGCACCGCAACAAGAGCTGCCCCCACCGGCCGGAACTAGAGAAAGTCGGAGCACAGCAACGAAAATGCAGTGCAACCAGAGATAAATAGATGAAAGTGATAAGAAGAAAAGTTAAAAAAAAAAAAAAGAGGGAGTGTGACCCTGCTGATATTTTGCTTTATAGTAGGATTTCCGGTCTCCAGAACTGAGAGAGAATAAATTTCTGTTGTTTTAAGCCACCAAGTTTGTGGTAATTTGTTAGGCAGTCACAGGAAATGAATACAGTCTGTTTGGGGGCCTGTCCCCTTACACCCTGAAGACAGAGTTTCTGTGGCTTTCAAATGCTGTCTCAAAGGAGAAAACTGAGGCTCAAAAAGAAGGCAGAGTCAGAATCAGATCTCAGGTCCCCAGAACCTCATTCAAGATCCAGGGGCCACTGTGGAAACTCACAAGGTATTTTGCCTGTTTTAAAAAAAAATACAGGATGCCTGTTGAGTTTTCTTTTAAGGCAGTGGTTAGAACACAAGCTTTTGTTGGAGACCTGGTTTGTTTGCTTCTTTGCTGTGTGGCCTTGATCAAGAGACTAGCCTCCCTATACCTCGCTTTCTCCTTCTACAAAATAGGAATAACAAGATAAGTCATCTCAGGGACTTTCCGAGCAGTCCATTGGTTATAAATCTGCTTTCCAATGCAGGGGATGCAGGTTTGATCTCTGGTCGGGGAACTAAGATCCCACATACCACAGGGCAACTAATCCTGCACGTCGAAACTATTAAGCCCATGTTGCTCTAGGGCCAGCACACCACAACTGAGACCTGATACAGCAAAAAAAAAAGAAGTCTTCTCAGAAGGCTGTGATGTGGAGTACATGAGGACTGATCAACTTTGTCATTTGAAAGTCTTTGCAAATGCTATAGGACAAGAAAAATAAATGAGATATAAAGATGGGAAGGCAAGAGATAATGCTACCATCTCAAAGAAAGGCTAAGAGAATCAACAAACTATTTTAAACTGAGAATTAGGCCAGATTGCCTGGCCAACTGATAATAGTAACATTAATCAACTAGAAATTATAATAGAAACAAGATAAGCATGGGCTCTAGGTGATGGGGCTTCAATAGTTGCAGCACGTGGGTTCAGTAGTTGCAGCTTGAGGGCTCTAAAGCACAGGTTCAGTAGTCGTGGCACTGGGACTTAGTTGCTTTTTGGCATGTGGGATCTTCCTGGACCAGGGATCAGACTGGTGTCCCTTGCATTGCAAGGTGAATTCTTAACCACTGGACCACCAGGGAAGCCCCCAAGCATTTCTCTTGACTTCCCATCACCCTCATCTAGACTACTATCTGATCTTCCCTGGACAACTGAGATCACTTCCCTGCTGGGCTTCCGGCTTCCATCCTTGACCATTCTCTACTCAGAATAAAATCCAAAATTCTTACCATGGCCTTTGCAATCCTACATGATCTGGTCCCTTGACTGCTTGCTCTTATTTCTTGCCACTCTCCCCCTCACTCCGTGTGTTTCATCTTTGTAGGCTTAGCAATTTCCTACCACAGGGGCTTTGCACAAACTGTTCCCACTGCCTTGAAAACTCTCCTCCCTTCACCTCGCAGATTGCCAGTCATCCTGTAGATCTCTTTAACGTTTCTTTGACAGAAAAAAACTCTCCCGCCCTCCCATTTTCCCACCCCCAGTTAAAATGATGTTTCATACTCTTGTCTTTCATATAACACTTAGGTATGTATGACTATTAGTTCAGTGATTCTTAAGCTTTTGGTCTCAAGGTCGCTTACGCTCCTAAAAAGTAATGAGGGCTGGACTTCCCTAGTGGCACAATGGATAAGTCCACCTGCCAATGCAGAGGACATAGGTTTGATCCCTGGTCCTGGAAGATTCCACATGCCAAGGAGCAACTAAACCCATGAGTCTCAACTTGGGCTGAGCCCAAGTGCTGCAGCTACTGAAGCCCAAGCTCCTACAGCCTGAGCTCTGTGACAAAAGAAGCCATGACAATGGGAAACCCTCGAAACGCAGTGAGGAGCGGATCCCGCTCGCTGAAACTAGAGAAAGTCTGGGCATAGCAACGAAGACTCAGCGCAGCAAAAATAAATACATAAAAAGTAATGAGGACTCCAAAGAACTTTGGCTGATATGGATTGTATCTATCCATATTTACTGTGTTAGGAATTGAAGCTGAGATATTTAAGGATTATTTATTGGTTCACTTGAAAATAGTTTTTAAAAAATCAGGTGAACAGAAATCCTATATTTTAAATTGAAAACATATTTTGGGGAATTCCCTGGTAGTCCAGTGGTTAGGACTCTGAGTTTCCACTGCAGGGGGCACAGGTTCGATCCCTGGTCAGGGAACTGCGATCCCACAAACCTTGAGGCATGGGGAAAAAAAGAAAAAAAAAAAAGCCAACCAACAAACAAACCAACTGTACTTGAAAGAAAGAGAACATTTAGTAAGAAGAGGGGCAGTGGGAATTCCCTGGTGGTCCAGTGGCTAAGACTCTGCGCTCCTGATACAGGGGGGCTGGGTTCGATCCCTGGTCAGGGAACTAGAGCCCACATGCCATAACTAAGACTCTATGCAGCCAAATGAATAAAAATAAATGTTTAAAAAAAAAAAAAAAAAAGAAGAGGGGCAGTGTTTTACAGATTACTTTAATGTCTGGCTGGACAGAAGATAGCTAGGTCTTCTCTGCTTCTGTGCTCAGTGTTGAGATATTTTGCAGGTTGCACTGAACATTTGAGAAGGAAAGTGAAAAAGGGAGTTAAGTGTCAGCACTATGACAATCATTCTGACCCTGGGGACCTCAAGAAAGAGTGCTGGGGAGCCTCCCAAGTGGACTGCACTTTGAGAATCACCCCTTACCTTTTGGTCCTATAGAAACTAAACACCGTATCCTGGGAACTGAACATCTCTGGGGCCAGGGGACCTGGTTTGGAGACAGTTCTGAGGACATGTAAGGTATTCTTTGAGCCTCAGTTTCTTCATTGCTAACATGGGATTGGGCTTCCCGGATGGCTCAGTGGTAAAGCATCCGCCTGCTAATGCAGGAGCTGCAGGTTCGATCCCTGGCTTGAGAAGATCCCCTGGAGAAGGAAATAGCAACCCACTCCTGTATTCTTGCCTGGGAAATCCTGTGTGCAGGAGAGCCTGGCGGGCTACAGTCCATGGGGTCACAAAGAGTTGGACACGACTGAGTGACTAAACAAAAAAGACAGCAACATCATGAGGTTGGTGATGATGAAAATAATAAAAATATTTCCCTCCTAAGGTTGTAGTGAGACCCATAGGAGATAACTGTCCGACTCAAACCTGGCATGTAGCATACAACCAACATTTGCGGTGATAGTTTGGGAAACGTCATTTTATTTTATTACCAACAGTTTTTATTCATGCAGTTAATTTCTCCAGAGGCCTATCTTATATTGGGAAAATGGTGATGACTGAGAAGCGCCTGGCCCTACCCTCATGGGGCTCCCAGCCCAGTGGGTCAGAGTTTTAATTTGAGGGATTGCCCTTAGCACCAGGTCTCTGAGGAGCATGAGTTCATAAGATTGGGGAGGCAGGGAAAGGCTTTCTAGGGAGTGGGAACAGCATGCAAGGAGCCATGGCAAGTGGAGAGGGGAACAGCTGTGACCCAGGGGTTTGGCTCAGTTGTGTCCATTTTTGTGCCCCCAAGACGCCTCAATCCTATTGCTGGTGATAAATACGTGTGTATATCTGGTTCATCTCCCCTCCTCCCCAACCCCTCTTCTTGTATAAAGTTAGTTCCTTGATTCTGGGCTCTTTGAGGGAAGTCCCACCTGTGATCTAACTTCAGTCTCTCGTGCTGCAGATCCTCCTTTTTGCTGCGTATCCAACCACAGTGCCCCGTGGAAACCTGGGACGTCCCAGCAGAAGAGGTGCCCGGGATGGCGCGGGGTCGAGTCCAGCGCCTTCACTGTCCCCCATCCGGGGGCCGCCGCTCCGGGCCGGGTGAGTCAGCCCCTGGCGGCTTCCGCGTCATCCCGGCCGCTCGGCTCGGCGCTATTTCGGGTTCCGGGCTCTATAAATAGAGGCTAGCGGAGCTGAGCCGCTCCCCCTCCGCTCGGGCCCCCCTGCGTCCCCGGCCCCGCCGCGATAGCCGGGCCGCGCGTCACCGCGGCTAAGTTTAGAGGCGGGTGGGGACGCTGGCCGGGTCACTGCGCCCCTCGGCCACGCCCTCGCTTCCAGAGCCTTCGGTCCGGCGGCAGTCGGCCCCTCGCCCAGAGTCTCTCGGGCGGCATTAGGGGCGAGGTGTCCTTATGTTCACCATCCTCACCCTAGTCCTTTGGAGGTTCAGAGGAAAGTCGAAGTTGGGGTTAGGGGAAGGTTTGGGAATGGGGCAAGGTCTGGACTCCGAGGAGTTGTCCAGGAACTTCGGTTGGGGCTGGACTTTGAACTTGGAGTATTTGGGAAGAAGGATGGGGAAATGAATACAGTACGGACAGCTGTTAGACTCGAACTCGCAACTCTGGGAGCTGGAAAGATTCGAATTCAGGATCCGAAAGTTCAACTTGGGAACTGAAAGTAGGAATCCAACTTGGAAAATATACTGTAGAACTGAGAGCAACTTTCTCCCCTGTCAGCTAATCAAATAGGCTCAGAGTTAACCTGAACCGCGCTCCGCGGGGCCTTTGCTTCACTTCAGCGAGAGAGAAACGGGTCGGGAGATGGGAAGGGACCGCCCGCCGCCTTCGCTGGGGGGTCTTACCCGAGGGTGGGTACCTGTTCCAGCGCCCCTACAGCTCAAATCTTCTTGTGGGATGCCATCGCCCCCTGGCGGAAAAGATACGAGTTGCAGGTTTCTTTGGTAATTTCCATTCTCCCTCGGGAGAAACTGAGTCCCGCCCAGGCTGGCTTCCTTCTAGAAACCTTCTCTGCGCTTGGATTGAGAGACAAATTTTCATAGGCCATCTCCGTGTCACTGGGGCCTCAGCTCCTTCATCTGTTAAATAAACTATCGATACCTACATGCATGCTCAGTCGCTAAGTGTTCGACTCTTTGCGAACCCCGTGGACTGTAGTCCGCCAGACTCCTCTGTCCATGGGATTTCCCAGGCAAGAATACTGGAGTGGGGTGCCGTTTACTCTTCCAGGGGATCTTCCTCTCCAGGGGACCTTCCCAACTCAGGGATGGAATCCGTGTCCGCTGCGGTTCCTGCACTGGCAAGCGAATTCTTTAACACCAGCCCCTAAGAGGAAGGTAATTATGAGGATTTAGCTCATAGTATGCGCTCAATCTACTTTGATAAAAGTTATCTCATTGATGGTAATATATACATATTTTTAAATTTATGAAGTCCCTTTTCCTGAGACTGTGTGGTCTCCTCCATCATCTACTTCACATCACCTTTTTTTTTTTTTAATCATCTCCAGAGCATAAATGACTGTCTGGAACTCTTTTATTTGTGTTTTTTTCCTTATCGTCTGTCTCCCATGACACCATTCGCGCCACAGTACAGAGACCTGGTCTGGTTTGCTGTCAGCTGTATCTCCAGTTTGGCTTCCCAGGTGGCGCTAGTGATAAAGGACCTGCCTGTCAATGCAGGAGACATAGGAGACACAGGTTCGATTCCTGGGTGGGGAAGATCCCCTGAAGGAGGGTATGGCAACCCACTCCAGTGTTCTTGCCTGGAGAATCCGATGGACAGAAGAGCCTGGTGGACGAAGGTCCATAGAATCGCAAAAAGTCGGACATGACGGAAACGACTTAACACGCGCACACACACACGTATCCCCCAGTGCCTGTCACACAATAGATGCTTAATATGTAGTTAGTCAAGGAATGAGCGAACCATGCATCTCAAGACATGTCTCTGTGGTCTTACTGAATTCTCACAACCTCGGCAGTTACAGATGTGGAAGCAGCAGCTCCAGTAGTAAAGTCGCTTGCTGGAGGACCCTGTTTCTGTTCTTTGTTCATTCAAACAATACATGGTTCAGTAGTCCCTTCTGGTTTCTGGGTGCTTTGATACAGCAGTGGTCACAACAGCTTCAGCCCCTGCTTGCCCAGGATGTGATCAAGGATTATATTATTTTTATGACAGACCTGAATACTGCATATGCCGTCTGCCAAATACAGATGTAGGCACTTTCCACATACCTCATTTCATCTTCCTAATAGTTCTGCCATTGTTATTCTCATTTTAGAGGTGAGCAAACTGACCTACGTGGAGAAACCGAGTTGCTGGCACTAGGTCACACTGCTAATAAAGAATCCTGGGGGAAAATTACGCTCAGAGATGCGATTGCTTATGACGAAAGACTTATCATCAGTGATGACCCAGAAAGAGGACCAATATCTCCTTCTTTTTTCTTTTATTTATTTATTTTTGGCTGCACTGGGTCTTCCTGGCTGCACGCGGGCTTTTCTCTAGTTGCCAGCAGTGGGGGCTATTTTTCTTGCAGAGCATGGGCTTCTCACTGCCGCGGCTTCTCTTGTGGAGCACGGGCTCCAGGCGTGTGGGCTCAGTAGTTTCCTGAAGGAGCTTAGTTGCCTTGTTCTCTGCATGTGGGATCTTCCTAGACCTGGGATCCAACCCACGTCCCCTGCATTGGCAGGCAGATTCTTAAAAACTGGACCACCAGGGAAGTCTGGACCAGTATCTTCTAACTTTACAAGAAAAATAACTAGGAACCCAGAATTTGAGATTCCATTTGTTTACCACATGAGCCATGCAACATGTGGAAGCTTAGTTCCCCAACTGGGAATTGAACCCATGCCCCCTGCATTGGGAGCTCAGAGTCTTAACCACCAGGGATGTTCCCCTAGAATTTGAGGTTGCTTTTGTGAGGGTCAAATAAAGACATTTTCAGATGAACAAGACTCAGAAATTGCCTATCTAGAACGTTCCCTGAAAGAGTTAGAAGAGAATGTACTCTAGCAAGAAGCAAATAAATTCAGAAGGAAGAAGTTTATAAAAAGTAGCAGAAAATTGTTAAGGGTTGAACTATGCCCCCCAAAAAGATAAAGTTGAGTCCTAACCTCCATTACTTCAGAATGTGACTTTATTTGCAAATAAGGTCCAATTCCTGGGTCCGGAAGACCCGCTGGAGAAGGGATAGGCTACCCACTTGAGTATTTGCGGGCTTCCCTTGTGGCTCAACTGGTAAAGAATCCGCCCGCAATGGGGGAGACCTGATTTTGATCCCTGGGTTGGGAAGATCTCCTGTAGAAGGGAAAGGCTACCCACTCCAGTATTATGGCATAGAGAATTCTATGGACTATACAGTGCATGGGGTCACAAAGAGTTGGACACGAGTGAGCTACTTTCACTTTCAAGGTCTTTACAGAGACAGGTTAAAATGGAGTCATTGGAAAAAAAAAAAAAAAAATGGAGTCAGTGGTGCATGCATGCTCAGCCACTCTTTGCAACCCCATGGACTGTAGCTCACCAGGCCCCTCTGTCCATAGGATTTCCCAGGCAAGAATACTGGAGTGGGCTGCCATTTCCTTCTCCAGGGGATCTTCCCAGATCAGGGATGGAACCTGTGTCTCCTGCATTGGCAGGCAGATTCTATACCACTAAGCCACGAGGGAAGCCCAGGAATTTATGAGTCAATTATAGAAATAAAAATTAGAAAAAATATTTTACAGTAGGCTCCTAACAAAAGGTGAAATCAATGGATAGAGACAATATGTTCATGGTTATGAAAAAAGATGTCAATCTTCTTGTTAATTCATCAGTCCAATGCAATTTCCATCCCAATCTCAATAGGAGTTTTCAGGGAACTAGCTAGAAAAGCAGCTACTAAAATCCATCTAGAAGAGAAAATGGACAGGAATGGTAAAGACAGATCTGAAACTGAACAGAGGTGGGAGACTCCCCTCATATGATATCAAAACATATCTAAATAAACAGCTTGGCATGGAGGCAAGAAGCAGATTTAGAGATCAATGAAGTATAATAGAAATGTCAGAGATCAACCTGTGGATATACGGGAATTTGACAGATGACAACAGTGGAACATCAAAAACCAGGGAAAAGGACTGACTTTCTCTCTCTCTCTCTCTCTCATTTTTTCTTTTTTAGCTGTTTGGCAGTGAGGCTTGTGGTATCTTAGTTCTCCGACCTGGGATGGAATCTGGATCCCAGCAATGAAAGCGCCAATTCCTAACCTCTAGACAGCCAGGGAATTCCCAGAACTGCCTTTTCAAATAAATGGTGTTGGGGACTTCCCTGATGGTTCAGTGGCTAAGACTCTACATTCTCAATGTAGGGGGCCCTGGATGGGGAACTAGATCTCACACACCACAATGAAGATAGAAGATCCTGAGTTATGCAACTAAGACCCTGCACAAAGAAATAAATTTAAAATAATAATAATAAAATTAATGGTACTGGGATAACTGTCTATATCCATCATAAATTCCTACCTTAACACATGTTCAAAAATAAGTCTCATGTGGATTCAACACAGAAAGAAAATCAAAACTAGGAAAGTATTAAAAAAAAATGATAGCCTATATTTATGACTTTGGGGTATGCATGCCTTCATGCCAAGTCACTTCAATTGTGTCCGACTCTTTGCAACCCTGTGGACCATAGCCTGCCAGGCTTCTCTGTCCATGGGATTCTCTAGGCAAGAAAACTGGAGTGGGTTGCCATGCCCTCCTCCAGGGGATCTTCCCGACCCAGAGGATTGAACCCATGTCTCTTATGTCTCCTGCATTGGTAGGTGGGTTCTTTACCACCAGCATCACCTGGTGTGATGCTGGGTATGGCCTCTTAAACATACCAAAAGTCAGGATAGACTAGATTGATAAATAGGTGCACATAAACACTAAGAATTTCTGTGTGAGGAACATAAATAGATAAAGTTAAAATATAAAATGCAAACTAGGAGGAAATGTTTGGAATATATGTAACTGACTAACAGGATTGGAACTCATAAAGCACTCCTGCAAATTAATAGTAATAAAAAAGGCATACAACCCCATTTTAAAAATGGGCAAAGGATATGAGCAACCAAGTCACAGAAAACAAAATATTTAAGGGCAATAAACTCACGAAAAAATGTTCTCTCTTCTTAGTAATCAGAGAGTTACAAGTTGGAACAGTGTGATTCGATCTTTCAGGAAATGACTAATACTAACTCATCACCCAGGTCTCTGCTCAGATGTCCCTTCCTCTAGGAAGCTCTTCCTGGCCCTGGGGCTGGATTAGGTGTCCCTGTCCGCACCCCGCTCCCTGGCCCTCTGGGGTCTCCTATCGAGCCCTGCCCACTCTGGGTCGCCCCTGTTGAGGAACAGATCTGTCTCTCCGAATGCGTTGTGAGCTCCAGGAGAGCAGAGAGGGGCTGTCATTATCCTTGGTCACCACTGTGTCACTAGTAGTGCCTCGCACAGAGCTGGGAACAGAGGAAGCACTCGGGGATCATATGTGGAATTAAAGAATGAGTGAACGGGGAAACAGGCCAAGTCAATGACAGAACTGGGATTCAAACCCAAGTCTGTACTGAGAGAAGGAACCTAGTTTGATATCCTGCCATCTCTTCTCCTTTAAGCCTTGCCCAGAGCCCGGGCACACTAGAGGCGTTCAATAGGGCACTGAAATCAAACGTCTTGGCAACCCAAGACGCTCAGGGCGACAGGGCGACAGCTGTCTCCAACCCAAACCTCAGGACCATAGAGAGCTGCAGTCCTCCAGGACCATAGAGAGCTGCGCGGGGACCGCCCCTCTACTCTACTCTCTTGGGGAACGTCGGGAGCGGGCTACAGGGCTAGAGAGGCCGGAAGTGCGGCGAGCCTGGGGCCGCGCTGGCCGCGGGGGCGGTGGGAAACCTCTATCTCCCTTCGGTCTTTTCCTCACGGCCGGGAGAGGAGGTGGGTCCTCGGGGAGCTAAGACAGCCGGGCTAGGGCAAGAGGGGTCGGGGGTGGAGATTGCCGGTGGCGATTGGCAGCTGCCAATCAATCGGTACAGCGATTGAGGAGGTGGACCGAGGGGAAGGCATCCAGGTGCGAGCCCTGGGGGCGGGGCGGACGGATGGTTGGGGAACTGTGAGGGCGGGAGAAAAGAAGGTTGGGGCCCTGGAGGGCGTGGCGAGTGGAAAGTGTGGACCCGTAAGGGGCGGGGCAAGTCGGAGGTGGTGGCTGGTTGGGGCGGGGCCTTATAGAACCTAGCTCCCTCCCTGGGTGTCTGGAGCTGGACGCTATCAAGCCCTGGGATTTTTTTTGCGGGGGGGGGCGACTGTGACTGGGGGGGGTGAGTTCCTGCTGGGGAATGCCGATGTCTCATTGGCTCCCAACACCACATCTTCATTTTCAGGCCCCAGAGGAGCTTGCGATGGATGAAGAGGCAGTGCAAAAGCCCGCCGGCCCACCCGCAAGGAAGAAATTCCTCATTCCTATGGACGAGGGTGTGGTCCCTCCTCCTGGGGTAGGACGAGGAGATGCGGGAACCGCTGAGAGGCTTGGGGGGCTTGGTTAGGAGGAAGGGGCCTGTAGGACCTCAGTGTGGTTAGGAAATGTTGGGGCCTGGGTCACCTTGAGAAAACAGTCCTTTGACTTATGCAGGCCTCAGTTTCCCTAACTGTAAAATGTCATAGGAGGGCTAAGGCAGAGTTAGAGAACCGGCACCAAGGGGACTAGTTCTGGAACGTTTCACGTGGTCAGCACCTTGGTTCTGCAAAAGCATGAATTTATTGCTGAACTGTAAGAATTGGAAGGTTTTACGATTTTAAAATAAGTCTGCACATCTAACATTTTTTGGTAAATAAAGGATCTGGCAGCACTGAATTCTCAACCCCACAGGAACACAATTGGCTGGTGCTAAGGCTGCCACCTATGTGCTGTGAAGAAAAAGAAAGTAAGCTAAGGATATAGGGTGTGATGGGAGATACTTTATATATAGAACAGTCAAGGGAGGGCTTCTTGGAGGAGATGATGCTTTTGCTGAGATGTGAAAGAGGTGAGGGAGCAAGCTGTGTGATATGGGGGTAGAAGGAACAGCCAGTGCAAAGGCCCTGAGGTCAGAGAAAACCTGATGCATTTTAGGGCAGGAAGAAGGCCAGTGGGGCTGGAGTAGAGAAAACCAGGGGGGAGGAGATAGAAAGTGAGATCCCTGAGGCTGAGGGGTAGGGACAGCTCTTTAAAAGTCTGGAGGGCTGTGGTGACAGCTTCGGCTTTTACTCTAAGGCAGGAGCCAGCTCGGGGCTCAGAGCAGAGGAGGGACATGGTCTGACTCAGTGTGGGGAGCAGACTAGGAGATAAAGGCCAATGAGGGAACTGGAGAGGAAGTGACTGCAGTGGCTCAAGGGAGAGAAGGTGGTTGGAACTAGGGTAGTAGTGGCGGAGGAGGTAGGAAGAAGTGGCTGGATTCAGACTTTGCATGCCCACTCACATCTCTTCCCACAGGCCAAGCCTTTATTCAGATCCACACGGAGCCTGCCCACCGTGGAGACCTCACCCCCGCCAGGCCCTCAGACCTACGCTGAGTACGCCCTTTCTGGACCTCCAGGCAGGGCTGAAGCCACACGCCCTGTGGGGCCAGAACCCCTGGCAGGAGAGGCCCCCAAACCAGGAGCAAAATCCAACAGCATCATTGTGAGCCCCCGGCAGGTGAGGACGGGGATGGAGAAGTGGGACCTTGGACTTTCTGGTGGGAAATGCAAGGGCTTTCTGGTTGGCAAGGAAGGTCTGAGTTCCACCTGTTGTGCTCTCAACAGCTCCAGTCATCCATTCAGCTAGTGTGTGTGGGTTGAGGATGCCCCATGTCCTAGTCCTTTCGGGCTGTTCTAACAAATACCATAGACTAGTGGCTTAAACAGTGAACATTTATTCCTCACAGTTTTGGAGGCTGGGAAGTCCGAGATCAAGGTGCTGGCAGGTTCCATGTCTAGTGAGGACCCGCTTCCTGGTTCATAGCCAGCTGTCTTCTCACTGTGTCCTCACAGCTTCAGAAGGGGCGAGGAACTCCTGGAGTCTCTTTTATAAAAACACTAATCCCATTCATGACACTTCCGCCTTCATGACCTTATCACCTGCCTTTACCTCCTAATAAAGAATCTGCCTGCAATGCAGGAGCCGCAGGTTCGATCCCTGCGCTGGAAAGATCCCCTGGAGGAGGGCATGGCAACCCACTGTAGTATTCTTGCCTGGAGAATCCTATGGACAGAGGAGCCTGGAGGGCTACAGCTCATGGGGTCGCGCAGAATTGGACATGACTGAAGTAATGTGGCACACAGCACGTATCATCACATTGGGGGCTAGAATTTGGCCTATGAATTTTGGGGAGACACAGACATTCAGTCCATAATGCCCCAACTCTTTTTTAAAAAATGATATCTATATACATATTTATTTGGGTGCACCAGATCTTAGTTGCAGCAGGTGGGATCTGGTTCCCTGACCAGAGATCGAACCCAGGCCCCCTGCTTTAGGAGCTCAAAATCTTAAACTCTGGATCACCAGGAAAGTCCTGCCCCACCTGTTCTGGTTGGGGGTGTGACTGTATTCATGCAGCTATGTCTCCTGACCCCAGTTTTGTCCATTTATTAAAAAACTATTGAACACAGGCCCGAGTTTGAGTCCTGCTCTGCCACATTGCAGCTGTGTCTTCTTGGGCAAGTGACTTAACCGCTCTGAGCCACTTATAATCCACATAGGTGGTCAGAGTTTACCTGATGCTGTCCTAGGCTCTGGGGACAGGCGATAAAGCCTCTGTCATGACAGGGCTGGCCTTCTGGAGGGAGACAGCAGCAGTACATGAAGATAGCAGTAAGATCCAAGAACATGAAACGATGCTCAAAATTGTGAGCCATCAGGGAGCAAAAACCACAATGAGACACCACTTATACCCACTAGGATGGCGCGAATCTAAAGGATAGACAATACCAAGGGTGGGGAGGGTGGGGAGGAGCCGGAATCCCCGTACACTGCTGGTGGGAATATGAAACGGTGCGGCCACATTGGAAAACAGTCTGGTAGTTCCTCAAATGTTTAAACATAGAGTTACCATATGGCCCAGCAATTCCGCCTCTAGGATATACCTAGAGGTATTATACATTTGAGTTTTATACCCTAGGTATATACTGGGTATATACATTTGGGTTTATATTTTTCATTGATTGTGAAAATGCTGCTGTGAACATTTAGGTACCATTGTTTGTGTGGACATGTTTCCAGTTCTCTTGGGTATTTATCTAGGTGTAGATTAGCTGGGTCATGTGGCAATGCTGTGTTTAACTTTCTCAGGCACCCCCAAACTGTCTTCTAAAAGACTGCACCACTTTATGTTCCCACCCGCCATGGATGAAGATTGCATTTCTGCCATATCCTCCCCACTCATCATTGTTGGTCTTTTGGATTTTGGCCATTCTAGGAGTGTGGGAAGTGGACAGAACGATCCTTTAAAAATTCAAATCGGATCCTGCCTCTCCCTTACCCAAAGCCCTTCCACGGCTCCTGGCGTCTCAGGTCGAGATGCCCCAGGGCTGCAGCCCCTTCCCACCCCAGCTTCTCTGACCATACACCACCCCTCCTCCCCCCACGAGAGCAGATCCCACACCTTCATTCGAGCCGAATCCCACTTCACTTGATGATTACATGTTCATCCCCCAGGTGCTTTTTTGGAGGGCTGTGTTGCTGCACACGGGCTTTCTCGAGTTGTGGGAAGTGGCGGCTACTCTCTAGTTGCGATACGCGGGCGTCCCACTCCGGTGACTTCTCTTGTTGCAGAGCGCAGGCTTGATGGTTGCAGTTGTGGCGCATGTGCTTAGCTGATACACAGCATATGGGATCTTCCCAGACCAGGGATCGAACCCACATCTCCTGCATTGGCAGGTGGATTCTTTACCACTGAGCTTCCAGGGAAGTCCCCCAAGATGCTTCTGTTTAATGTCTGTGTCCCCCACAGGGGCCGGGATCTGTGTCTTCTTGGTCAGACTTAGACACAAAGTGGGTTCTCAGATACCTATAAATAGATCAGTACTTGACTTGCTCAGAGTATTTCCATCCTGGGCTGCAGAGTAGGGTGTGAGGGGGTGTTTAGAGGGAGGCGTCTGCTCAGCAGACGCCAGGGGTCTAACCCTGTGGAGGGTCACAGGCACTGTGAGGAGCTTCCTCCTGAGGGCACTGGGGAGCCACAGCAGGGCTTAGAGCAGGGAAGGGCAGGCTTGTGCTTTAGGAAGAGCTGTCTGGCTCCTGTTTGAGGGTAGCCAGGAGGGGCAGGGAACCAGGAGGAGGTGGGGTGGGAGCCGTGGCACTGGAGGGGGAAGCATTTCTGGGGGATGCTTAGAAGCTCAGTGTCCCACTTGGGGGAGGGGAGGGAGAGGGAAGCCCTGGGTCTCTGGATGGTGGGGCCATCCCTGAGTTGGGGCTGGGAGGGGGAGCAGGTACGGGGGCCAGTAAGGTAGGTGTCCAGTGGGCCACAGGACACGTAAGCTGGGGCTGGGGGGGATCCAGGGACCCTTTGGTTAAGGCTGAGGGCCAGGGGCAGCTTCCCTGGTGGCTCAGTGGTAAAAAATCCACCTGCCAATGCAGGAGACGTGAGTTCCATCCCTGGGTCAGGAAGATCCCCTGGAGAAGGAATTGGCCACCCACTCTGGTATTTTTGCCTGGAAAATCCACCGGAGAAGCCAGGCTACGACTGAAGTGACTAAAGAACAGGGCCGGGGAGGAGGGGCCTAGGCCAGAGCACCTAGAACATTCCAGGCTGAGGAGGGGGGTGTCTGGGGAGAGGAGGAGAGCAGAGCTGGGGAACCCGGGTGCTGAGCAGGAGGAGGGTGGGGAGGGGTGGAGCAGCGGTGGGAGGACGGCCCTGGGGTGGCGCTGGGTGGGGTGGTCCCAGGGCCCCCCGCTAACGGCTTTGCTCCTCCCTCCGCCCAGAGGGGCAACCCAGTGCTGAGGTTCGTGCGCAACGTGCCCTGGGAGTTCGGGGACGTGCTCCCCGACTACGTGCTGGGCCAGAGCACCTGTGCCCTCTTCCTCAGGTGAGTGCTCTGGGTGTTCTGGGCTGTTGGGAGGGGGGAGACCTCCGGGCAGGCCCTGTCACCTCTGGGCCTCGGTGTGACCCTGTGGAGGAGGCAGGGATCTTGGCCCGCAAGTGCCCAGAACAAGAGCTGAGGTCCCGGGTCCGAGGGAGGAGAGGCTGGGGGCCCGAACTCCTGCATCTGAGGGAGGAGGGGGCCTCATGTCGTGGACCCGCAGAACTGGAGCCAAGGCTTCTGTATCCTTCACCAGTTAAAACAAGTTTCCCCCCTCCACTCCTGGGGGCCCTTCTCCGGACAGAGCCAGACGGGAAGTTAAACTTCTTAAGTTCCTGTTCTCCCTGTGGGATATGGAGCTGGCGGCTGCTGGGCAGAGACACCCCTTTGTTCCTGGGTGGCAAAGCTGTCCCACCCCTCCCTGCCAGCACCCTCAGAGGCCAAAGCAGGCAGTCCTGGGGGCGGGTAGGTGGGCCATGCTTCCCCAGACCAGCTGTGCAGTGCCCCGTGACCCTAACCCCCTGGGAACGAATGGTCTCTTGGGTCTCCTGTGCTCCACCCGAAACCCACAGGTCTTCTCTTCCTTGGTGAAGAATCCGGGGGTCCACCCTTCCAGGGAGCCAGAGCCAGGCAGCCCTCACTGCCAGTCCCCGCTGTGATCCCTTCTTGAAGGGTGACCTAGGGCAAGTCACTGAACCTCTCTGAGCCTCAGACCCTGGCAAGCCTGTCTGCCTCACTCTCCAAGCCCTCCAGCCAGAGGGAAGGAGGGCGTCTGGGGTGTCTCAGCCAGAGACCTCCCAACCCCTCTCTCTCTCCCCCCACCCCACAGCCTCCGCTACCACAACCTCCACCCAGACTACATCCACCAGCGGCTGCAGAGCCTGGGGAAGAACTATGCCCTGCGGGTCCTGCTCGTCCAGGTGGACGTGGTAAGCAGGGGTCATTCCCCCGGGGCCTCAGTGTCCCCATCTGTGAAATGGGGAGCCTTGGACCTCCTGGTGGCCAGGTGGGTGTTGAGTCCTTTCCAAGGAGGGATGCAAGTCAGAACCTCAGTGGGGAGTTTCTTGCATCTGAGCTGCAACCTGTGTTGGCGAGGAGTTGGGATGGTCAGATTACCTATCTCCTCCTTCTGCACGCACCACCCCCTCTTCAACCAGGCCCAGCCCTCTGCCACCTAAATACTTCTTGAACCTGTTTCTTTCTGTCTGTCCTTGCAGCCCCACCCTGATCCAGGCCCTTGCTTCTCCTGCCTGGGTCTCTGCCCCAGCCTCTTCTCATCTCGCGGCCTCCAGCTTTGCTCCTCTGCAAGCGGAGGGCTCTTCAAGCACACAGATCCGAGGTCCAGACCCCCCATAGCCCCCCGGTGCCCTCTGTGAAGCCCTGCATGACCCAATCCCTGCCCTACTCTCCCAGCTCATTTCTCAGCTTCCAAAGATCAGCCTTTCATTTCGCATCTTCCATCTCATAGCAGTGAATTTTATTTCCTCAAGCCCTTTCTCTCTTCCCTTCGTTTGCACACACTGTTCCCAACTGAAATTCCCTTTTCTACTGTCCTTTGTTACCCTCACTGCTCATCCTCCTTCAGGTCCCAGCTCAGATGTCCCCTCCTCCAGGAAGCTCTCCCTGATCCCCCAGGTACGACAGATGCTCCTCTGGCTTCTCCACCTCAGCCCTGGGCACTCTGGGTCATCACTGTCTAGGGATGGGTCTGTCCCCCTCATCAGACTGTGAGTCCCCAGAAGGCAGAGTCAGAGCTGGCCTGGTCACTGCTGGGTCCTGGGACTGCCCCGCCCAGGTCAGGCACCCTGTTGGAGAATAGGGAGCGTCAGTTGAGTGAAAGGCTCTTGGCTTCCTAAGGTGCTCAGCTTTTAAGACTCTTTAACTCCTTGCTTTCTCCCAGATCCCTCATTCTGGTTTTCTTCTCTCAGAAAGATCCTCAGCAGGCCCTCAAGGAGCTGGCTAAGATGTGTGTCCTGGCCGACTGCACCCTGATCCTGGCCTGGAGGTGAGACGGAGGCTCCCCCTCAGGTCAGGCTCCATTCCGAGAGTTCTCCCCGCTTCCACCCCCAGACCTTCCTTCGTCCTCCCAGGAATGCCCTGTGTGAGCCTGGTCCAGTCAATTTCTTTTATAAATATTTTGTTTATTTTTGGCTGTGCTGGGTCTTCGTTGCTGTGCACGGGCTTTCTCTACTTGCAGCGATGGAGCGAGCAGGGGCGGCTCGCTAGCTGTGGCGCGTGGGCCTCTCACTGCGGTGGCTTCTCTTGCTGTGAGCGTGGGCTCGTGAGCTCACAGGCTCAGTAGTTGTGGCGCACAGGCTTAGTCGCCCCGAGACACGTGGGATCTTCGTTCCCCGACCAGGTATCAAGTCCACGGCCCCTGCATTGATAGGCGGATTCTTAACCACTGGACCACCAGGAAAGTCCCTGGGCTTCAATTTCTTTACCTGTAAAACAGGGTCTTAATGTCTTTCTTATAGTTGTAGGCACAAAAGAAGGTGACATAGATCAAATTCCCAGGACCATGCTAGGTACTTATGAGTTAGACGTTAAACCTGGCTGAACAATTAATTCCAAGTCTAGGTTTATAAAAACCATTTTGCTTGGTTCTCCACAGGGAAAAGAGATCCCTTCCTCACACCATAATCAGAACGAAATCTTGATGATTACAGACACAAAAAGAAAAACTACAGTAACAGTATAAGAAATCATATATATATACATATATATATATATGAATATGACTTCCCTGGTGGCTCAGCTGGTAAAGAATCCACCTGCAATGCAGGAAACCCTGGTTCGATCCCTGGGTTGGGAAGATCCCCTGGAGTAGGGAACAGCTACCCACTCCAGTGTTCTGGCCTGGAGAACTCCATGGACTGTATATAGTTCATGCAGTCACAAAGAGTTGGACATGACTGAGCGACTTTGACTTTCATATATATATATAATGTTCTTGTTCTGGGAAAGTCTTTCAAAGCAATACTGAAAACCCAAAAGCCATAAAGGAAAAGGCTGGCTGATTTGAAAACATTAAAATTTTGAACTGCTGGATAGTAAGAGATACTCTAGACAAAGTTAAAAGACAAGTAATGCACTAAGAGGAGATACTTGCTATAAGTGACAAAAAGACTTAAGATCCCTAATTTACTTTTGCCTTTTTAAGGAAACTTTATTTATGTGTTTGTTTTTGGCTGTGCTGGGTCTTCGTTGCTGATCACAGACTTTCTCTAGTTGTGGCGAGCAGTGGCTTCTCTTGTTGCGGAGCACAGGCTCCAGGGTGCCCGGGTTTCAGTAGCTGCGGCTCACAGGCCCTTCGGTAGTTGCATTTCCTGGGCTCTAGAGTTCAGGCTCAGTAGTTGTGGTGCTCAGGCTTAGTTGCTCCGAGGCAGGTGGAATCTTCCCGGACCAGGGATCTAACCTGTGTCCCCTGCATTGGCAGACGGATTCTTATCCACTGCGCCACCAGGGATGTCGTAAGATCCCTAATTTATATGTTTACATGTAAATGTTATATTTATACAGTTCAAAATATTTAAATGTTTATATTCACAGGAATGTATTTAAACATGTATTATGTATTTATATATAGAAAGGACCTCCTACAGATCGGTAAGAAAAATAGCCTAGGAGCTCCCTGGTGGCCTAGTGGGGAGGGGGTCCTGGTCTTTCACTGCGGTGGCCTGGGTTCAGTCCCTGGTTGAGGAACCGAAATGCTGCAAGCCATGCAGTGCTGCCAAAAAAAAAAAAAGCCTGATTTTAAGTCTAAAGCAGGTTGTCAAGAAGACATGAAAAAACTGTCAGCCACGCAGCTTGTCAGGAAATGTCAATTTTCGAAGAACGAGGTGTTATTTTTCACCCATTAATTTGGTGAAAACGTCAAGAAACAGGCACCTGCATGCTTGGTTAGCAGGAGACCTGGCTGGTGATTAAAGCAGAAAACAGCCATACTCTTTAACGCAGCTCTTCACCCTGTGAGCCTCCTTCACCCCTCAGGTTTAGCTCAGTTCTGACACTCTCTGCCTGGAGGTAAGGTCGGATCCCGCAGGTTATGGCTCAGAGCTGCCGCATCCCACGCACGCTGCAGGCGCCAGTCGCAAGCCCAGGGAATCACCTGTGCTGTGAACAGCGGCTGCAGGTCAGGACCTCCTATGACCCTTCCTCAGGTTTGATTATTTTGCTAGCATGGCTCTCAGGACTCGGGGAAACACTTACATTTACCAGTCCACTACAGGATACACTAAAGGATACAAAGAGGTACACAGGGCAAGGTCTGCGAGGGTCCTGAGCACAGGAGCTTCTGTCCCCAGGGAGCTGGGAGTGTGTCACCCTCCCGGTGTGGATGTGTTTGCCAGCCTGGAAACTCCCTCAGTCCCAGGATTAGTGTTGAGATTTTATGGCAGCTTCTCACATAGGCATGATCACTTATTAACTCCATTTCCAGCCCCTCTCCCCTCTGGAGGATCGGGGGTGGGGTGGGAAATTCCAAGCTTCTAATCCTGGCTTGAACTTTCCAGTCACCAGCCCCCCATCTAGGAGCCACCCAAGGTCACCTCTGTGGAACAGAAGAAGCCCTTGGTGATCTTATCACTTGGGAATTTATGGGGGTTTGGAGCGCTGTGTCAGAAACAGGGACAGAGACCAGTATATATTTCCTGTTAGCTCGTAGAGGCCTTTTCAGACTGGCTTCTGTGGTTTCTCCATGTCTTTTTTTTTAATTCATTTGGCTGTATGGGGTCTTAGTTGTGGCATGCAGGTTCTTTTAGTTGAAGCATGTGGGACAATTAGTTCAGGATGCAAACTCTTAGTTGTATGTGAGATCTAGTTCCCTGATCAGTGATCAAAACCTGGGGCCCCTGCATTGGGAGTGTGGAGTCTTAGCCACTGGACCACCAGGGAAGTTCCCCTCCACGTCTTTTCACATCTTGGTAGTTCATTTGCTATCTCTTTACTACTGACTGTCTGAATCCACATTCTTTTTCAGCTGTGTAGTATTCTACCTGTAGCCCTGTATTGGTGGACACATGGCTGATTCCCAGGGTTTTGCTGTTACAGGAACACTCCCACTACTGCCCCCAACCCCAGGGACGGGTTTTGAGGCCAAAGGGTAAACGTATTTGTCATTCTGTGCCCTCCCTAGGGGTGTGTTACTGCTATACTTTTTGACTACTTAGAAAAGTGCATTTATATATTAGTTATATATAAAAACAGAAGCAAGTATGAAAAATTGCTCTCTTGACTGTGGGAAGTAGCACAGTGGAGTGTGGGGAGCCCGGCTGTGTGATCTTGGGCAAGTGACTTAACCCCACTGTCTGTTTCCCCCTCCATTGTCATGGATTGCAAATAGCTGCCTTACAAGATCTCTCAAGAGAGCCCAGAAGCTTCTGAAGATAAAGGGCTTTGGACAGTGCCTGGAATGCAGCTAGGCCCCCACCCGGGGAATATTTCCCATGTATTTACATCCAAACTAGGGAATATTTTGGACCCATTAAGTAAATGGGGTCGAGGGACTTTCCTGGTGCTTCAGTGGCTGAAACTCCGTGTTCCCAAGGCAGGGGCCCAGGTTCGATCCCTGAACTAGTCAGGGATCTAAATACCACCTGCTGCAACTGAAGATCCTGCCTGCTGCAACTAAGACCCGGCACAGCCAAATGAGGACATAAATGTGTTTTAAAAAGTAAATGGGGTCGCGCTCTGTCTTCCGATGTGGAAGAATGTCCTGATTGTACTGGGGAACAAAAGTGAAAGTGAGGAAGTGGACACAGCATGTCCTGACCAATTGATTAAGAACAATAACAGTCCCCTCTGCGCCTAGAGCAAAAGCAACAAAGCCCACAGAAAGACACAGAATTAGAAAAACGAGTTTTCTTTTGAGAATATAAATCAGTGTTTAATCAACAAACATTGTCCTCTAGCTAGACTTTGAAGGCTAAGAAAATGCCTCAAGACAGACACTTGAGGAAAAAGGCCAGCTTTTTCCTGGTGTGAATAAACTTGAGTTCCTCTATTACGCACACAGACAGGCTCGTTTCGTGATTTAGTTGTTTCAGCTACTTTTGAGACAGTTAATTATATGTCAGAAAAACCCAGTGCCTAATGGAAACATGAATGGTGACTGTGAGGTTAGTTGCAGCAGTCAGCTTCTAGAACTTTCCTTTTGAAGGTGAACTGCATATAAAACCTCCCTCCCAGAATAGCTAACATTTCGCAACTAGGCTTCTAAGTGCCAGGCATGTCACTTAGGAGTGTGGACTTGTTTAATTGTCATTAGCATCCACCCCTCTTCCATAGTGGCTGTCGGTAAAGAATATGCCTGCAATGCAGAGACCAGGGTTCAATCCCTGGGTCAGGAAGATTCCCTGGAGAAGAGTATGGCAACTCACTCCAGTATTCTTGCCTAGAGAATCCCATGGACAGAGGAGCCTAGTGGGCTACAGTCCATAGGGTGGGAAAGAGTCAGAAACGACTGAGCGATTCTAACACTTAGAACTTAGCATCCACCCCACTTGACAGGTGAGGCAACCAAGGTCCAAAGAGATGAAAATTGTTGGCCAAGGGTAACTCAGATGGGAAGTGGGGCCTGAACCCCACTGGTCAGGCTCCCAAACTGTTGCCCTTAGCCATACGTCTTAGAAAAGACTTGTCAAAATGCGCCTGCCCAGCAGGGGTTACCACCAGGGGACATTTAGGCAAAGTTGAGAACATTCATTTTGCTATATTAGAGTTTGGAATTCTAGCATCAGCAAATGAAATTAATGTAAAACATGACTTCCCTGCCCTCTTCCCCTGACCTGAATGTCTCACCCCAGCCCCGAGGAGGCCGGGCGGTACCTGGAGACCTACAAGGCCTACGAGCAGAAGCCGGCCGATCTCCTGATGGAGAAACTGGAGCAGGACTTTGTTTCCCGGGTGAGGCACCCTCCCCTCCCTGCCTGGGCCTCCCCCCAGCTCCTTCTGGGGTTCTGAGCTGCAGTCCTGATCTGAAGTCACACCTCTCCCCCGCCACCCAACCCCACCCTCAGCTTTCAATCACTTCTGCCCCAACAGCAGCTAGCAGGGTCTTCCTAAGCCTGCTTTCTTCAGCTCAAAACCCTTGGGTGGGGACTTCCCTGCTGGTCCAGTGGCTAAGCCTCCGAGCTCCCAATGGCAGAGATCCTGGGTTCAATCCCTGGGCGGGGAACTAGATCCCACACGCCACAGCTAAGAGTTTGAGAGCCACAACTAAACCTCCTGCATGCCACAACACTTGGCACAGCCAAATAGATAAATATCAAGCAAATAAACAAACATCAAAACCCTCCCATGGCTCCCCAGTGCCCTCACCCCACTCTCCAAGGTCCTGCCTGTTTGACCCGGCAGCCCCATCTAGCCCCTGCCTCCTCATTCGGTCACTGCTGTGTCCATCCTGTTCCTTTGTGGATTAGTTGCCTGATCTGGTCTTTCCCCTGTCTCAGCTCCAATGCCTCCTTCTCCAGGAAGTCTTCCGGGATCCCCAGGTCAAGTGCCCGCACTGGGCTCCCTCAGCCCTGCCTGTCTGGGTCACTGTGTCTGGAACTGATCTGCCTCTCACAGTGGACTAGGAACTCCAGGAGGGCAGGCTTGGTTTGTCTAAGACCTGCTGGGTGCCCAGCACCACCAGACACTCAGGGAGTGCTCAGAGAATATTTGCTGAATGGACTGAACTGGGGTTCCAATGATAGGGTAATGGAGGATGCACCCAGCCACCCTTGTGCAGGGTGTTGTGAGAAGCCCCATTTGCTTGAAAACGTAGGCCCAGAGAGGTCAGTTCCTATGCCCAGGGTCTCACAGGGAGAAGGCAGGTTTTGAACTCCGGTCCAACTTCAGAGCCTACAGTCTTCCCCAGGGCAGAACCAGCTCAAGATAAATGACTTTTATCTTCTCATCCCATGACCAGCACCTTCTCATCGAGTTGGGGATCACTCTGAGATGACCTTTTAATCATCAAAACACATAATCAAAAAACACACCCCCAAAGCATTACTGAGCGCTTCCTGCATGCAGAGCAGCCTAGGGATACAGCAGTGACCCAGTGCTGCCCTCACAGGCTCAGTCTTGTTTTTCTTTCTTCTCCTACCTCTGCCCTCCTCTCCCTTTCCCTCCAGGTGACTGAATGTCTGACCACCGTCAAATCAGTCAACAAAACGGACAGTCAGACCCTCCTGACTACTTTTGGGGTGAGGAACAATTCCCTTGTGCCAGTTGACATTTCTACCCACTTTGCTTTTCGAGGAAGCTGCCCACCTATTTCCTTCTACCTCCCAGTCCCCTCTCCTCATCCTTCCTGCCTCGCCCAGCCCCTGCAGGATCTCCCTGTCCTCCAGGAATATTGTACACCCACCAAGCAGCTGGGGGCAGGGGAGGTTTTGGGTTCACCTCCCCTGACCGCTAGCTCCTACCTTCCTCAGTCTCTGGAACAGCTCATCGCTGCATCCCGGGAAGATCTGTCTTTGTGCCCAGGCCTGGGACCCCAGAAGGTAAGGAAATGGGGAAATGGGCTTGAGGGGCTAAGGGCAGGAGGGAGCCCCAAAGAAATGGGACCTCAGATTCCAAAGTTCTGAGGTTTCAGAAGGCCCAGAGAGGGTGGGGACCAGCCCAACCTCACATAGCCAGTCTGGGATAGAATTTAGATTGGGCTGCTTCTCACCTCACCCCCAGAGTGTCACCTCCAGGAGAAAAAGAACCAGAAGCCCACTCCAATGTATCAAACACATGGCTCATTTAATGACCGGTTCCTTTTCTTCCTCCCCCCTCTCCAGGCCCGAAGGCTGTTTGATGTCTTCCACGAGCCCTTCTTGAAAGTGCCCCACTGACCCCAGATGCCAAGGAGGTCCTCGGTGTAATAATAAAGCACTTTTTTTTCTGGCCCAGACTCTGGCTGGCATGCTGGTGTGGTCAGTGGGAGGGGGGTTCTCTGCTCTCGCTTTCTGATGGCCCAGGTGGCCACCTTCAGCTTGTCTGAGTTGCAGTCATCGGTTTCCCCAGTGGACACTTACACGGGATCCTGCTGCGGCTTCTTCTTCCGCTTCCTCTCCTGTCCCATGGGAGCCACCTGCCCAGACTCGGGATTCAGCGGGGGCTCTGGCATCTCCTCCTGGGATGCTGTCTCGGGCACCTGGCTTTTCTGGCCCTGCTTTTTCCTCTTCTTAGTGGGTGCTGGATCTGCCCTGGCCTCAGGCTGCCCCTCATCTGGCAGCTCAGGCTCCATCATCTCGCCTTGGGGGTCAGTCATCTCAGTCCCGGGCTCTGTCGCTAGATGCCCTCTTTCTTTCTTCTTCTTCTTCTTGATGGATGCTAGAGCTGCCTGAGGCTCAGTAGCACCTGGCAGCTCGGGCTCCATCCCCTCTGCCTGTGGCTCCACCACTTCTGTCCCTGTCTCCATCATCACATTTTGCTGTTTCTCTTTCTTCCTTCTCTTTTTGGGGGATCCCAGAGCTGCCTCAGCCTGTGGCTCCACATCAGGTGGCAGTTCGGGCTCCATCACCTCCCCTGCGAGCTCCAGAGGCTTCACCTCTGGCTCTGTCGCCTCCAGCCCTGGCTCCCTCATCCCTTTGTACTTCTTTTCCTTTTTCTTCTTTGAGGACGGCAGTGGGATGGCTTCCTCCTGTGGCTCCGTCTTCACCTGCAGCTGAGACTCAGCTGTCGTACCCTCCACCGGCTCCATCTCTCCTGGCTCCTGCTGCTGCTTTCTCTTTTTTCTGGGGGACAGGACTGTCTCTTCCAGAGGCTCCCTCTTAACCATGAGTTCTAGCTCCTCCACCATCTTTTCTTTGGATTCTGGCATCCCTGTTTCTGGCTCGACCATTTCTACAAACTCTTTGGGCTTCTTTTTCTTTTTCTTGGTGGTGGATGGGGACAGTGCTCCTGGAGGCTCCAACATCTCAGCAATGGGCTCTGTTGCCAATGGCTCTGTCACCTCTAGTTCTTTCAGCTGCTGCTTTTTTTTCTTTTTCCCCACATGCAGCTCTGGGGACCCCAAAGCTGTGTCCACCTCCAGGGCCCCATGCTCATTCACTGCCTCCTGAGGAACTGAGGCTTCTGGCAAGTGTCTTCTCTTTTTCCTCTTCCCTAAGGCCAAGACCGACCCAGGCCCTGTGACTGGCGGGCTGCCTCCGAAGGCACAGAACCGAGGCCTCAGGCCAGGGGGGATCTGTGGTGGGGGACTTGTGGGAATGGACTGCAGTAGAGTCCCTGTCAGGGATTCCTGGGGACCCTCAAAGATCCTCAGGCTGCCCTGGGGTGCCGGGGCACAGGTGAGTCCCCCTCCTGCCTCCGCTGAGGGGGCCAGCAGGGTTGCTTCTCCTCCAGCTCCGGGGCCACTGCTGCTGAGAACCCGGTAGCGGTGCCGCTTGCCTGCCAACTTGCCCTTCACAATCTGGGAGCCAGAAAGAGGCACGAGTCGCCCATTGAGGCTGAAAGTTGAAAAGAGGAGGGCAGAAGCTTGATCAGATTCTTTTGGTGGGACAGGGGACAGCAGTTGAGATGCAGCATTTCTGGGTTCCCCAGGAAAGGCCTTTTAAGTACCCCACCCCGTTCAGCCACTGGGGTGAGAAATGTTCCCGGGAGTTGGCATGGGACCTCTTACCAGTCTGGAGCGAAGTCTACAGGGGCCTGGATGAGCCACAGCTCTGTATCTGGGCCGGTCAATGCCTCCAAAGAGAAGCGACTGTGTTCTGAGGCTGGGGGCGTCGCAGTAAAGTTGGGGGGACAAGAAAACCGAGCAGCACCTGCAGAAGGGGAACTGGTCATTTGTGCCGGTCCAGTCCTCCAGGGCGCCTATCAGTCTATTGGTCTCAACTTCTTGAGCGCCCCAATCCTCTTACCACGGCTTTCCTCTCTCCTGTCTGTTCCCCAGAGGCGCGCCTATATCCGCCATCCCAACTCCAGTCCTCCCCACCAGTATCCCCCTCACCCCGACCCTCAAATATCCTCTATCTGAATGCCTCCCCGTCCCCACTATCCCCCGAGGGATACACTCGCCGCTTCGTCAGATTCTTTTAGTGAGACGGGGGGCAGCAGCTGAGAAGAGGCATTTCTGGGTTCCCCAGGAAAACCCTTCTAGACTTCCCCCAGGTTTAGCCACTGGGGTGAGAAGCATGGTCCGGTCTCAGAGGATGTCTCTTTTTTCCGTCCGAACGCTCTAGGGGGCCCCTTTATCCTCCGGCCGGCCAACTCTCTGCACCCTGTCGGCCCGCCGTGAAGCAACTCACCGCCTGACGGGGTCCCCGCCATCCCGGGACCCTTGCCCCAGGTAGACCAAGCAACTCAGGCCCCGCCGCCGACCACGTGGAACCACGGGGGTGGGACCTCGTATGGGAGCGTCCATGTGGCACGGGAGCGCGGGAGGTGTCGCTCGGAGCTCTCTCTCTCTCTGAGCATAACTAGGGGAAATTTCCACTTGTGCACAGCCGAGAAGCGAGAAAAGTCATCTTTTACTGAAAGTCTACTCCAAAAAGCAGGTGATTCGCTGTCTGGGGCGTGGGGAGGAGTTAGAGCCGCACAAGGTCCTGGCGGGTATCCCCACAGTGTTTCACACATGATTTGGTCCAACGTTGCCTTAAAGGGGCCGCCACATTCATAGGCCCTAATTCTTAAAGAGACAGGAAGATCGAGTGGTCTGAAATCCTTAAAGAGACAGGTAAGGGTTCAGGTGGGTAGGACTGTGGTTTCAGTATTACAAACCCTTCTAGGGAGGTCCAGATGCCTCGGAAGTTCAGAACTTGACTGGGAGAGGTGGGAAAGCGGAGGAATGAGGGCTTTTAACTACCAGCCAGGGGCGGGCTTTCGGGGCTCCAGGGGAGCGGGAAATATAAGGGGAGGAGCCTGTGGATCCCGGGGAGGAGCCTCCGGGCTCCCGAGCTGGACACGCGTGGGGGCGGTGCGGACTAGGGAAGGGGCAGTGGGCCAGAAGAGACGGGTCGATGCCTTCGAGGAATTAGTCTCGTGCGTGGGGGGCATTTCCAAAGACTTTGAGGAAGGAAGAATGAGTAGAAGTCCTGATCAATGCCCCGTCTCTGTCCCCGGGCGCGTGTAAACAGCGGCACGTGGACGCAGATTTGGGGGACACGCCCACGTCGCTTCCCATGGGAATCGTGCCGCGTGGGGAGACGGGCGGAGCCGCGGGACGGTGACTAGACAGGGTGACCAGACTGCATTCCTGACCGGTGTGTCAGCGCTGATTCCCGCCCCCTCTGCCGAGATTGCGGATCCTACTTTAGAACTAGGGCGCCCACCTTCTCAGCGAGCCGGCGGCTGCCCAGAGCGGAGGGAGGGTCAGCGAAAGAGGATGGCTTGCCTCTTCCCAGGATCGCCAGTTTCCCGTGCGTGGGCGAGACACGCGGGCGCCGCCCCTGCGAGCTCCGGGACTACAGTTCCCAGAGGACGCGAGACTGGGTGGCGCCGGACGTCGGTTGAGGAAGCTGCTGGGAGTTGTAGTCCCAGCCTCCAACTTGGGGAGTTGTAGCTGCGAAATTCTGTCAAGATCCCAACCACTCTTTTTACCGATGGAGAGACTGAGGCTTAGAGATCCGAGGGGATACTAATTTTGGCGAGGCCCTCTTCTCGCCTTGGGGGCGGGATATGTGTCTCCCCCAGCCTCTGTAACTTTCTACCTCTTCGGTGGTGTCCAAATCTTCATTCAAGAAGGGGGAAACTGAGCCTGGAGGGTTAGGGCAGGGACTCAGGACTTCGTCTCTTGCAACCACAGCGAGGTAAGAGTCTGAATTCTATTTACTTAGTTAGGTCACCCTTGGATTTTCGACCTCGCCCTTCCTGTCTGTGAAATGGGCTTTATGTTAGTTCGAATGGGAACGTACCCGGCTGTGTCCCGCTCCTCCGGGACTACAAGTCCCAAAGTCCTCGAGGCGACCCCTACTCCCCCTCCCCTCCGAGACCCGCCTCCCTCCGGTCGGAGTCACGTCGTCTAACCTGTTCCCGGCGCCTGCCCCGCCCCGTCCTCGGCTCCCCGCAGCCCGAGCCGGAGCCGGAGGAAGCCCCCCGGTGCCAAAGTCTGCCGCAGATCTGTGAGTTACACCCCCTTGGGTTCAGCGGCTCTGGTGGAGCCCGAGACTCGCGTCCCTTGGGAGGGTCCTGAAGAGGCTAGGACGCCAGGTCCCAGGGCGGAATTGGGGGTGCGCAGGACGCCAGGGACCTTAGAAGGCTAAAACTTGGATGCCTGCTTTACTGGGCAGAAGGAAAGGGGGCTCGAATGTCTGAGTTCTTGGAAGGGCGGGCGCGGACACCGTAGTCCTGGGGAGAGGTTCGAAATTGGGGCTCCTCAGTCTCTCGAATTGGGAGCTTTAGGAATCCTGAGTCCTTGAGTACAATTGGGATATCGGATCTCTTGGGGGAGAAATGGGAGACTTGGACTGCTGGGGCTCTGGAACGGGCGGCCATCCCTGCCACTCTTCAGCTGCCTTCTCGACCGAGTCTTTAGGTCTAGGAGCAGAGTTAGGGACGGGGTGGGGATAGTGGAACCTGGGTTCCTGAAATGAATCGGAACTAACACCCCTGGTCTCTCTGAAGACTGTGTCCCGGCGTTCCCCCCTCTTTCTGGCTCAGGGGTGGGGGCCGGGGTTGGGGTGGGGAGGACTAGGGCAGGTCTCCAACCTTCTCTGTGCCGCTGCACGATCCCCAACATGTCATTAACCGGGGCGTCAGACCTGCCTAACCAGAGGAGGGACCTCCGCCCCAGGGCGCCCCCTGGCGGGGGCGGGGAACCTTCTATTACCCCTTGAAGGTGGGAAATATCTGGGATTTGAAAAGAGGGTTCTAGAATCCAGGGCAGAATTCCAGAAGGTGGGGTGGGGTTGAGGGGGGGCTTGCAAGGCTGGACACAATACAGCCATTATACAGAGAGGAGGGGGTAAGCTGAGTCAGAGGTCACAGTGGCAGCAACGTTGGGGGTCAGGATTTGCCCTCCCCCTTCCACACAGCTCTCTTGGGCGTCAGGATTCCATCCCCGCCCACTGGATTTTCTGACTGACTTCTCTCCTAGGGCTCCTGGCCCTGACCCTGAGGTGAGAAATGTCACCTCCCCTCCCATCTGTCTGACCTGAGGTAGTGTGGCAGATAAGGGAGGATAGAGGCTAATTCTGGAGGTGTGTGTGTGTCCTTGAAGCTGGGGGAGGGCAGACGCCCAGCACCTCCCTCCCAAGACTCCCCCTTCTCTCCACCCCTATGTGTCACGTGAAGGGATTATACAAGGGGTGGGGGAGGCAGGGGGTTCTGGTGAGAGAGGGAAGAACTTCCTAATGTCTGGGCTTGAAGGGCATTTGCTGATAGCCTGGGATGAAATTAAAAATAATAACCGTGGCTGCCAAGGCAGAGCTCACAGCGTGCCAGGCTGAGGGCTGGCAGGTAGAGAGATGGTTCCCACTGTCTACAGAAGTCTCCGGCAATTTCCCGAAGGTCTTACTTCCACTGGGGTTTGCTGAGCCCACCCCAGGGAATGACTTCTCTTTGGTCCATTGGGGAAACTGAGGCTGAAGTGAAGGCGATACCTTCAGCTTTTGCCACCTTCTGTCTGGAATCTTGCAGGGATTCCTATGCCCTGGAATGGGCCAGAACTAGAGATGGCCAGAACTCAGGAAAGCAGGGGAGAAGATGGGATGGGATTGGTGGTGGTGGGCTTGCACAACACAGCCATTATATAGAGAGGAAGGGTAAACTGAGTCATAGAGGCCACATTTTGGGTTCTGAAATCCGAGGACTGAAGTCAAGAGGGAAGAATCAAAGCTCAGGGCTTTTAGAATCTCAGAAAGATCTGAAAGGGTCGTTTCGGAGAAAAATAGTCACTTTAGGTTTTGAGCTCTCTGTTCCAGGCCTGGGAATTAGGAATCTTATCCGTGTGAACTTCACTCTGTGCCCTGCGATGTTCTAAACTCTGTACATAAATTATGTCATTCAAACTTCACACTTCTTTGAGGAGAAGGTATTGATTCCCCCTTTATACACTTAAGGAAACTGAGGCACACAGAAGCTAAATAATTTAAAGAATGAGAAGGCCCAAGCTCATTGCACAGACGTCCACAGAGGAGGAAACCAAGTCCCAGGGCAGGGATGCGGGGGTGGGGGGCGGAGGATGGCGGCTCCCAGCGTCTGTCTAGGAGGATTTCAACCTGGGTACTGCCAGTCCAGCCTAGCGCTCTGACCCGGTTCCTACGGAGGTCCTACGGTTCCAGGACCTCCACCTCCGCCCCTGATTTTTAACTCCAAAGAACGTGGCTGGGGTGCAGAAGATGCTGGGGAAGGAGACCTAAGAGCGGAGGAGAGGGGCGCCCGGCGGAGAGGGCCTGGGGGTGGAGGACGGGGGCCGCGAGCAGAGGCGCGGCCCGCGCCACCCTTGCGCCCCGCCCGGTCCCCGCTCCTCTGCCGCGGGAGGTGCTGCACCTGCCTGGGCCCGCCGCGCATTCCCGGGGTCTGAGCTCAAGGCGCTGTCCGCTCTCCCAGCTGGGGTCGTACCGTGACCAGGAGCGCCCCCTGGCGGCCCCGACGCCCCCTTCGCCCGCGTCAGCCCCGGGACGGCTCCACGCCCAGCCCTGACATTTCCTTAGACCCAGAGGATGTCAGCGTGGGATGTGTCTTAGAATTTGAGAATCAGAAACCCCCCGAAAGAACCACTCGCTACCAGAATGCTGGCCCTGGTGGTAGCATAGATAGTTCGTTTTTATATTTTAACAGAGTGTTTCCTATGTATCTCTAAGATTCTAAAAGATGCCGATTTTGGTTCCTATAGTCTCTACTTTTTGAGGCCTCAATTCTCAGAACCTTAATTCCTCTTGCACTTTCTGGCCAGTTGGATCCTCACAACAGTCCTCTGAAATGAACTGCTATTGATTCTAATTTTACAGATCAGGAAACTGAGGCTATCTGGTCAAGTGGGACAGTGGTGCTACCAGATTTGAATTCTCCTTAACTGTGCTTTCAGCAGCTCCACTAAACCAGACGTTCACCTAGACTTTTAGGACTTTGGAAACCTGAAATAGATAGAACTTGGTGCAGGAAGACAGAGAAATCTAGGCTAGCCAAAGTGGAGAATTCTAGAATGTTCCAAAGATAGAATCTTGGACTCAGAACTTTCAAACCATAGACTTCCCAACTGGAGGGTTTTAGGTTCTGTAGGAATTTAGTTACAACCTCAAGATCCTTATAATTTCAGAATCTAAGGCTCCGAGGGATTAAGGAGGCCTCTTGGAATAGCTGATTTGCTGCCTCCTTTCACAGTTTGGGGAAACTGAGGCCCAAGGAGTGGAAGGGACTCCAAGTCCAAGGTCACACACTCCTAACACACCCAAATGAGCCACCAGCCCCAGCAGGTTCTGTTCCGAGGCTTCCCAGACTGAAGCCAGAATCAGCATGCCCCAGCCTGCCCTGCTGCCCACGCCTGCACCCCAAATCAAAGCTAAGCAGCCGGTTGGTGCAGCAGGGAGGTGGCAGACTTGGCGGGCGTGGCGGTTACCATGGAGACGGGGGTGGTGCTGGCCCGACTGGTTCCTGGGGGCCTGGCTCCTTCCCACTGGGTTGGCAACTTCAGTGGCCCCTGGTCACCTCCCAGTTCTTCTGTTGACACTGGACCCGTGTGAACACGCTGAGTCTGCTCTGGGCGGGGACTCCGGGGAGAGGAAGCTGAGTGGTCCCTGTCCTCTGCAGCCCTCAGACTGATGGAGATGACCCAGAATGTCAAGTTAGGTTCAGATGTGAAACCTAGTATGCTGACTTCTTGCAGGGTGATCTGAAATGTAGGTTTCTGAGCCTCAATTTCATGCCTGCTATGGAGGTTTTGATCTTGGGATAAGGTATCGAGTGTAAAGCACTTGGTACAATTCTAGGTGACAGTGACCTTTCAATAAATAGTTGTTGTTTTATTTCATTAAACTCTCAGGCAACTAGCAAAGGTCTTGGCACATAATGTTGTGGTTCAGTTGCTTAGTCGTGTCTGACTGTGACCCCATGGACCGCAGCACCCCAGGCTTTCCTGTTCTTCACCATCTCCCGGAGTTTGCTCAAACTCATGTCCATTGAGTCGGTACATAGTAGGCACATATAAACGGCAACACCATCATTATTTTTAGAAAGATCCCCAGCATCTAGCACAGTGTCTCTTGGTCCCTAGTAGCCATTCAGTAATTGATAGTTATTATTATTGCAATCTCTGTTCACTAAAATGCCTGGCAGATAGTAGGTGGTCAATGGATAATGGTTGAAGGAATTATCCAGTTTTATTAAGACTGAGACAGAGATGAACCAGGAGTCACGTAAAGAGAGGAATTGTCCTGAGCCAGAGAGTTTTGCAGGAGTTGGTATTTCCCAGCAGGGGCGGTGGTGAGGCATAGAACTTCCAGTGGAAGGAACTAGGAGATAAAGGCACCCTCGCGCTCCTTAGGGCCCCAGGTTCCCTGTAGGCGGGCCCTGAGCAGACTCTCTCCCGCCCCTGCCTCCCCAAACGCAGGCGCCCGCTCCGGCCGGCCGGCACCATGGACAGCGAGGCGTTCCAGAGTTCGGGGGACATTCTGGACCTGAAATTCCAGTGTGAGCTGGGGTAGGGGGCGGGGCTTGCCGGGGCGCGGCCCTCGGGGGCGGGGCGGGGCCCACAGGTCCCGGTCCTCATTGCCACTCCCGCCCGCCCAGCTCTAGCCATGAAGCACATGGACCTGAAGCAGATGGAACTGGACACGGCGGCGGCCAAGGTGGACGAACTGACCAAGCAGCTGGAGTCGCTGTGGTCGGATTCGCCCGCGGCGCCTCCTGGCTCGCAGGCCGCAGCGCCGGCTAGGGTGAGCCCGCGGGTCCTGGTCCCCACCCTGGCCCCCCGAAAAGTCAGCTTCTTTTGGCCAGGAGTTCAGGCAAGCCTGTCCCATGGGGCAGGCGGTGGACTGTTTAAGGGCATCTGATAAAGGGGGCCAGTGGAAGCGGCCATCTGTCAGGACCCTCGGAAGAAAAGGGGCTTTTTTCTAAGCGGCACAAAGGCACTGTGTGTGCTGGCCCCAGCCCCGACGGCAGGGCTCCCTAGGCCTGAATCTCCAGCCCCGCCTACCTCTCCAGGGTTGGCTCTCGATCACCGTTATCGATTGACTTACCAACCCTCTACTAACGTCTCTTTTGACCCCACAATGTCCCCACAGCTATCTCGGTACAGCACCAGCCCGGTCCCCGAGCCCTTGGGCAGCCGCGGGTCCTCCCGGAAGGCGACCACCGACGGCGCAGACACCCCATTCGGACGCTCGGAGAGCGCCCCGGCTCTGCTCCCCTACAGCTCGCTGTCCGCGAAGGGCCGGCCGTCGTCACCGCGCACCCAGCTCTACCTGCAGCCAGACGCCTACGGCAGCCTAGACCGCTCGCCCTCGCCCCGGCCCCGCGCCTTCGATGGCGCAGGCAGCCCACACGGCCGGGCGCCCTCCCCTCGGCCCGGCCCGCTGCGACAGCAGGGTCACCCCACGCCCTTTGACTTCTTGGGCCGCGCGGGCTCCCCGCGTGGCAGCCCCCTGGCGGAAGGGCCCCAGGCCTTCTTCCCGGAGCGCGGGCCCTCGCCTCGCCCCGGGACCGCACCTTACGACGCGCCGGCTGCCTTTGGGAGCCCTCTTCTGGGCACCGGCGGCAGCGCCTTCGCCCCGCCTCTGCGCGCTCAAGGTGAACCGCGGGGCCCAACTTAGCGAGTGCGAGGGGTGCAGGGCCTGGGACCAGCCTGTCTACCCCCACTCCCCACCCGGGATCCTCATGAGCAACTTCTCCCCCAGACGACCTAACTCTGCGCCGGCGGCCCCCCAAAGCCTGGAACGAGTCTGACCTGGACGTGGCTTATGAGAAGAAGCCCTCCCAAACCGCGAGCTATGAACGTGAGTGATGGAAGGCCAGAGGGTGGGGGAGCTGGAGAGGCATCCCCCAGACCCTAATGATTCCCGCCTCACAGGTCTGGATGTCTTCCCGCGGCCTGCTTCGCCGGGCCTGCAGCTGTTACCCTGGAGAGAGAGCAGCCTGGATGGGCTGGGGGCCAGCGGCAAGGTGAGAGGCCAGAGAAACTTGGGGAGGGGGTTTGTGGGATCAGGACTAGTCTCCCCTTTCTGGCTGTGCCCGCAGTTTCCATACCCTTCCTCGGCTTTATCGTGGATTTCCACCCCCTCCCCGACCCTCTTTTGTTTCTCCCTCTCCTTTTTTTTTTCCTTTTGTTTCTGCCCTCCGCTCCTTCTCTGCCTTCTTGCCTTTTGCCTTGACCTCCCTTGTCCTTTCCTCCACTCCTCTATCTTTCATCCCCTTAGGCCTCTCGTCCTCCCACCTGAGCCCTTTCTGTCTTCCTTCCTTCCCTCTTTCTCCCCCAGGACAACTTCACCAGCGCCACTCTGCCCCGCAATTACAAGGTCTCCCCTCTGGCCAACGACAGGCGTTCTGATGTGGGCAGCTACCGCCGATCACTGGGCTCCGCGGGGCCGTCAGGCACCTTGCCCCGAAGCTGGCAGCCTGTCAGTCGCATCCCCATGCCTCCTTCCAGCCCGCAACCCCGCAGTGCCCCCCGCCAGCGCCCCATCCCCCTCAGCATGATATTCAAGCTGCAGAATGATTTTTGGGAGCATGGAGCCAGCAGGGCCATGTTCCCGGGCTCCTCCATCTTCTCTCGAGCTCCCCCACCTAAGATGCCTCCCCAGCCCCAGGCACCCCCCCAGCCCCAGCCCCAACCACAGCCGCAGCTGCCCCCACAGCCCCAGCCTCAACTACAACCCCAGCCTCAACCACAAGCCCCTGCCCCAGCCCCCCAACCCCCCCAACAGACTTGGGCCCCTACAAGTGAAGGTGAGTCAGCGCTGGGGGTTCTGGAGGGCTGGGTGAAGGGAGGACAGATGGCTGGGGACCAAACCAGCTGGGGGACCCATCACAACCAAACACCTGTTTCCAGACACCGTCCCTGCAGAGCATGAGGCCAGATGAGCTTGGGGGTTTGCTCAGGAACTAGCCATAGCACAGTGCTTAAGCAGGGACTCTGGAGTCAGACTGGCTGGCTACATGCTGTGTGACCTTTGGCAAGTTACATAACCTCTCTGGACCTCAATTTCCTTGAGTGGAAAAGATGAATAGTGATAGAACCTACCTCACTGGGGTATTGTATTGGAATATATAATCCCTATAAAGGTTTTAAAATAGGGCCTGATGTATACTAAGCCCCCAGTAGCTATCATAGTAGTCATAATAATTATTAATAGTTTTTGGTGTGAGACCAGCTCAGGACTTGGATTTAAACAGAGTGGGTTTTGAGTCCCTCTCTGTGATCAACTTGCTCTGTGACTCAGGATAAATTAATTAATGCATACGAGCTTCCATTTTCTCATCTGTGAAAAGAGATGAATAATCCTTACTTCATAGATTATGATGGGCATTCAATGAAATCATGTAGAAAATGATCATTATAAAAAAGAAAACAAGGAGAACAAGCACTATATATTTCAACCTGCTTTTAGAAAGTGATTGAGAGGCAGGAACCAAAGATGAGACCATCAAATACCAGGATCCTAGTCCCAGCAATTTTCTGCCCGAGATGTTCAGAGAGGAAATGATTAGAGTCTTAGTCAAGTCTGTCATCATAGTAGGAGTAGAGATTCTGGAGTGGGGTAGAACTGAGCTCCAATTCTAGCTCTGTGGCTTTGGGCAACTGACTCGCCCTCTCTGAGACTCAGTTTCCCTTTCTGTAGTAATGAGATGATAGCCATATCAACTTCACAAGGGAGTGGTGAGAATTCAGTAAGACAGGCATGGAGAACGCACAGGGCACGAGCTGAAGTGCGTGATAAATGGGGGAGGTCATAGTTGTCTGTTATTCACAACCGTAGGAAGTTGTAGCCCGGAGAGAGCAAGAACTGCCCTGAGGACACACAGCAAATCAGGCATTGGTGGCAGGTCCTGGAAGCTGTGGGGAGGGAGTCTTGAGGGGCTCCAGGGATCCCTCTTCTGATGGGGCGCTTGTTCCTTCTAGGCCTCGCCAAACCTCCCGCTGATCTGGAACCTGAACCAGAGCTGGAGGGGCTGCTGACACCCGTGCTGGAGGTTGGCGACGCAGACGAAGGTGCTGTGACTCGGCCCCTTAGTCCCACACGGCTGCAGCCAGCGCTGCCGCCCGAGGCACAGTCCGTGCCGGAGCTGGAGGAGGTGGCCCGGGTGCTGGCAGAGATTCCACGGCCCCTCAAACGCCGGGGCTCCATGGAGCAAAGCCCGGCTGTAGCCCTGCCCCCCACCCACAAGAAGCAATACCAACAGATCATCAGCCGCCTCTTCCATCGTCATGGTGGGCCTGGGGGCCCTGAACCCGAGCTGTCCCCCATCACTGAGGGATCTGAGGCCAGGGCCGGGCCCCCTGCTCCAGCCCCACCGGCTCCCATCCCACCCTCAGCCCCTCTGCAGAGCAGCCCACCAGAGCAGCCACAGAGCATGGTAAGTAATACAGGAGGAACCCAGGGTATATCACTTAGCACATGGAAGTGTTTCTTCCCTTTTAGGACAGAACCTGGAAATTGCACACCTCACAGCTGCCACATTCCACTGTCCAGGAACCCAATTGCAAGGGAGGCTGGGAAATGTAGTTTTTAACCCAAGGGTCCAAAGAAAGAGAACATATATGGAGGGGCATCTGGAAGTCTTGACCATACAGAGACTTTCTCTGCTCCTCTCCAGTAACCTGTCCCTGCCATGGGCTTCCCTTCAGGAATCTAAGAATCTTCCAACCTGGAAATGACTTGTCTTGGCAGGTCAGAGGGTTTATTCTGGGATCTGAAAAGCCTGCTGGAATCAAGGCAGTCACCATTTCTCTCCGGAGCTGCTGCACAGCTTCTCATGTCCCCTTTCCCCGGAGATCTGCTCTCCTCTTACACTTCAGCAAGCCCATGCCATGGCTAGAACTGGCCCACCCAGCCCTGAATCAAAATGACCTCTCAGTTCAAGTCCGTGGTGTCCTCCGACTCTAGTCAGAGTTTCTTCCATTCAAATTTTCAAGAACCAGTCTCTGGTCTCTGAGCCTGTAGGTTTCGTGATTAAGTGTCCCAGCTTCAGAGCAAGGCTGCCTGGGTTGACATCCCAGCTCCACTGTACTTATTAGCTGTGCAACCTTGAGCCAGACATTTAGCCTCCCTGGACCTCAGTTTCCTCATCTGTAAAATGGGAATGAGAGTAACTATAGAGTTGCAGTTAGAATCTAATACATTAATGTAACGCTTAGGATAGTGCCTGGCACTTAACTGTTAACCACTATTGTTACTGTCATCATTTGACCAGGAGACAGTCTCCTGCTGATCTTGTTCAGGTTTCTGCATCTAGGCCGGGGGTGGGGAGCATGGAATAATCTTAATTGCTCAGCGTGAGTAGACAGGGGGAGGGAAACAATTCCCAGAGAAGAAGTGGGGGCCAAGTGGACCTCAAAATGCCTATTCCTAGGCCCTCCTGAGGGTGGAGCCAAGAAATGTTGGCTCAGCCAAGATCCTGAGGCTCAGGATCTTGAATCAAGAATGGAAGAATAACCACGCCTTGAAATGGTCAAACTGCCTCATGGTAGAATCACAAAGTCCTGGCCACAGAGAAACTTGAAAACTCACAGCATTCAATCATTAAATCCTGGCGTCACAAGCTCAAAACTAAAATCTCAGAATCCTAGGATACTGAAGATGTGAACAGTAGAAGTAAAAAATTAGTAGCACAAACCCTGGTTGTACTGATTCTTGAAGTCCCCAAAACTGAAAACAAAAGACATTATTTGATTCCAAAAAATCACAGATTAGGGCACTAACATGTTATAATATAAGATTTTATTTTAAGTGAGCATTTTCCACTAGAAAGGAATACACATAGTAACTAGGAAGAAAAAGATAAAATAGAATAAAGAGACCAAAATCACAAGCACTCAGAACCATGATGAACATTTTAAGCATTTCCTTCCAATCTTTTGGAATGAAATTCTAACCATAAAATATTCAAGTTCTCAATCACAGAATCTTGAGAATGCAACATCCTGGATCCCCAGCAATTTGAAATGGCACAACTTTAGCATTTCTGGACTCACAGTATACTGGAAACAACATCCGAGAATTTTGAAATCAGTGGCTCTTGGTATCTTCAGATTCCAGAATCCTGAAATCATTGACATCAAAGACTGGAATCACAAATGCTTTGTGCTCAGAATAAATGAATTTTGTAGAACACCTGAAAATCAAAAATAGGGAAGCAGAAGGAATAGTATGACATATTCAAATTTCAAACATCTAAAATGAACACCTGATAACTTCATGTTTATTATCTAAATGAAACGAAACTATGAATTGAATATCTGGCTTCCATAGTCATCAACCTGATGGTCTCCCGGCCTCCTCTCAAGCCTCAGGGCCCTAGATTCCAAAATCTCTGGATTCCCTGAGTGTTGTAGGGAACCAGAGACTATAGAACTGAGGCAGTCTCCTCCCCATGGCCCTCTGGACTCGGGCTCTGTACCTTCCTGGGTTCCAATTCCAGCCCTGTCTAGGTGGATGACCTGGAGCGGTCAGCGGGTCCCCGAGCCTCTGTTTTCCCCTCCAAGGAATGGGTGTATTAGCGACCCGCCCCCCAAGCCACTGAAGCATCCCCGCCCTGTCCCCCAGGAGATGCGCTCGGTGCTGCGGA
The DNA here is from genome assembly GCF_019320065.1 of Cervus canadensis. NCBI lineage: Eukaryota > Metazoa > Chordata > Mammalia > Artiodactyla > Cervidae > Cervus > Cervus canadensis. Next base: position 17,919,492 of record NC_057403.1, on the reverse strand, counting down.
AGGCCGGGTCCCCGCGCAAGGTCCGCCGTGCGCGCCTCAACCCGCTGGTGCTGCTTCTGGACGCCGCACTGACCGGGGAGCTGGAGGTGGTGCAGCAGGCCGTGAAGGAGGTGAGTGCGGCGGGTGCGGGAGAGCAGGGCTGGCGGGCTGGGAGCGGCCCGACGCGGGAATGAGCCTCCTGGTCCCCCCGGCCTGTCCAGATGAACGACCCGAGCCAGCCCAACGAGGAGGGCATCACCGCGCTGCACAACGCCATCTGCGGCGCCAACTACCCCATCGTGGACTTCCTCATCGCGGCCGGGGCCAACGTCAACTCCCCGGACAGCCACGGCTGGTGAGCCCTGACGGCGCGCGCGGCCGGCGTGGGGCGGGGCCGGCGCTGGGGCGCCCGGTGCGGCCGCTCACGCCCGCCTCCCACGCCTAGGACCCCGTTGCACTGCGCGGCGTCGTGCAACGACACGGCCATCTGCACGGCGCTGGTGCAGCACGGCGCGGCCATCTTCGCCACCACGCTCAGTGACGGCGCCACGGCCATCGAGAAGTGCGACCCCTACCGCGAGGGTTACGCCGACTGCGCCACTTACCTGGCAGGTGCGAGGCGGGGCGGGGGGCCCAGCTGCTAGAGATAGTGGGCAGGGAAACGAAGCCGACTGCGGCTCCCGAGAGAGGATGCCTGGGGAGGTGAGGGGCTGTACGGACCTGTGACGGCATCACCGAGGAGGGGCCGGCGGGAGGGACCACCCGCGGGGGTGGCGGACGGGGCGTCCCACCTGGCAGGTGCGAGAAGGGTGTGTGACGGCAGCAGATTGTGCCACCTTCGAGGGAAAGGGGGGCAGGGGAACCGTGCGCCTTAAGCTGGACACCGGTGGGGACGAGAGCGGTTGCGGAGATTGCGCCGCTTTATCTGCCTTCTCATCTGTGGGGGTGGGGGAGTTGGACGTTCCAACTGTACTGTCTCCTGGCCCAGGGCTACCTGGGGGAGATACATTACCACGCAGGTGGCCGGTGAGCTGGCCCTGGCTTCTGGGGAGGGGCTTGGGGCCTCTTCCACTTGTAGGGAGACACGAGACTGTACCATGTATCTCCAGGAGCGGGGCAGGGGGGGGGGCTGGAAATCACGTCATCTAAACAGGTGATGGGAGGAACTAGGTAGGCAGTACCATGGGGATGTGCCTAGGGTCTGGAGCGAAGGGGTCAACTGTAGCCTAAGTGTCCGGAGCGTCACACAGGTGGAGTAAGGCAGGCTGTAGGACGTAGGGGTGGGGCAGGGTATTTAAGAGGTGAGCCTGCAGGGATTACACCCCAGCCTGCTGTGCTGTGGCGAAAAGTAGGTGGGAGCCAGGGGGCTGTAACACCTGCCGTAGGGGTGAGCGGCCGCAGGTCGGGACTGGGGGGTGAGGGGGGAGAAGTAGACCTTCCACCGAAGAGGAGAAGGGCTGTAACCCCCAGGTCAGGGGGGACTGTGACCCCCTTTGTCATAGGTCGGTGGAGCCTAGTGATACGAGGATTGTAGCGTCCTACTAGCCTGGACTCGGAGAAGGCAATGGCACCCCACTCCAGTACTCTTGCCTGGAAAATCCCATGGACGGAGGAGCCTGCTAGGCTGCGGTCCATGGGGTCGGGAAGAGTCGGATACGACTGAGCGACTTCACTTTCACTTTTCACTTTCATGCATTGGAGAAGGAAGTGGCAACCCACTCCACTATTCTTGCCTGGAAAATTCCAGGGACGGGGGAGCCTGGCGGGCTGCCGTCTATAGGGTCGCACAGGGTCGCACACGACTGAAGAGACTTAGCAGCAGCAGCAGCAGCCTGGACTCGGAGAGTCCCGGGAGGATGCAGTAGGGATTGGACAGCGCGCCTGGCAGGGGGAGGGCGGGGCCGAGAAACTGGAGCGTGGTGGGCTGGACCACTAAGGGGGGGGGAGCCTGGTGGACTGTACCATTTGGAAAGGGGGTAAATCCTTGGGCATTTTACCACTTAAGGGAGTCAGTGCGGGTGGGCTATACTATCTGGAAAACGATTACATCCTCTTTGCAGGCTTTATCTTTTGAGTGGGAAGTGCGCAGAGTGCACTGCACCATCTGAAAAGGGGGCGTTGGGACCACTTCCGGGGGGAGAAGTAGGGCTGTACCATGGGAAGGAGGGCTTGAGTCCTCTGTGGAGACTGAAGCTCTTAAGGGGGGCGGTGGTGGGGCTGCAGACAATTGCACTTCTAGAGTGGTCCAGGAACTTAACCAGGTATGAGAGGAAATGGGGACACTGACCCTTCCCTGGGGGTTCGTGGCCCGGCCCGATGCACCCCATTAGAGACTCCCAGCCCCAGCAGCTGACTGCAGCTCAGGCGCCCCTCCCCAGACAAGGTTACACACACAACTTTAATAGGGGCTCATTCCCCCAGGTGGGGCTGGTGTCAGAGCTCAGGCTCTGTCCCTGTCCCCAGCATCCCTGAGTGTTCCCGGCCCGCCCCGGACCGGGCGCTGACCATCCCTGCGGTTTCTTGTTTCAGACGTGGAGCAGAGCATGGGGCTGATGTACAACGGGGCGGTGTACGCCCTCTGGGACTACAGCGCCGAGTTTGGGGACGAGCTGTCCTTCCGAGAGGGCGATTCAGTCACCGTGCTGCGGAGGGATGGACTAGAGGAGACGGACTGGTGGTGGGCCACGCTGCACGGCCAGGAGGGCTACGTGCCCCGTAACTACTTCGGGGTGAGCCCAGAAGAAATGTTATGCGGGTCTCCTGATGGCTGGGGAAAGGGCTGATTCCCACGGGGTGGGAAGAGTGGCAAGAGAGACAGCCCTTTATACTGGGGTGGAGGGGCGGTTAGAAGAGCCCATCATCTGTCATGGGGAGGTGAGGAAGAGCCCATCATAATAACGGAGGAGGTAAGGGAAATCCCTTCTTAGAAGAGGAAAAACCCCTTGCTGGTGGTACTTCTTAGGGATACCCACCCGTACTCCTTTCCCGATTATATGATTGGTTTCTGCTCAAGCAAATTTTTTTTTCAAGCAAATATTTTTATTATCCCTAATTATATTCATGGAGAGGTAAAGAAGAATGTATTTTAGCCAAGAGGGGTATGAAGAATCCCAGTTTGGTGATTGGGGGTGGGGGCGGCACTTGAAGAATTGTGAATTACAGGCATGGAACTTTTTGTTACACTGCCCTGGGCAGGGTGAGGAAGAGTCCATTAATATAATCGCGGTAGGATTGAGGGAGAGTCTGCTAGGTAAGGGGAGGAGATCAGGAAGATCTCATGACTTTCCTGGGAGACAAGAAGGTGCCTTTAATTAGGGCATAGGTGGCAGGTGGGTCCCAATCAGACGGCCATGGTGGGCGGGAGAGGCAGGCGTCTTTTTTACGACAGGCAAGTCTCCATTTATTCCAGCCCGCTGCCAACTGGCAGGCTCCATCTGGTGCTTGCCAGGGGATCCCGATGTAGTCTTCGAGATGCTGAGAGAGTCCATGAGGAAGGGACGGGGGGATGGAGACGGTCCACGTGTTTGGGGGGTGGATTAGGTGATTGTGTTACATTTGGGGTGAAGCGAAAGGGTGGGAACTCCCGGCGTCTGAAGAGCCTGTCTTCCCTCAGCTCTTCCCCAGGGTGAAGCCTCAGAGGAGTAAGGTGTAGCTGGAGAGAAGGACGTTTCCAAGGGAGACAGGATGAAGCAGCAGTTGCCTTCCCTCCAGACCTCCTCCTCCCTTCCTGCTGCATCTCTTTGCACCCCCAAGCCCTTGCAGCTGTGGGGTCCTTGGCAACAGCTCTCGGGAAACCCTGGGGAGAACGAGAACCCCAGTCTTAAACTTAGAAGCCTGCCTTAGCTGTGGGAGGTCATGGTGGGGCTGGGAATATCATCGGGGGCAAGAGAGATCCCCCCATTTGCCAAATCAGGTCCCATCCAAAGTGCCTCCTACTTCCACTGCCAACCCCCCAGCCTGCGCCCCCAAAGCAAGCTAACCCACCATCCCAGCAGAGCCTGGAGTGGGTCACCGCCACTGGATTACCCTGGGAGTCACCTGCGCCCCGCATCTACCAGCAGCCTTCAGGGGCCAGGTGAGGCGTGGGCATCTTTGTCTCTATCAGCATCCCTGCTCTACCTCTCCCCAGTCGAGTGCCTCCACATAGCGCTGGTGTGACAACAAAACGGGGAGTTTTCCTTTTTAAATAAAGGTAGTTTGCACAGAAATTGACTTCCTTCTCTTTGAATTCCATCCTGACTTAGTAAGTGCTTGTCATTGTTAACATGTTTGGTTCAGTTCAGTTCATTCGCTCAGTCGTGTCCGACTCTTTGCCACCCCATGAATCGCAGCACGCCAGGCCTCCCTGTCCATCACCAACTCCCGGAGTTTACTCAGACTCATGTCCATCGAGTCGGTGATGCCATCCAGCCATCTCATCCTCTGTCGTCCCCTTCTCCTCCTGCCCCCAATCCCTCCAAGCATCAGGGTCTTTTCCAATGAGTCAACTCTTCATATGAGGTGGCCAAAGTATTGGAGTTTCAGCTTCAGCATCAGTCATTCCAATGAACACCCAGGACTGATCTCCTTTAGGATGGACTGGTTGGATCTCCTTGCAGTCCAAGGGACTCTCAAGAGTCTTCTCCAACACTACAGTTCAAAAGCGTCAATTCTTTGGCGCTCAGCCTTCTTCACAGTCCAACTCTCACATCCATACATATGTTTGGTAAACCAGTCTTAAAGTAGTCCCTTTGGAAGGGATTTCTCTCGTGTGAATCCAATCCTCCCTCTTTCGACTATACTTTTTTTTTTTTTTGACTGCACCACACCTCTGCAAGTGGAAGGGCAGAGTCTCAACCGCTGGACTACCAGGTAAATTCCTGGCTTCTTCTTTTTAAGCATCTTTAAACTGGACTTCCCTTGTAGCTCAGTCAGTAAAGAATCTGCCTGCAGTGCAGGAAACCTGGGTTCGATCCCTAGGTTGGGAAGATCCCCTGGAGAAGGAAATGGCAACCCACTCCAGTATTCTGGCTTGGAAAATCTCATGGACAGAGGAGCTTGGTCCCCAAGAGTTGGGCAGGACTGAGCGCTAACACTTACTTAAGCTTAAAGACGTGAAAGTAGTGAAAGTGTTAGTCACTCAGTCGTGTGGGACTCTGCGACCCCATGGACTGTAACCCGCCAGGCTTCTCTGTCCATGGAATTCTCCAGGCAAGAATACTGGAGTGGGTTGCCATCCCCTTCTCCAGGGGATCTAAATGTCTGGTAATTCTGTCATCGGAAGTTTGGGAGTATCTGCTTTTGTAATTGGTTGTGTCTGCTGGTTCTCACTCACGGTGGCGTTTCCTCATGTGTCCTGAAAGGATGGGTTGTGAGATCTTCAACAGGGTTTTACCATGTATTCTTTTCAAGGATCTGACCCCAAAGAGTGATTTTCCTTGGTTTCTGCCCCACTTCTTTATTTCATAAACTGCTCCATGAAGATTTTTGATAAATCACAAGCCTTTCTCCCTTCTGATTTGTATTTCTTTACAAGCATAAAGCTTCCACTTTAAAAAAAAATTTTTGTATACTTCCTTCTAGTCTTTTCTTAAAACTTCATATACAGTATGATATATATTTTAAAATTTGGGCCATACTATGCATATGGTTTATAATTGTTATTTTTCATTTAACATTGCAAACATTATATTGTGAACATTTTCCCTGTCATTCTCATTATCTTCAATGTCCAAAACAACTCATGGGAGTATGTAAATTATTTTAAATTAATATTTAAATGAATTTAAATTAAATAAAATTTAAGGATTCAATTCCTCAGTCACATTAGCCACTTTTCAAATGCTCAGTAGCCACGTGGCTACTGGGTACTGTTTTGAACTGTGCAGATAGAGAACTATTTTCATCATCCCAGAAAGTTCTACTGGATAAAGCTGACGTATGACATTTGCATCATCCAGAAGCTCCATTGTGCCTCTTCTCAGTCTATGCATGTTTCCTCCCCATAAGGAGTAACCCTTTCTATCACTGCCAATTAATTTTCATGAATATACTTTAAAAATCAAATGGTACTGGTACTAAGATATGTGTGACGAAGAAAAACGGTCCCCTCTGCCACCTCTCCCTACCCCTATCTGTTTTCCAGAGGCCTCTGCTTTCAACTGCTTTAGCTGTTTCCTCTGGCATTTTCTTGTATGTTTCCAAATGCGCTGACTTCGTTATTGCTTTTTACTTTTTGGCTGTGCTGGGTCTTCATTGCTGCACGGGCTTTTCTCTAGCTGCGGTGTGCAGGCTTCTCATTGCAGTGGCTTTTCTTGTTGTGGAGCATGGGCTCTACGGCACCTTGGCTTCAGGAGTTGCGTAGTTGGGGTTACGTAGTTGCATAGTCCGTAGTTGGGGTTCCCGGGCTCTGGAGCACAGGCTCAATAGAGGTGGTGCAGGGGCTTAGTTGCTCTGCAGCATGTGGGATCCTCCTGGATCAGGGATCAAACATTTGAAATTATCCTTAATAAAACCCATAGGGGTCATTTCAGTGGGGTCCAGAGAGCTCTGCTACCATAGTCCTTTAGGTCTCAGTGCAGAGAAGAATTCATCGAGAGCAAAGGGGATAGATAAGAAGGGATTTATTAGACTAGGACAATTGTGAGGCTGACAAGGGGGGAAGTGAGAAATGCTCCGCCCTGAGAACTTAGTGGGCTACAGTTTCATAATCAAGGGAAGAGTGAGGAGGGGGAGAAGACCTTCTTTCCTGAGTAGATGTCATGCTTTTATTGTTAGCTCCTCCTCCAGGTTGAGCAGGGGAGTCTTCTTGTCCCTGCGTGGTCAAGTTACATCCGCAAATTACTGTTTTTATGTATACAGAGAGCATGTCCTCGGCATCGTTCACTTATTGAGCTCACTGGGCAGGAAGTGGGGCTCCTGCCACCATTGTCTTATTGTTTTGGGGCGTGTCTTGTGCTTCTGTTGCCTGGTTTTGTTGCTAAGCAAGCCTGCTTGTTTTCTTCGTGGATAAGCAAACCAGTGTTCTCGAGTCATCATTAACTTACAGGGTCTCTCATATTTTTCTACTTACAATCCCTTACTGGGATTAACTATTTAATCACCTATTTTGTCGCTTCAGTCTGTACCTGTCATCAGTAACCACTGATAAAATGCTCCTGATTTTGTACAACTGACATGCTAGCAGAAGAGACAGACTATGCACAAAATGATAAGCAAAAAACATATATTCCATCAGATGTTGATCACTGCTATGGAAAAAAACTAAAGCAGAAGTGGCTATATTGTGCCTGATTGCAGGTGTATGCATTCCTTTCTTATGGCTACTGTCACTAATGACCACAAACTTGGTGGCTTAAAACAACATGCATTTAAAGAAACATTTTTTTTGTATTTATTTGTGGCTGTGCTGGGTCTTCATTGCTGCTTGGGCTTTCTCTAGTTGCAGTGAGCAGGGGCTACTCTCCAAGTCACAGTGCTTGGGCTCCGCATGGCGGTGGCCTCTCCTGTTGCTGAGCATGGGCTCTAGGCACGTGGGCTCAGTGGTTAGCACAGGCTCATTAGTCGTGGCACACTGGCTTAGTTGCTCCGAGGCCACTAAGGGATCTTTCCAGACCAGGGGTCAAACCTGTGTCTCCTGCATTGGTAGGTGGATTCTTTACCCCTGAGCCACCAGGGAAGCCCCAACACTCATTTGTGTTTTTTGCAGTTCGTCAGATCAGAAGTCTGTTTTCCTGGGCTGAAATCAAGGTGTTGGCGGGGCTGCACTCCCTCTGGAGGCTGCAGGGGAGAATCAGTTTCCTTGCCTTTTCTAGCTTCTAGAGCTGCATTCTTTGAATTCCTTGGCTCTGCCCTCTTCCTCCAGCTTCAAAACGGTATCTTCCTTTATTGTCAAACTGCCTCTGTTTCTGGCTGTCAAATCTCCCTCTTATGAGGACACCTGATTACACTTAGGATGCACCTGGATAGCTCAAGACCCTCACCTTCATCACACCTGCAAGTTCCCTTTTGCCATTACATAGGGGGAAAATAAAAATGCAGTCAGTATTGCTAAGAGAGCTCTCTAAAATGGAGATGGGAGGCCACTGAGGAAGTGTGACTTCTGCACATCCCAGCCTGGCTAGAACCTCACCCTTTAATCACCTATTGTCTTAACATAGGCATCCAGAACACCTGCCAAAAATGTAAGCTCCTTGCACGCAGGCTCAGTAGTTGTGGCTTGCAGGCTCTAGAGTGCATTGGTATTTGTGCACAGGCTTAGTTGCTCCGCGGCATGGGGAACCTTCCTGTACCGGGGATCAAACCTGCAATTGTCCCCAGCATTGGCAGGTAGCTTCTTTACCACTAGCCCAGGTTCTTTACCTGGGAAGCCTGGAATACTCCTTCTACTACCGCTAAGTCACTTCAGTCGTGTCCGACTCTGTGCGACCCCATCCCTGGGATTCTCCAGGCAAGAACACTGGAGTGGGTTGCCATTTCCTTCTCCAATGCATAACAGTGAAAAGTGAAAGTGAAGTCGCTCAGTCATGCCCGACTCTTCGCGACCCCATGGACTGCAGCCTACCAGGCTCCTCCGTCCATGGGATTTTCCAGGCAAGAGTACTGGAGTGGGGTGCCATTGCCTTCTCCTTCTTCCAGTATTCTCTGGAACACTCCTTCAGTTTTACCCAAATCTGTGTCTCTCCAACTGCAATTCTTAAGACCCTAAATAAACTTTTTTTTTTTTTGCCATGCTATGCAGCTTGAGGAATCTTAGTTCCCTGATTGGCCCCTTGCAGTAGAAGCACAGAATTCTAACCACTAAACCACCAGTGAAGTGAAAGTTGTTCTGCCTCTTTGCAACCCCATGGACTGTCCATGGAATTCTCCAGGCCAGAACACTGGAGTGGGTAGCCTTTCCCTTCTCCAGTGGATCTTCCCAACCCAGGAATCAAACTGGGGTCTCCCGCATTGCAGGCAGATTCTTTACCAACGGAGCTATCAGGGAAGCCCTAAACTGGACCACCAGGGAATTCCCTAAACTCTTAGTTGGGACCTTATGTGTTTTGTTTTGTTTTTTGGTCGACACACGTGAAGGAACATTCATAGGTTCCAGGGATCCGGACCGGGAGATATTCAGGGACCATCATCTGGCCTAGCCAGTGTGTGCTGTGCTGTGTATTGCAATTTAAATAGAGAAGTCAGGGAAGGTCTTGCTGAGAGAAGGATGCTTGAGGAAGATTCAGGAAAGGCTTGAAGAAGGTGAGGAAGGAAGCCACACAGAGATCTGGGAGAAGAGCCTCCCAGACACGGGGAGCAGCAACTACAAAGGCCTGGAGCAGGTAGGAGGTGGTCATTCTAAGATGGCTGTCAATCACCCCTGCCTCCTGGTATTGATGCCCTTGAGTAAGCCCTCCCCTCAACCCTGGGCTTGTACTGATGGATTCTAAGGAAGGGAATACACTAGGTCCTCACTATCGGTGAGGACCAACAGCAGACTGAAAATACAGTTGTCTCTTGGTATAAGCGGAGGGGACTGGTTCTGGACGACCCTCCCTCCACACACACACACACAGATACCCAAAATCTCTGAATCCTGAACCCCCACAAAGAAATATCCTAGGACAGTTCATCTGCATCTGTGGCTTCTGAATCGGTGGATATGGAGGGCAGACTGTAAGCGTGTACTCACTGAGCCCTTGCTCTGTGCGTGCCATGTACTGTGTCTAGTCGCTCAGTTGTGTCCAACTCTTTACTTTACTCTTCACACAGATTGGTGACCAAGACAGTCTCAGCCCTACGTTCTTGGGGCTCACAGTCCAGTAGCGGAGACAGCCATCCCAGCCGGCGATGACCCAGAGCGGGCAGGGTGGGGCTAAGGGAGGGATGGGGAGCCGCACCTGGCCTAGCTGTCAAGCCGTGGGCAAGTTTTGCTCTGAGACTCAGTTTCCTCACCTCTAAAGTGGGGATAATGACCCTTACACCAACACAGGACATTTAGGGACTTCCCTGGCAGTCCAGTGGTTAAGACTTCGCCTTCTGGCGCAGGGGGTGTGGTGAGGGATCCCTGGTGGGGGAGCTAGGATCCCACATTCCTTGGGGTCAAAAGATCAAAACATTAAAAAAAAAAAAGCAATATTGTAACAAATCCAATAAAGATTTTAAAAAAGGACGTTCTGTCACAGTCATACAAATGAGAGTCAGGTAAAGTCTCTGAAAATAGGGGCTAGGGAGCTAGTAGAACTCGTGATGGTGGCGGCGGTGGCTTGGGTGTTGAGCCAATTAGTGAGGTTGTTCACAGGACCCTGAGCCTTAAGACATGCCACAGTGATGCTCCTTGCAGTACCATTCAGCAGGAGAACAAACTGGGAATGAGGTAGGAGATAGACGAGCTCCAGTTTAGACATTTACAACTGGCCTCCTTTTTACATTTCATGGGGCAGGAAGAAATGGGCTTCAGGCTGGATACTCACAACTAACCTTCTGTTAGCATTTCCTGAGACAGGAGATAGGTGGGCTCCAGTTAAGGCATTTACTTCCAGCCTCCTGTATGCCCTCAGAAGTGGAAGTAACAACAGATACAGGGTAAATAGCCCGTCTTTGTCTCTTGTAAACACCTTAAGATAATAATCATGGCAAGGACAAAGAGAGGCAAAACACTATTTGAGTAGAGGATGAAGGGATCTCCGCTCCCACCCCCCTTTCTGGAACAAGGGAGACACACCATGCCGGCAGAAAGGCTCCCCGTGTGTCAAAAGTCAGGGGATAATTCCAGGCCATAATGCGGCTTGCTGGTTCCAGAAGACTTCATCTCCTGATTCATCTTGGCTGAGGGGTGAGTGGGCACCTCAGTGGAGGGAGGGGGGACAAAGCAAGATGACTGGCCTGAAGTAAGACCAAGATCTGGAAAACTGCCCCCTTACAACAGATTTAAACTTCCCAAAGGTGTAACCCCAGAGTCTTTCTACACGTACTCTTTTCCAATAAACTTTTTACTTTTCTCTTTACCTTCTGCCTCCTCCCCCGAATTCTTTCTTAACACGGCAGGCAACGACTGGGAATCCAGGTCCTAGCCTCTGGCCTCTGAGGTCTAGAGGTTAAGACTTCCTGATCGGGAACTAAGCTCTTGTTCCCAGCTGATGCTCGCTTCTGCTTGCTGCAAGCTGCGGTTACTACTGCGTGCATCGGAAGTCAGGAAGCGCAAATACACGGGACATCAGATAATTGGGAGCTCCTGCCTGGAGAATCCCGTGGGCAGAGGAGCCTGGTGGGCTACAGTCCATGGAGTCGCGAAGAGTCGGATACGACTGAGCGACTATGTATAGCACAGGGCTTCCCCGGTGGCTCAGATGGTAGAGAATCCGCCTGCAATGCAGGGGACCTAGGTTCGACCCCTGGGTTGGGAAGATTCCCAAGAAGCCCTCTATGATCCCTCAGGCTCTGACCCTCTCTGGGTTCTCCCATTCTAGACTTGGTTACTTTATTGAATTTGGGGGGGGGGGGAGGAGGACCTCTTAAAACCAAAAATAGAATAAAATTGAGTATGCATTTGCTGCTCAAGTAATCTGGACAGACGCAGGAAGACCGAATGCCGGCGATTGAGATCGATTCTCTCAGTTCTCTTCCATCAACGTTTTGTTCTGGGTACTCGGCGATCCCTCGTGATGCCTCCGGCACCGCCTCTCCTGGAGCCCGCCTCCCGCAATTGCCGTGCGCACGCGCACTGTGCCGCCTGACGTCGCTCCAGTGGGGAGTGACGGCAGGCTCAGCCAATGGCGTCGCGAAGAAGGTGGAGCAGCGCCTCGAGGATGCCCTGAGGAGCCTGTTTTCCTGAATATTCATGAGGGAGGCGGGCCGACGCCGCTTCAAGCCGCGACCGGCGCCATGAAGTGAGAAGGGGGCCCTGGGTTCGCGGCTCGCGGGCGGGCTTTGGGGTCCGGAAGATGCGGGGACGCGTGGTCAGGCCTCGGGTCCCGGCGGAGCGAAGGGAGGCTGCCTCGCTGGGGTGGGGGTAGCCGCGGGGAGGTCCAGCGAGGGAATGCCGAAGGGACCTGGAGGTTCCTAGAGAACTGGGGGGATGTGCGGGACGGACCACACGGCCGGTGCTCGGCCGGTTACCGCTCTCGGCCCGACGGCAGGGGAGTGTGGGGGCTGGAGAGGGGCTGAGGGGACGGGGGACTGATCCGGCAGCCCCCGCCGCCAGGCTCAACGTGGACGGGCTGCTGGTCTACTTCCCTTACGACTACATCTACCCGGAGCAGTTCTCGTACATGCTGGAGCTCAAACGCACGCTGGATGCCAAGGTGGGTGGGCCGGGCCCGCCGCTGCCCACCTGACAGGTGGGGCTGACACACGCGCGTCTAAGACTGAGATTGCAGCGGTCCCCAACCTTTTCGGCACCAAAGACCAGTTTGGGAGAAGACAGTTTGCGGACGGAGAGATTCAAACTCATCATTGTGCAGTTTATTTCTATTATTATTCTATCAGGTCTATCAGGCATTATATCATTAGGCCTCAGATCATCAGGCATTAGATCCTGGAGGTTGGGGACCCCTGGTCTAGAGTTTAATCTGAGGTCCTTGTGATAGCCAGCGCTGCCAAACTTGGTATCTCAAATAATAGTAATTAAAAATAGCTGCAGCTGACCTTTATCAAAGGCTGAACTGCTCGGTGATTGGCTTAGGTATATAGAGACTCAGGAATTGGCTACCCACAGCAGTGTGTCTTTGGGCAAGTCACTTAATCTCCCCTCCACGGTCTGTACCTTGGTAAAATAACCATAGTAATAGTACCTACCTCAGCTTAATATGGGGCATCCCAGGTGGCTCAGATGGTAAAGAATCTACCTACAATGCAAGAGGCCCGGATTCGATCCCTGAGTGGGGAAGATCCCCTGGAGAAGAGAAGGGCAACCCATTCCAGTATTCTTGTCTGGAGAATTCCATGGACAGAGAAGCCTGGCGGGTTACAGTCCATGGGGTTGCAAAGAATCGGACAGGACTGAGCAACTAACACTTTCACTACTTTCACTTTCATATTAACGAGGGCTGCAGGGGTTAATTCACTAAGTAAGGCAGAAATTCTCAACTGGGGACCATTTTGACCCCCAGAGGACATTCAGCAAAGTGTGGAGACATTCCCAGTTGTCAGTACTAGTGGAGTAGGGGTGCAACTGGCATCTAGTACATAGAGGCCACATTTGCTGCTGCAGTGGGGGACAGACCCCACAGTCAAATGTTATCCGGCCTCCAAATGTCCAGAGAGTCGAGGTTGAGATACGCTGATGTAAGACTCTTAGTAATAGTGCCAGGCACAGAGTCAAGTGCCATGGGGTGCTTGATAAATTAAAAGAGAGGGCTCGCTACATATCAGATAGAACTTCCCTGGTAGTGCAGACAGTAAAGAATCTGCCTGCAATGCAGGAGATTCCTGGGTTGGGAAGATCCCCTGGAGAAGGGCATGGCAACCCACTCCAGTATTCTTGCTTGGAGAACCCCATGGACAGAGGACCCTTGCAGGCTATAGTCCTACAGTCATGGGGTCGCAAAGAGACATGACTGAAGGGACTTAGCATACATACATATCAGATACTGTACTAGATATTTAGCCCTCAGTTTGTCACTAGTCCTCATGGTCACGTGATGAAGAAGAGCTTATTAGACCCCCAACCCCTATTTTTTTTTTTTGGCTGCACTGCGTGGCTTGCATGATCATAGTTCCCTAACCAGGGTTTGAACCTGGGCCCTCAGTAGTGAAAGCTTGGAGTCCTCACCACTGTAGGCCAGTTTTTAGAGATACAGAGTCCTCAGAGAAAAGTGGCAAAAGTGGGGTTCAAATCCACTGCCCCTGGGGCCTAGATTTCTAATCACTGTGTTGTCCTGTTATTCCAAGATGGTTTCATTCTAGGGGGAGGGTCCCAGAGTCTGTGTCCCTGGAGTTTTGAGTGCCTGTGTCATGTCCCTCCTGCCCACCACAAACAGGGTCATGGAGTCCTGGAAATGCCCTCAGGCACTGGGAAGACAGTGTCTCTGTTGGCCCTGATCATGGCATACCAGCGGGTAAGTGACTCCTCGGGCCCTCGAGGGGGCAGAGGGAGGAGGCTGGACGGGGGCCGAGCCTGAGCCCGTGGTTGTCGGCAGGCGTATCCCCTGGAGGTGACTAAACTCATCTACTGCTCGAGGACTGTGCCTGAGATTGAGAAGGTGAGCCCGGGGCCATCCCAGGGCCCCCCGCCCTCACTCTCCCCTAACTCATCTGTCCCCCTGGTGGTTGCCATCATAGCTTTGGGCGTGTGAGAAGCTGGGGAAGGGGCTGGAGCCTGCCTGGACAGGGGCTTGGGCTTTCATTGAGGCCAGTTCCCCCCTCCCTCATCAACTATAACAGGTGATTGAAGAGCTTCGAAAGTTACTCAGCTTCTATGAGAAACAGGAGGGTGAGAAGTTGCCGTTTTTGGGGCTGGCTCTGAGCTCCCGGAAGAACCTGTGCATTCATCCCGAGGTGAGCGCTCATTCCTCCCCTCTCCCTAAGTGTCAGAGTTGAGGAAACTTCCGTCCAACCTGGAGTTCCAGATCCCCACCCAGACCAGACCTCTCAGGGAGATGCGCAGGGGCCCTGCACAAAGTTCTGTTCTCACTCATCACGTGCCAACTCATTGTTCATGGCTCAGGCACACCTCCTCCGGGAAGCCTTCCCACTTCCCCCAGCCTTGGAGAGGTGAAAAGGTAGCTCCTGGAGTTTGGCAGGCCTGGTTTCCTGATTCTGAAACGTACTAGCCATATACTCTTGCATAGGTGATTTCTGCTGTCTGGGCCTCAGTCCGCCTGTCTGTAAAATGGGGATAATTAATTACCTGCTTCATACCGTTGTTGATAAGATTGGGCAAGGAGGTAGGGGCTGGGTGAAATGGGTGAAGCAGTCAAAAAATAGAGACTTCTAGTTATAAAATGTATAGGTCATGTAATGTAGAGTTGACACTTCGTATCTGTGGAACTGCAGATCAGAAGGGCCAACTGTGCTAGGCCACTTGATATTTATGTGTTTACTTAGCTGTTCTGGGTTTAGTTGTAGCATGCAAGATCTAATTCTCTGACCAGGAATCAAACCCAGGGCCCCTGCAGTGGGAGCTGGGAGTCTTAGCCACTGGACCACCAGAGAAGTCCCTTGAGATGCTTGCTTTTAAATGAGAGTTTGACTTAGGACTTTAAATTAAGAGCCATAAATGAAGAGGCACCATGTAGTAAATCGATGCATGGGTGTGCCCAGAACACATTCTAAAGGTGGTTCTGTGCCCCCTTAGGATAGTAAGAAGTCGAGAATTAATGAACTGGAGTAGGTTTTCTGGAAATGTGGTAAGGACTCAAGCAGTATTATACTATATTTCAGGGTGGTGTCTTAGTTGTCTCCAGAGCTGTATAGTGACCTGGATAATATGGCTAAAGGTTGTGCCAGATATTTCCATCTCAGTATTTTCCTTCCATGGGCCTGCTGCCTTGGAAGGATTTACCAGCATAGCTGTAGTCTTCATCTGGACTGAATTGAGTTTTTCAAAGTAGATTTGCCATTAGCTCTCTGCTTCAGTCCTAGCGAAGGTTTTCAGAGTTTTAAAATACTTTTCTGTGGGAGCCTCTATGACACATTTAACCTTGTGTGCCTCATATGACATACTTGGACCTATTTTTATTTACTGTCTTTTGGCTGCACCCCAAGGCATGTGGGATCTTAGTTCCTCAACCAGGGATTGAACCTGCATCCCCTGTATTGGCAGTGTAGAATCTTCACCCTGGATCACCACAGAAGCCCCTGTATTGCTTGTTAAAAGTAATAATAATAAAATGTAAAGGCATTATTATTATTTAAAAATAATAGTAACACAATGTAAAGAAAGAGAAAGAAGTAGCATAGTCTTTGCAACTGATGAAATGGGAGAGGGAGAGGGAGGGGCCCACAGCCTCAGAGCCCTCACTTTGGGGAGAGAAGGGTTTCGTTCCTAGGAAGGGCAGCCCTGGGCTGTGATGGTGCCACCAGCAGAGCCTCGGAGGGTTCGGAGCAGGGCAGGGGTAAGGAGGGTCTCAAACTGCGATCAGAACCTCCTCTGCTTCTCAGACCTTGCCGAGGTTTCTGGCTGTTGTAGCATTTTAAAAGATAAAGCAATTACCCTTAATCTACATGCTGAAGGCTCTTCAAGCCTTAATGTTAAAAAAAAAAATCTGAGGTATAATTGACATTGTGTTTTGTTTGTTTTATTACTTATTTTTGGCCGTGTTGGGCTTTCGTTGCTGCGCACAGGCTTTCTCTAGATGCAGCAAGCAGGGCCTACTCTCTCGTTGCGGTGTGTGCTTTTCTTTGCAGTGGCTCCTCTTGTGGCAGAGCACAGGCTCTAGACTCGTGGGCCCAGCAGTTGCGGCACACGGTCTTAGCTGCTCCGCGCCATGTGGGATCTTCCCGGACCAGGGATCGAATCCGTGTCCCCTGCTTTGGCAGGCGGATTCTAATCCACCAGGAAAGTCCTAGGGTTTAACATGTTAAAAAGAATAAGATCCCAACAGTTGGGCTACTCTTGCATCCTTGCAGTAAGTTTGCAGGTGCCTTAACTGTTTAATCACGAAGCAGGTTCAGGCCAAGTTTTCCACAAACGCCCGAGTCCCACCCTGGTCATCTCACAGGGTGACCTCCCACCCCCCCCTAGCCGTCAGGTGTTGAGCCCCGAGTTCCAGCTGTGCTCCGGCTTCTTGGCTTGTCCCGGTGCTAAGATGCTCCCCGGCCTGCAGGTGACGCCCCTGCGCTTTGGGAAGGACGTGGACGGGAAATGCCACAGCCTCACGGCCTCCTACGTGCGGGCGCAGTACCAGCGGGACTCCAGCCTGCCCCACTGCCGCTTCTACGAGGTACCTGCGGGGCAGCGGGGGGCGAGGGAGGGCGAGTTGCCACAGGCAACCCCCCTGACCCCCAGCCACCCTCTCACCCCAGGAGTTTGATGTCCACGGGCGCCAGGTGCCGCTCCCGACGGGCATCTACAACCTGGACGACCTGAAGGCCGTGGGGCGGCGCCAGGGCTGGTGCCCGTACTTCCTGGCCCGATACTCGGTGAGGAGGCGCTGTGGCCGCAGGCGGGTGGGAGGGTTACAGGCTGCCCACCCGCCTGCCTGCCTGCCTGCCTGCCGAGATCTCCCTATTGGTCTGTGCCTGTATCTGTTCGTCAGTCTGTCTCTCCCTGTTCACTTCTGTTTGTTCCTCGCTCTGCCTGCATGTCTGTGTCTGTCTGTCCAGCTGCCTGGGTCCCTCTCTTTGCCTCACCTCTGCGACCAGGGACGGTGGAGCCCACCGGGCAGCGAGTCGGGGGGTGGGCGCTGGCAGGCAGGCCGGGGTGACCCTGCCCCCTCGGTCCCCAGATCCTGCACGCCAACGTGGTGGTCTACAGCTACCACTACCTGCTGGACCCCAAGATTGCCGACCTGGTGTCCAAGGAGCTGGCCCGCAAGGCTGTGGTCGTCTTTGACGAGGCCCACAACATCGGTGAGCAGGGAGCCGGGCGGGGAGGCGAGGCGGCCCCTCCGCTGCTGCGTCGTCCGCTTGCCTGAGCCCAGTCCTCTCCCCAGACAACGTCTGCATCGACTCCATGAGCGTCAACCTCACCCGCCGCACCCTGGATCGGTGCCAGGCCAACCTGGAGACCCTGCAGAAGACAGTGCTCAGGTGGGGGTGCCCCGGCCCGTAGACCCTGGCGCCTGACCAGCCCCCCAAGTGGCCCAGCTCTTCCCACACCCCGACTCCCTGCAGGATCAAGGAGACGGACGAGCAGCGGCTGCGGGAGGAGTACCGCCGCCTGGTGGAGGGGCTGCGGGAGGCCAGCGCCGCCCGGGAGACCGATGCCCACCTGGCCAACCCCGTGCTGCCCGACGAAGTGCTGCAGGGTGAGCCGCGCCCCCCGCCTCGCCCCCGCGCCCCCACCCCCCCCACCTCCCGCCTGGTGCCTGGCTGAGCCCGTCTCCCCGCAGAGGCGGTGCCCGGCTCCATCCGCACGGCCGAGCACTTCCTGGGCTTCCTGCGCCGCCTGCTGGAGTACGTCAAGTGGCGCCTGCGGGTGCAGCACGTGGTCCAGGAGAGCCCGCCCGCCTTCCTCAGCGGCCTGGCCCAGCGCGTGTGCATCCAGCGCAAGCCCCTCAGGTGCGCCCCCCCACCCCCACCCCCGGGCTGGGCGTGGGGGGTCCCGGCAGGGGTGGGGGGTCGGTGCCCGGGGTCTCATGTCACCGGTGTCAGTAGCCATGATCAGAGAACTGACCTCGGGGAGTGTGATGGAAGACTGTATGCGGGGTTGGGGGGGCGAGACCCCAGGGCCCTCGCCAGTGCTCAAGGGTGTTCTCACTCCAGACCATGGAGGGAGCGGCCCTGGAGAGGGGCTCCTGATGAGGGCCAGCGGGGTGGGAGCTGGGAGAAAATGCTGTGGGCCCCCCACTCCCTGTTTCCTCCGGCCAGTGCCTCTCATTGCCCCTGGGCAGGAGCCCGCCCCTCGGTGCAGTCTGGGGGCAGGGCGGTGATGAGGGCCCCGGGAGCAGGGGTGGAGCTTTCTCTGCTTTTCCTTTGCTGTGTGGATCAGTCTGGTCTTCTCTGAACCTCAGTTTCCTCCTCTGTGCAAGGGGTAGGGGGGCAGCCCCTTTACTCCCAGGTTCCTGTGGTGGTTTAATGACAAAGCAGCGGCCCCAGGAACCCTCCCGGTCTAGGGCGCTGACGATGAGCCAAGCGCTTTACGGTCCACGTCCCGGGGACTCAACACAGCGTCCCCGCCTCGTGCTGCCGATGAGGACGCTGTGTCCCGTGGAGGGGAAGCCACACGGCGCTGTGTGTGGTTGTGACCGGAAGCCCGGCCGGTGGGGCTCTGAGGCTCCTGGCTGCTCTGCCGCTGAGGAGGTGGGAGCCCTTGGTGCGGCCTCACCCTTCTACCGTCAGGAGAGATTTGTGAGGACAGAGCGGATCTGAGTCGCAGGATCCGTGTTCTGAGGGCCTGCCTGGGGACACAGTAGTGGCAGAGACGGCCCTGGCCCTGCCCTCCTGGGCTCACAGTCCAGTTGGGGAGACAGACCTGTCCCAGACAGGGACCGTCCAGGGCTGGGGGGGAGTCCTAGGGGCTGAGGGAACACAGAGGGGCCGTCTGATCGAGCCTGGGAGATAGAAAGACAGATTGCTTGTGGGATCTAGTCCCCTGACCAGGGATTGAACCTGAGCCCCCTGCATTGGGCGTCTTAACCACTGGCCCGCCAGGAAAGTCCCAGGTGGCAGGTTTTTAAGCTTGACTGTCTGCCTGGTGCCAAAGCCGGGTGCTCCCGCTCCGCGGCCTGCCCCTGCCTCGAGCTGGGCAGCCTTGCGTGTGCACCGCTGATAGAGCGTGTGTCAGGCCCGGTGTGTGAGGCCATCCTCTGGGCGCGTGTGGAACTCTAATGCTGTGTCACCGAGGACAGTGACTGTGATGGAGACCTCCTGAGGGTTCTGGGTGGGAGTGTACGGCCGTGTGGCCCTGCAGGGTTCACATGGTGACCGTGGGATGCTGTGGGTGGTCGTGGGTTGCCCCCTTTGATTGAGAACCTATGTAGGAGAGTGTTACCTCATGTGAGGACTGTGTGACTCTGGAGTGTTAGTCACTTCAGTCATGTCCGACTCTTTGTGACTCCATGGACTGTAGCCCTCCAGGCTCCTCTGTCCATGGGATTCTCCAGGCAAGAATACTGGAGAGGATTGCCATGCCCTTCTCCAGGGGATCTTCCTGACCCAGGAATTGAGCCTGGGTCTCCTGCCTTGCAGGCAGATTCTTTACCATCTAAGAATTTGAGCGGTGACTAGGATGTGAGATTATAGTTCTGTGTACCCTCCTGTGGCTGCGGCCCCCCGTGATGGGCAGTGGTACGAGGTAGGGACACAGAGTGACCCAGACCCTGACCTGGAACTGTCAGGCAGCTGGGGAGTTGGTGTGTGGGCACGTGCTCTGACGGTGACGAGGGGGCTGTCTGGCTTGCAGCCACCGCCTCCCTCACCTGCCCGTCCCCCCAACCCACCAGGTTCTGCGCCGAGCGCCTCCGCTCCCTTCTGCACACCTTGGAGATCTCAGACCTCACTGACTTCTCCCCACTCACCCTCCTCGCTAACTTCGCCACGCTCGTCAGCACCTACGCCAAGGGTGAGTGCGCCTCTTCCGGCCTCCTGCAGCCAGAATCAGGATCCGGCAGAGCCTAGAGGATGCCCCTGGGACTTGGACAGGCTGGGCTCTGGAGTTTGGACTTTATTTGTTTTAAAATTTATTAGCTGCACCGGGTCTTAGTTGTGACCTGCAGGATCTTTAGTTGAGACATATGGGACCTAGTTCTCTGACCAGGGATTGAACCCGGGTCCCCGGTAATGGGAGTGGGGAATTTTAGCCACTGGACCACCAGGGAAGTGCCCTGGGCTTTATTTTGAGGGCAGTGGGGAGCCATGAACAGCCCTTGAGTGAGTGAGCCTTGTGCTTAGATGGGTTATTTTCAAAGGCTCCCTCTGGCCACAGGTGGAGGAGGGTGGGCAGTGCCGTGAGACGAGGCGGGAGAGGTTCTGCGGGGTCCATTCACCCTGGGGGGCGGGGTGAGGGGGTGGTCGTTCTGCTCCTCGCGGCACTGGGGAGCCATGGCAGGTTCTGAACAGGGAGAGGCAGGGTCAGATTGCGCTTTAGAGGATTCTCCTGGCAGAGGCCGGGCCAGGGCGCGAGCGGTGCTGGAGGGAGGTGGGAGGTGAAGAGGCCGGGACTTGTTGCCTGGAGGAGAGGACGCTCAGATTCCCAGCCTGCTGGGAGGGTACAGGGGAGCGTTCCGCCCCCCACTCAGCAGCTTTAAGCTGCCAAGGGCTCCGTCTCATCCCCGGGGATTACTCCTCTATCCAACAAACTAGGTCAGCCTGTCTGACGGCCCGCGGGCGGGCCCGGCCTTGGCAGGAAGATAGCCCGTCCCCCACCCCAGGGCCGATGGGCAGCAAGTGTCCCTGGAATCTTCCTTCTGCCTCTGTCCCTCTGTCCATCCCATCCCCCCTCTCGGTCTGTCTGTCCTCCTCTCTTCCCCACTTCTCCGTCTACCGACACTTCACATTCTTGTACCTGGAACAGCCTTCCCCATCCTCCCAACTTTCTCCCCCCTCACCCCTCAGTTCTTGGCTCAGGAGAGGCATCTCCTCCTCCTCCAGGAAGCTCCTCTGGCTCCCAGGCTGGGCCAGGCCCCCTCCTTTAGGCTCCCCTGTCCCAGCCTTGCCCACTCAGAGTGGTCACTCTGGGGACAGCTGTGTCCCCATCCCAGACTGTGAGTCCTGAGAGGGCAAGGCCAGGGCTCTCAGTCACTGCTGTGTTCCTAGTACAGGGCTCGGCACAGAGGACGTGATGATATTTAAAAAAAAATCTTTACTAAGTGAAATCGATTATGTGGATGTGTTCATTCATTTATTTGCTCAATAAATGGGCCAGACCCAGCCCTGGGGAAGTGGCAGGAACCATGAAAGACCTCATTCTTGACCTCCCAGAATTTCTAGCGGGGAAGACAGGTAGCAAAGATATAAACGTGGGTAAGGAAGATTATTCCAGAACGTGATAGTTTTCATGAGAAACGAACATGTCGCTGTGTTGGAGCATGCACACAGTGTCCACAGTGACCAGGGTGGCTTTCCTGAGGAGCTGACATTTGAGCTGTGTTCTGAATGACCAGGAGCCAGCTGCCTAGGGAAGCTTTCCAGACAGTGGGGCAAGTGCAAAGGCTCTGGGGTGGAATGACTCTGGTGGGGTTGTGATTTTTTTTGTGACCCTGGTGGTTTTGAAAGTTAGGCAGGAAGCCCATGAGCACAGAGGAAAGGGGGTGGGCGTGGCAGGATCCCACCGACAGTTCTGGACCCTGGGAGGGACGTTGGGGGGAGCCCTGGGGGCTTCTGAGCAGGGAGGGATGTGACCTGACTCGATTTCAAGGATCCTCTGGCCACTGTGAAGGGAGCGGGGATGAGGAAGCATCTGTGGTGGGCCAGGCAGGGGGTGATGGTGGCCGGTCTGGGCAGGGGCAGGGAAAGTGGTCAGAGGGCAGCCGGACTTTGGAGCAGAGCTGACCGGCCTCCTGACCGCTTAGACAGAAAGCTGGTGGGAGAAGGCTGGAGGCTTTGGCTGGAGGGGTGTGGCGGGCCCCCGTGGTCCCCGGAGGGTGAGGGGTGAGCCTTTGGTGCCCGACTCAGGGTCCTCTGTGAACATTCGCATAGGTGTCAGCCCAGGGGGAGGGGTGGGCAGGTTGGGGTATATATTGGACTCGGGCCTGGATCGTAGCTTTGGGCTGCTGATGGCTGGTCCCATTCACTGAGGAACGTGAGGGGAGGGGGACTGGAGTGGAGGGAGAAAGTGGGGGGCGGGGTGGCCGAGTGCCGTGGGTGGGGGTGCGGGGGAGTGGACCGAGTCATGATTGGTGCTCAAGGAGTCTCACCGGCGCCCTGTAGGTTTCACCATCATCATCGAGCCCTTCGACGACAGGACCCCGACCATTGCCAACCCCATCCTGCACTTCAGGTGAGATCCCACCCCAGGGGGATGTCAGCAGACCACAGGGGCCCGGCCCCTGCAGCCTGGCCCTAACCACACTGGTCTGCTCCTCACAGCTGCATGGATGCCTCGCTGGCCATCAAACCTGTGTTCGAGCGCTTCCAGTCAGTTATCATCACATCCGGGGTGAGGACCCTCCCTTCTGGCCCCCAGCCCTCCCCAGGGGGCTCCTGATTCCTGCCAAGTCCTGCTGAGATCCCTCTGTTGTCCCCGCTGTAGACACTGTCCCCGCTGGACATCTACCCCAAGATCCTGGACTTCCATCCCGTCACCATGGCAACCTTCACCATGACGTTGGCCCGGGTCTGCCTCTGCCCCATGGTGCGTTGGGGAGGTGACGGGGAGGGTGGTGGGAGTGAGGGCCGCCCTTCCTCTCTCCACTGCTCAGGCAGCTGAGGGCACGGATTCTGGGTTCTGACGGACCTGGGCTTGAGTTTGACTCCCCGAGCCTCAGTTTTCTCATCTGTGAAATGGGAACACCCCCTCTCTGATCTCCCAGGGTGGCTGAGGGGATTTAGTGAGTGTGAAAGGCTTTCATGGCCCAGGGCCTGCTACTTGGCTTACCATGGTTTTGCCTGGCCCATCGTCTGGCAGTGACATTGCTAAGTGACCCTGCCAGTCAGCCTCGGTCCTCTTCTCTGTAAAATGAACCTCGTTAACATGGGCCTTCAGTCCCGTTTCTGAAGCTGCTGGGCAGATGTGTTTTAGAGTTGAGAATTTTCCAGACTTGAAACACTCCCAAGGGGTCTGAGCAAACCCTCTAGTGGAAATCACATTTGAGCAGAGACGTGCTGACGAGTCAGACCACGGAGACCTGTCAGCACGCTGAGCCGGCCCTGGGCAGGGCGGCTCTGGCTACCAGATGAGTCCGTGCCGGACTTAAGCGCCTGGCACTTCCCGAGGGTGTTGGCTCTCGGAGCTGCCCTGGGCTGGTGCGGACCTTCCACACACGGTGCTTCTGTGATTTTGCCTGTGGGGTGAGGGGCAGCTTCCTGGAACCACCTGGCTGGAGGCTGGGGCAGACTAGAGGGTCCTTGCTGGTGAGACACACAGACAGACTTGGGGTCAGTTCCATCTCTGTGGTCTATTTGCTGGGTGACCTTGGGCGGGCGACTCGCCCTCTGTGAGCCTGAGGTCACTCATCTGCACCCCGCAGATAAGAGGGTAGCTGAGGATTCACTTGGTGACACTGTGTCTATTAAAAGCCCGCAGCCCGCGAGCACACACGGGGTGGCTGCTGCTCGTGTGCTTCTCATGGCCTCTCTCACCCTCTCCAGATCATCGGCCGTGGCAATGACCAGGTGGCCATCAGCTCCAAGTTTGAGACCCGGGAAGATATTGGTATGGTTCCCACGGAGGGTGGTTTGTGTGGGTCCCAAGAGGGGAGGTGAATCGGTCAGCATGAGCTGGGTCATGGATGCAGTAAAAAACCAAAGTGGCTTCACACAGAAGTCCTTGCCCATGCCACATGCCACTGTGGGTTGGTGGGGGCCTGCCACGGATCGCTCCCTCTGGGAACCTCCACCATCGGACACATCACTGTGCTGGTGAGGTGGGACGGGACGGGTCCTGGTGGGTTGTGCACTGGCTCGGAAAGCTCCTCACCTGGACTCACCTTTCTTCACTGGCCGTGGCAAGTCACATGGCCACACCTAACTTTGGTGGGTCAAGGGACAATCCTCCCATGACTCTGGAAGGAGAATTCAAATCCATGTGAACAGCTGGCAGTGGGGTTCCTAGGAACCCCAAGTTTAAGACAGAAAAGCTCTGATGGGGAGTGGGGAGGAGGACCCGGGTCAGGAGACGGTCTGATCTCTGACCCCTCACAGCGGTGATCCGGAACTACGGAAACCTCCTGCTGGAGATGTCCGCCGTGGTCCCTGATGGCATCGTGGCCTTCTTCACCAGCTACCAGTACATGGAGAGCACCGTGGCCTCCTGGTACGAGCAGGTACGCCGCCTCTCGCCCAGCGCACGGACCCTCTCAGCTCTGTTCCTCTATTGGCTTCTTCCCTCTTGTGTTTTAGATGGTGACATGTGTTGTAAGTGACAGGACAGTATCTAAAACACACAGGGCAGTTTAAGGAGCCACGTTCACTGTGCCCCCACATCCAGGTTAAGAACTAGGACATCAGCGGCCTCGCTGGGCCCCTTCCCCAGAGGCGTGCCCCTCAGAGGCTGACCACACCCCACCTGCGGGGTTCCTGGTTCCCTCTTTGCTCTTTTGGGTAGGCTATAGTCAGAACCATGGATCTATTTCAGTATCAAATGTGAACGCTCAAGGCAGCCTCTGATTGGCTCTGCCTGGCCTACATCAGCCTCTCCACCAATCACCAGCTGGGGGTGGAGCATACCGATTGGTCACCCTGGGCCACGTGCCTGCCCCACTTGTCCAAAAGATGGCAATTGGTTCCCTCCCCGGATCACAGGGTTTTCCAAAGAAGTGAGGCTGGACCCTGCCACCACCCTCCCCCGGTCTCCAGAGGGCAGGCTGAGGCCGGGGACAGGGGTGGCCTGTCGCAGGGGCGTCAGTGGCAGAGCTGAGTTTAAGCAGGACAGCTCCGTCCTTGAACCCACTGTCTGCCGCCCACATTCTGATCTCCCTGTGTCCTCCCCGAAGGGCATCCTGGAGAACATCCAGAGGAACAAGCTGCTCTTCATCGAGACCCAGGATGGGGCTGAGACCAGCGTCGCCCTGGAGAAGTACCAGGAGGTGGGTACTGGGGGGACAAGGGGAGTCTGGGCAGAGGGGGCCAGAGGCGGCACAGCTCCCTGGTGATGCGTCTGTGTCCTGGCCTCCCCTCCCCAGGCCTGCGAGAACGGCCGCGGGGCCATCCTGCTCTCGGTGGCCCGAGGCAAGGTGTCGGAGGGAATCGACTTTGGTGAGTGGACTCGGCCCTCCCCGCCCCTGCGTGGCCATTTCTGTTCCCTGAGGGAACCTCACCCACCCACTGCCTTGCACACACAGGGGCCTCCCCTTCCCTCCATCCCTGGGCGCCCGGCAGGGCCCTTGGGTACCCCCTCCCGACGGCAAGAGCCCCTGGGCCCCGCGCAGTGAGCTCTCTTGCTCCCCTCACCCCGCAGTGCACCACTATGGGCGGGCCGTCATCATGTTTGGGGTGCCCTACGTCTACACTCAGAGCCGCATTCTCAAGGTGAGCCTCGCGGGGGCGGGCGGACGTGAAGGCCTCCCCTGGGGCTAGTGTGAGGAAGGGCCCTGGCCCCCATCTCTGCACCCACAGGCACGGCTGGAATACCTTCGGGACCAGTTCCAGATTCGTGAGAATGACTTTCTCACCTTTGACGCCATGCGCCACGCCGCCCAGTGTGTGGGTCGGGCCATCAGGGGCAAGACGGACTATGGCTTGATGGTCTTTGCCGACAAGGTGTGGGTTCGGGGCCCCCGCCAATCAGAGGGGGAGGACCAGGCTGCGGGTGCCTGGGCTCCCTGCCCAGGGTCCTGACACCTTCACCACCACCAGCGGTTTGCTCGGGCTGACAAGCGGGGGAAGCTGCCCCGGTGGATCCAGGAGCACCTCACGGATGCCAACCTCAACCTGACCGTCGACGAGGGGGTCCAAGTCGCCAAGTACTTCCTGAGGCAGATGGCACAGCCCTTCCACCGGGTGAGCCCTCTTCCGGGAAGACCCCTGAGCCCCAAACCCAGCCTGCCTCAGACAGGGAGGTTTGTGTGCGTGCCACCCCCAACCCATGCCTGGCTGCTGGGGGAGAGTTGAGGGCCTCTGATGTCAGGGCGTCCCCAGCTGGTCGTGGGGCCCATGGAAGGCCAGTCCTCTCTGGCTCAGACCTGGTGCTCTTGACACCTCCCTCCCTAGGCCCGTCTTCCATTCACAGGGATGGGCTGCCCCGAGTTAACTGGGCATTTCAAGTTCAAGCATCCTGTCCTGGGCCCCTGGGTGGCACCTCCTGTCATTACCAGAGCCCTGTGTGGGGATATGGGCCAGCTGATGCCCCCTCTCCCCACTCACAGGAGGACCAGCTGGGCCTGTCCCTGCTCAGCCTGGAGCAGCTGGAGTCAGAGGAGACGCTGCGGAGGATTGAGCAGATTGCCCAGCAGCTGTAGCGCCAGGCTGGGCTGTGATGCCCGAGCCTTAGCCGGCCCGGGTCCCGGTGCTCGGAGGGGCCTCCGGGAGAGGCCTGGAGGTCCCCAGAGGACACCTCAGGCAGACCTTCCAGCTGCCAGATCTACAGCCTTTAATCTCGGGAGCGGAGCTCAGGGAGGCCGGAGCCGTGGGAAGCCATCAGGGAGAGGAGAGGACTCCCTGCCCTCGCCCACCCCGCCCGCTCCTCCTGAGAAGCCGCAGCCACGTGGTCCTGTCGCCTCTAGCGGGGGCCCAGGTCCTGGGTGCTGGCGCTGAGGGTCCGCGAGGCCTCGCTCAGGTGCTGCCTGGGGAACTGGGGACAGGCAGGGGCGGGTGAGGGCGGGACACGGGGCTGCCCCAGCGCAGCGGAGCTACGCCAGCGGCCCACTTGTCTGCCCATCCTCCTGCATCTACCCAAATAAAACCCATCGTGCTCACGTCTGGGTGTCCATTCCAATGCCAGCCTGACCATCCCCCTGGCCTCTGGGCCTGTCCCATCCCTGATCCAGGGGTCCCCTCACCTGGTTCTCAGGCACCCTTGAGCCATCTGTGTTCAGCATGCTGAGCGACATGGCCCTCTTCATCCTGCCCAGGAACGGGGGCGGCACCAGTGAGTCTGGCTCCCACCCTGGGAGACTCTGGCACCAGGCTTGGTGTGTGTCACGGGAGACGGGAGCCACGCACGGTCCTCAAGCAGGACAGGGGGAGGGGGTGGACTCACCCGGCCGCCCCTGCCGCCCCCTCGCCTCGGAGCCGGGAGACCAGCTTCTCGCTTCCACGCCGGATGGACTCCCGGAGCTTAGAGAAGGAGCTGCTCCGACGAAGGGTCTGGGGAGGGCGCCGGGGACGCTGGTCAGCCTCCCCTGACACCCGGGCCCCCTTCCCCCGGGAGCCCGCACAAAGCCCTCACCTGCTGCTGTGTGTCACCGGTGATGCCTGTGTTGGGGGCTCCTGGAGACAGATGGGGACATTGTCGGGGGGACGCTGAGCAGCCCCCGGGGCAGGGGAGGGGCCGGGGGCTCACCGAGCGGGGCAGGCAGGGCCTCCCTGCGGAGGATCTCTTTGTACAGCTCTTCCGCCTGCTGGTACTTGTTCTGCTTCAGGTAGGCTGAGGCCTGCGGGGAGGGCACGGCCTGAGTGATCCTGGCTCATCTAGGCGCCGCACCCGGCACCTCCTTCCTGGCCCCCCAGGAAGCAGCCTGGCCTCACCCCGCACTCCAGGCCCCCGGCCACCTGCAGAGTGGGCTTGGAGCCTGAGTCCACCACTTCCCACGGGGCAGGTGACCTGCTGGCTCTGAGCAGGGGCCTGCTCCCCACTCCACCGTGAGCCAGTGACAGCTCTCTCTCTGCCTCAGTTTCCTCATCTGCACAGTGGGGCAGTGGGAGCACCTACCTTGCAGGGCCCTTGAGGACACGGTCCAGGCAAAGTCCTGAGAAGGGAGCCTGGCTCAGTAAACGCTCTCTGCTTCTGGCCAGTCTCTCCGGCCTCCTCTCTGCCCGGAGCTGTTCTCTGGCCCCCACCAGCCTGCCAGTTTCCCGACCCTTCCACGTCCTCTGAGCTGGGGAGCCTCACTGGTGTGGAAGCCCCGCCCCGTGGGGCACCCTCAAGGGCTGGGCAGAGGTGGGGCCCCTGTTCTCTGCAGGGCAAGGCCCCCTCAGACGATGGGTACCTGCCTGGTGCTGGGGCCCCAGGACGGAGCCCCTGAGCCCCCAGGGGCCCTCACCAGGTTGTTCTTCGTCTTGGCCACGTTGGGGTCGTGCGGCCCGCCCAGGGCCTCGTAAATGCTCAGGGCCCGGGCGTAGTGCCGCTCCACCTCCTCGAACTTGCCCTGGTTCTGGCAGAGCAGGGCCAGGTTGTTGAGCTGCTTGGCCACATCCGGGTGGTCGGCACCCAGGACCTAGGGGTCACGGGGTCACAAGTCATCTGGGGTCATCTGGGGGTGGCAGGCCACGTGTTGCCAGCAGCCGTCATGACGAGGCTCATGAGTTGGTAGCTGGAGTCAAGGGTGGTGAGTCAGGGGACTGGGCACTCTAGGTTCAAGCTGGTTCCAGGTTCACATCACATGGGAAAGGGCACGAAAGGTCCGGGGTCACGAGAACAAGTCAGGGTCACGCCAGAGCCACAGAGTCGAGTGCTTCAGGATCAGAGGGGAAGGGCTGTGTGGGATGGGGGCCCCACAGGAGCCGGGCTGGGCAGTACCTTCTCCCGGATCTCCAGGGCACGCTGGCACAGGGGCTCCGCCTCCCGGTAACGCCCGCGCTTCCCGTAGAGGACGGCCAGGTTGTTGAGGGTGGCGGCCACCTGTGGGGTGTAGAGGGGGTCAGGGGTGGGGATGCCCAGCCCACAGCCCCCCTGCTCCCCCTCCCGGGCCCCCACTCACCGCAGGGTGCTCGGGGCCCAGCGTCTGCTCCCGGATCTGCAGGGCATCGTGGAGCAGGTCTGTGGCCTCTTTGTACTTGTTCTGGTCTCTGTGGAGCAGCCCCGGGGTCAGGGGGTTAGGCCAGGGCCCTGGGCTGGGCTGACGCCGGCAGGCCAGGAGCTGGCTGAACTGAGAGTGGGTGGCGTCCCCCGGGGGTCCCTTCTGGGTGTCCCCACACCTCCCAGATCTGGTACAGGGCCCCTGCATGCCCAGGTGGCTGCCAAGCCTCTGCTGCCCCAGGCCTCCGCCCCACTCTTGGGGGTCTCTTGCCCACACTGACTCCTCTGCCCGAGTCTCGGGGGTCTCCCCAGATCTCCATCCCCTTCCACCCCACCCCTGCGGGTACCCTGTGCTGTAGAGCAGGACACCAGGGCCCCCCACTTCTGCCCAACAACATCCCCCCTCCCCCGTGCAGCGGCGGCGGCCCCCACCGGTACACCAGCGCCAGGATGTTGAGCATGGTGGCCACGTCGGGGTGGCAGTGGCCCGAGCTCCGCTCCAGGTCCTCCAGGGCCTGCCGGCACAGCGGCACGGCCACCTCGTAGCGGCCCTGGCTCGCGTACTGTATCACCAGGTTGTGCAGGGTCCGCAGGCGGGCCGGGATCTCGTAGCCGCCCTGCTGGGCCGCCGCGGCCCCCACTGCCTCGGGACCTGGGGGCGCGCGGGGCACCGAGTCACTGCAGGCCTCCTGCTCCCCCAGCCCGCACAGAAGGGGACACGTCCCCCCCCAGAGCCACCGCCGCCTCGCTGGCCCCTGGGACCACGGGCCCCCGCACTGGCTCCTGAGATGGGAGTCCCAGGCCTCTCACTGGCCCATAGGAGGGGGCCTGGCCTGTGGGACGGATGCACGGCAGCCGCCGGGTTCCTGGCGCTGTGGTCACCATGACAGGCCTGGTCTCCAGCTTTTCCAGCCTCACCTGCCCCCTGTCACCGCCCCCCGCCCCAAAAACACCCACATCCACCTGCTTCACCCTCCTGACACCCAGCCCTGACCTGCCCCATCCTCCCCAGAGACCTCGGGGTCCAGTGACTCAGATGCCCCCTCCCCAGCCTCGGCCTCCCGTCCTCCATGGCTGAGCCCCGCACCCACCTCTCCGTTCCTCCTCCTCACTGGGGAACAGGGAGGCCAGGCTGTCCCGGCGAGGGGGGGACTCGGGCTGCTGCAGAGAGAGGAGGAAAGTGGGGCGTCACGGGGCTTGGGAGTCTGACTCCAAGACAGGGGTCCTGAACCCCAGGGTTGGAGGGAGGTGGTGGGCATGGGTCCCAGGGGTCTCCTGAGGGCTTGTGGAGCATCCTGGGGCTTTGTGGGGCAGTTGGGCTTGGGGCGGGCTTCTGAGTAAGTTCCAGTGGGTCTGGGATTTGTGGGGGGGGTTCTTCGGAGCTTCCAGGAAGGCCAGGGAACCGTTGAAGGTGGGGGCTCTGCAGAGGGTCAGGGGGCCCTTCGGGGGGCCCCCGCCTCGCCGGCCCAGCCGCACCTGACTCTCCGCGGG
Source organism: Cervus canadensis (assembly GCF_019320065.1). Taxonomy (NCBI): domain Eukaryota; kingdom Metazoa; phylum Chordata; class Mammalia; order Artiodactyla; family Cervidae; genus Cervus; species Cervus canadensis. The sequence goes on along the minus strand of NC_057403.1, from coordinate 17,888,969 downwards.
CGGGTCATACTGCCGCAGCTGCCCCAGGAACTCCAGGTGGCTCTTCTCCTCCTCCAGCTGGGCCACGGCCTCCTCGCTGGCCCGCAGCCGCCGCTGCGTCTCCTCCAGCTCCTCCCGCAGCCACGCGTTCTCCTGGGCCAGCCGCCGGGCCTGCGCCCGCAGCCGCTGCTTCTCCGCCTCCAGCGCGCCCACGTGAGCCGACAGCGCCAGCAGCACCTGCCCGGGGGGCGGGGGGCGGCGAGTCAGAGGCCTGGCCCCGACCCTGCCAGACGGCCCCCGACCCAGCCCAGGGCCTCAAATCAAGCCAGAGCACCCCCTTCTCCCCAGCGTCCCCCAGATTACAGAGAGCCCTCCGATCTGGCTCCAGGGATGCTTGGCGAGTCCCAGGGTCACACCCCGATTCTGCTGGGGGAGCCACTCCCTCCCATTTCACCCAGACACACAGATCACACCACAGGGACACGTCATATCCCACCTGGGCAGCCCCGAAGTCTGCCCAGGACCCACCCTTCTATGGAAGGACCCTACCTGGTTCAGGGGTCCCTGTCACACAGAAGGAAACCCCCCACAACTGCAGGCTAGGGATCCCATCTCGGGACTAGAGGCTCCCTGTCCCGGGCTGGGTGTCCCTAGGCCCCCTTTCAACGAGACCGCGCCCCAGCACTCCTGGCCCCTCACCTCTGGGCGACCCCCCAGGCCTGAGCCACACCCCCGCAGACAGTGCGCCCCTCACACCTACCTGGGCCTCGCCCAGCCCCAGCTCGATGGCCTCCAGTGAGTGGCTCACCACCTGCTGCTTCTCTTCCAGCAGCTCCAGGCCAGCCGCCGGGCCCTGGGCCGCCAGGGCCTCCGCCAAGTGCCCGGCCAGGCCCCGGTGCTCTGCCCGCAGGGCCTCCAGCCCCTTCACCACTTGCCGCGTCTGCCGCACCAGCTCCTCAGGGCTTGGGCGCTCCGGGCCCAGCCCCACGCCTCCCGGGGCTGCCACCTGCACGGACATGGCTGCTCCTGGGAGTGACCGGGACCGGGGTGCAGGGTTGGTGGTCACTGCCGGGGTTGGGCAAGCCAGCCCCTCGGCCTCTGTGTTGTTGGGCCGCACGTCCCCTCCCAGCCATCGCCCCATCCGCCCATCCCAGCCAGCCCTCTGCCTCCACGCTTTCCTCACTGCAGCCGGCAACCTGTCCCACGCCCATCCTGCCGAGCCCGCAGCTGGAGACTTTCTGGTCTCCTTCGCCTGTCCTCAGCGCCGGGCCCGGCCCCGAGGACAACTCCCAAACCTTCCCATGTGGAACTAACCCAGGCGACCAAGCAGCCATCCCGCGGCCGCCCACCTGCCCTCAGCTCACCTGGTCAGCCCTCCCCACCCCAAGGACCCCGGATCCCCGGCCCGGCCGGCCCGGCTGTGTGACCCAGACCGGAGGTGCCCTCCCCAGCTGGGCGTGTGGGGCGGGACGTGTGGAGGCGGCAGCCTCTCCGTGAGCTCACTCTCAGGGTGTTTTTGTTGGGAACCAGTCAGACCACTGGGGGTGGGGTGGGGCAGAGCAGAGGGCCACGGGGCTGGGTTGCGCGAAGCCGAGGAGGCCTGGGGAGGTCAGGGAGGGTCCCCACATGTGGCGACTCCTGGGGACCCGAAGAGCTGACAGACCAGAGGAAATCAGCTCCACCCTTCACTGCAGACAGGCCCGGCCAGCCCCAGGCGTGCCGGGACACACGTGCGGCCCAGGGGACTCACACGGGCCGTGTGCCAGCTGAGGGTCTGAGTCCCGGACGGTAACGGGTGGGGGGGAGGGTCTCACACGTGGGACTGCATGGGGTTGTATGGGGGTGACAAGGTCAACGATGCTGGGGACGACGTCTCTGGGACACACACACACACACTCCCCTCTTAGAAACGGACCTCAACACACGCACACCCTCCCTTCTTAAAACCACACTATACACATTCTCCTCTCGGATATATAACACATACGCTTCCTTATTTCAAATATAACACAAGACACACTCTCAGAAATATGCCTCTACACGCACTCCATCTCAGAAAAACAACAATACACATTCTCCTTTCAGAAATACAACACACACTTTCTTTTAAAAATACAACTCAACACACCCACTCACATCCGCGTTTTCTTTTCAAAATACAACCTACTACAACACACTAACTCAGGCGCACACACACACATATATTCTTCTTTCAGAAATAGCATATGTAGGAACTTTCTTGGTGGCTAAGACTCCATGCTCCCAAAGCAGGGGGCCTGAGTTCGATCCCTGGTCAGGGAACTAGATCTCACATGCTGCAACTAATGATCCCGGGTGTTGCAATGAAGACCCGGCACAACCAAACAAATAAACAAACATTTTTTAAAAAAAAAGGAAAATAAACAACACACATACACTCCCCTCTGAAACACACAACCCAACACACAGGTACATTTTCCTTTCAGAAATAAACGCCATGGGCTTCCTTGGAGGCTCAGTGGTAAAGAATCTGTCTGAGAATGCAGGAGACACAGATTCAATTCCTGGTCCAGGAAGATCCCACATGCCGCAGAGCAATAAGCCGGTGCCTTATGGCTACTGAGCGTGCAGTCTAGAGCCCGGGAGCTGAAACCATGGAACCCAAGCGCCCAGAGCCTGTGCTCCGCAACAAGAGAGCCCACCTCGACGAGAAGCCCATGCACCACAACTAGAGTAGCCCACGCAGCAAGGAAGATCCAGCACAGCCAAAAGCAAATAAAACAATAAAAAAAGAGAAATAAAATGCCAGACAGAAAAGAAACATATGGTTACCAAAGGGGGCAGGGGGTAGGGATAAATTAGGGGTTTGGGATTAACATATACTTATGTAAAATCAATAACCAACAAGAATCTACTGCATAGCACAGGAAACTATACTCAATATATTATCATAACTTACAGCGGAAAACAATGTGAAAAATAAAGATAAAATACAACCGAATCACTTTGCTCTACACCTGAAACTAACACAATGCTCTGAATCAATAAAAATGTAAAAACTAAAAGCCAACACACAATAAACCGTCTCTTCCCTCACCCCTCTTGACTTGCGAAAATGTAACTAAATCCCAAATCAGTCCCATTCGGGCTGTCTCCTTGAACATTTACGCGTGACACATGCCCTCTCCCACACCCCCACACCCTGCCGGCAGCCAGCCCTCCCTCCCAGGCCTGCCTCCCTCGCCGGCTCCCAGGACTCATGGTGGACCCATCATCATTCCTCCCGGCTTCCTCCACCGCCCCTGCCTGGCCAGCCGGGGACTCGCACACAGACACACTAGAGTTTCACACACGAAATGTGTGAATGACCTGATGCTGGCTCTTCCACCTTCACAAGCGGGTGCCCACGGCACAGATGGCGGTGGAGACACACGGAGTTCCATGTTTTCGTGCACAGACTCGCAGGCTGACTTCACTCCAGCCATGGCATCCTCTAAAGCAGCCCAGGGCTTTCTGCACCTGGGCACATGCTCACAATCACATCCACTCAGACACAGAGTAAGGGCAGGTGTGTAACCTTGTGGGTTTTATACACTGCAGGCTCTCCACCCCCAATCTCCCTCTTTCCCTATGTATATGTTTTTACGCACATGTTGATCTCTGTGTACGCTGTACGTGTGTGTACATACCTCACATCAGACTTACTAACAGCTTCACACCTTACATGCAAGTCCTATAAATGATCAAACTCACAACCATGCCAGTTCATTGAGTCATCTTAACCACAACCCTTATTCACGTATACAACCACCTACACATCATGCACAACCTCGAACAGCTGAGTCGACTGTTCAAGACACGGCCTCATAGAGTACCGCTCACAGCGACATGCACGGATCGAGCACAGCCACGCATCACTCGGACTGTGTCCTTGACACGTCTCCCACCCTCACACGTCCTCCAAACAGCACACTCCCCTCCACCTGCTCAGCCCGGTGCGCATGAGCACACAGCTGACCACGACAATCACAGTCACACTCCACACAACCATCCCGTACCCCACAGCACACACCTCCCTGCCATTCCCCCACAGTCTTACCGTCAGAGAGACAACCACGGCCACGCAATTTCTTGGTCACATATCTAATCCTATAAACAGTTCAACTCTCTGCCAAACACACACACACAGCATTACAGACTCACCATCAGAGGTCGCCCACATTTTCACACCACTGAAAGTTTCACATCATTCACACAGTCCTTCGGTGCCCCCGCAGGGCTAGACGGACAGGCCATCTCCTGTATCAACCTGTACCCACACCTGTACGCACCGCTTGACACCATCACACACACCTGAGCTTCCGACACCATCTCTCGTGCACACGCACGCCCAATCTCCACACACATATACACTTGCAGGCGGGAGTGTACGGCCCTCTCCCCAAACCACCCAACTTACCCCTGGCCGGCCGGCTGAGCCCCGCGCACCCCGGTTTCACAGCCCGCCAGCCTGCCAGCCGGCCTGGCCGTCACAAGGGCCCCCTCCCTCTCCCAGGCCCCGCCCCGTCCTCGCGCCTGTTTATCTGCGCCCCGAGAGAGGGGGCGCGGTCCCAGCGGGGACTCCAGAGCCGGGGGGGCCCTAGGGCGGGACAGGGGGCGTCCAGGGACCCCAAGGCCGTCCCCGTCTCCAGGCCAGCGGTCCCAGAGGTGTGCCAGGCCCAACCCACACCCTCTGCCCCCGCCTCCATCCTCTCGGCTCCCGGGACTCCCACCCCGCACTCCCGGCGCCCACCTGACCGCGGACGGCTCCAGGTCCCGCTTCTCCGCGCTGCGCACGCACGCCCGCCGCCCGCAGCTGCGCCCGGAGTCTCCGGCCGCGGGCGGCTCCTCTGGGGGGCGGGTCGGCCTGGAGCCCCGCCCCGCAGGTGAGACCGGCCCCGCCCACCGCTCCTGGAACATTAAGCCCAGCCGCCCAGCGCTGCGGGAATAGCAGAGCCTGTGCGCGCGTTTAGCTGGTAGTCTCTGCGGCACGTCGAATCCGAGATGATGGCAGGCGCGCAGGAAAAGAGTCTCCGCGAAACTAGAATCTTGGAAACTCGGAATCTTAGAAACTTTGCATCCCAGACGAATGGCCTTCTTGCAAGGCCAGCCTCCGGCCCTTCGCCTCGGCTGTGCGCCCGCTTTGGACATCTCTCCACACAGATCTCGACGTTTGTCCTCTGAGAGGCCTTCCTCGCCGTTTCTAAACTACAGCCTTCCCACCGAAACGCAATCTCATTTCTCTGCTTGATTTTGTCAATAAAAATTTTCAGGACCTAAAATTATGTAACATTATAATTACTATGTTATGTTACATCACGTTATTGGCGAGGCTAAAAATCGGGCTCTGAGTTCACATCCTATTTCACCATTTACTGGCTGTGCAGGCTTTGGACAAGTAACCTCTCTGTCTCCGTTTCCCTAATTTGTAATAAATTAGTCAAAGGCTGCGAGGACTGAATGCCTTAATATATGGATTGGAAGCATTTAGCAAATATTAGCTGCTGATTTTGTGGTGTTATATTATTGGTTCTGCTTTCCAAGTGGTGCTAAAAAAAAAAAAAAAAAAAAAAAAAAACCCGCCTGCCTACATAGGAGATAATAAGAGACGCGAGTGTGATCCCTGGTTTGGGAAGATCCCCTGGAGGAGGGCATGGCAACGCACTCCAGTATTCTTGCCTGGAGAATCCCAAGGACACAGAAGTCTGGCAGGCTATAGTCCTTTGGGTCACAAAGAGTCGGACACGGTTAAAGCAACTCAGCACATACGCCATATTGTTCTCCCCCAGGGAAAGGTCTACTTCAAGGTTATATATTGTCATCCTGCATATTTAACTTGTATACAGAGTACATCATGCAAAATGCTGGGCTGGATGAAGCACAAGCTGGAATCAAGATTGCCAGGAGAAATATCAATAACCTCAGATACGCAGATGACACCACCATTATGGCAGAAAGCGAAGAGGAACTAAAAAGCCTCTTGATGACGGTGAAAGAGGAGAGTGAAAAAGCTGACAAAACTCAACATTTAAAAACCTAAGATCATGGCAAGTCCCATCCCATCAGGTGAAGTCCCATCACTTCATGGCAAATATGGGGAAACAATGGAAACAGTGACAGACTTTATTTTCTTGGGCTCCAAAATCACTGCAGATGGTGACTGCAGCCATGAAATTAAAAGACGCTTGCTCCTTGGAAGAAAAGCTATGACCAGCCTAGACAGCATATCAAAAAGCAGAAACATACTAACGCATATTCGAAAGATGGTAACAATAACCCTATATGCGAGACAGCAAAAGAGACACAGATGTATAGAACAGTCTTTTGGACTCCGTGGGAGAGGGTGAGGGTGGGATGATTTGGGAGAATGTCATTGAAACATGTATATTATCATCTATGAAACAAATCGCCAGTCCAGGTTCGATGTATGAGACAGGGTGCTCGGGCCTGGTGCACTGGGATGACCCAGAGGGATGGGATAGGGAGGGAGGCGGGAGGGGGGTTCAGGATGGGGAACTCATGTACATCCGTGGCGGATTCATGTCAATGTATGGCAAAGCCACTACAATATTGTAAAGTAATTAGCCTCCAATTAAAATAAATAAATTTATATTTAAAAAAAAAAAACAGAAACATTACTTTGCCAACAAATGTCCATATACTCAAAGCTATGGTTTTTCCAGTAGTCATGTATAGATGTGAGAATTGGACCATAAAGCTGAGCATTGAAGAACTGAGGCTTTTGAACTGTGGTGTTTGAGAAGACTCTTAGGAGTCCCTTGGACTGCAAGGATATCCAAGCAGTCAGTCCTAAAGGAAATCAGTCCTGAATATTCATTGGAAGGACTGATGCTGAAGCTGAAGCTCCAATATTTTGGCCACCTGATTCAAAAAGCTGACTCATTAGAAAAGACCCTGATGTTGCAAAAGATTGAGGGCAGGAGGAGAAAGGGATGACAGAGGCTGAGATGTTTGAATGGCATCACCGACTCAATGGACATGAATTTGAGCAAGCTCCGGGAGATGGTGAAGGACAGGGAAGCCTGGCGTGCTGCAGTTCATGGGGTCACAAAGAGTCAGACACGACTGAGCAACTGAGCAACAACCCCTAGAATGCCAGCTCCCTTCGGGCAGGGCTCTGTATTGTAAGCACGTTATCCTTAGCATTAGAACAACGTGGCTCAAAGTAGGTGCTCAATAAATATCTGTTGAGTGACTTACTCAATAAATCAAGTCCTAGAAACATAAATTAGCCAAAGCTACAAGCACGGGATTTGAGCATCATCGCCAGCTTTGCGGTATCCCGGTCACTGCACTATAGGATGTTTCCAGCAGAGGGCGCTGTTGGCCCGTGGACCAGGCACCAGACTATCGCGCCGCTCTCCTGTTCTCCGAGCCTCAATGCAGATGCTCTCCGACCGGAAGCCCTCTCTGACCTCTCGCTGGAGGAAACGACCTTCCTGGGCTCCTGCGACCGTCTGGGCTCCCACATTGCAACCTTGCCCACTCTAGGTCATCACATGTCTTTCTTGAGGGTTGACAGAGCCAAGGCACTTTCCCCAGCACAGCCTGAACCCAGAGAAGGTACTCAGGTGTTGATTGACTGATGGAAAATAAAATTCAAACTCAAGCTCTTAGTTCCCCAGGTATGTCTAGGGAACAGGGTGGAAGAGGGCAGCTGAGCCCTTGTCCCCGATTGTTCTGGCCTAAGGACACTGGACACTGGTTCTGGAACCAGCGTGTGGCAACACGCTCACTCCGAAGCAGTGCACGGCGTGGAGTGGAGTCAGATGGTTTAGGGCACATCCTTACTCGATCAGTTATTGGCTGTGTGATCCCTGAACCAGGAGCTAAGCTCTCTGGTCCTCACGGTCCTGGTCTGTAGAAATGGACTCACAAGGGTAACCTATTTTGTGAGGCTGGTGTGGGGATTAATGAGTAATCCCTGTAAAAGGCAACCAAGCCTACTCGTCACAACTACTGAGTCCGTGTGACACAACTAGAATCCTCACACTGCAACGAAAGATCTCGCATGACACAACAAAGACCCAATGCAGCCAAATAAATTTAAAAAAAAACATGAAAAAAAAGTGCTGTCAGAAGGATGCTCAGAGAGAACAAAAGATTACAGAGTGAAAAGTAGGTCTTTGTGTCTCCTTGATCCCCAGATACTCTTCCAAGAAGCAGACATGATTCAGTTCAGTTCAGTTGCTCAGTCGTGTCCGACTCTTCGATACCCCATGGACTACAGCACACCAGGCCTCCCTGTCCATCACCAACTCCCGGAGTTTACACAAACTCATCTCCATTGAGTTGGTGATGCCATCCAACCATCTCATCCTCCGTCGTCCCCTTCTCCTCCTGCCCCCAATCCCTCCCAGCATCAGAGTCTTCAAATGAGTCAGCTCTTCGCATCAGGTGGCCAAAGTATTGGAGTTTCAGCTTCAACATCAGTCCTTCCAATGAACACCCAGGATTGATCTCCTTTAGGATGGACTGGTTGGATCTCCTTGCAGTCCAAGGGACTCTCAAGAGTCTTCTCCAACATCACAGTTCAAAAGTATCAATTCTTCAGCGCTCAGCTTGCTTCACAGTCCAACTCTCACAACCATATATGACCACTGGAAAAACCATAGCCTTGACGAGATGGACCTTTGTTGGCAAAGTAATGTCTCTGCATTTTAATATGCTGTCTAGGTTGGTCATAACTTTCCTTCCAAGGAGTAAGCGTCTTTTAATTTCATGGCTGCAGTCACCATCTGCAGTTATTTTGACAGACATGATTACCAGTTTCTAATATCTTCCTGAGCTAGTCCACAGAAATGAATTGTGTACAACTGAGTGTCAGTGACCATTTAAGAAAAACGCAAATGAGAAAAACCTGACCCCCGGAGGGTCAAGATGGCTTTGACTTTGGGTGTGGCAACTTGCTTTGGCCAATCACAGAGAAGCACAAGTGACAGTCCTCCCAGTTCTGAGCTTAGATCTCAGGGACTTTGAAGATTCCCTCTTGCGTCCAGGTGGAGGCATGACGTAGCCCCTGTGTGTTCCCTCTTACCATAGCATCTCCATATTGTTAAAAGATAAACTGAGGCATGTTAACATTTTATTGAGTTTAGTTAAAATCGATTCAAATCAAGCAGCACCCAACCCAGCAGACAGAAAGGAGCTTCGAGGAACTAAACAAAATGGAAGACTCTCATAGGAGGAAGGGAGCAGGAACGAAAGCTCCTGGAACAACAAAGCAGGCAAACAAGCAGACTGGTTATTGTGAGGTCGCTTTCCTTTAGGGACAGCAGGCACCTGTCTGGGCAGATTACCTAACTAGAGCTGATCTGAGTGGCTGGTTTAAGATTCAGTCTCCAGAAAAGACGCAACTGTCGTTAAGCCTTGATTTTATGACATGGGTCTTAGCATTTTGAGCCTGTTGTCTCATTTTTAACATAATGGTATGGAACAAAGCTTCCCAGTTGCACCCAGCCCAAAACAACCAACTCTTAGCCAGCCCCACATCCGCTTTTAAGCTCCTGCATTTTGCGGTGGTGTGTTTCACTATATTTTTGTGGTAATAGGTATATATATAATTTCCCTCACTTAGGTGGCTTCCCTTGTGGTTCAGATGGTAAACAATCTGCCTTCAATCCAGGAGACCCAGGCTTGATCCCTGGGTCAGGAAGATCCCCTGGAGAAGGGAATAGCTACCCACTCCAGTGCTCTTGCCTGGAGAATCCCATGGACAGAGTAGCCTGGTGGGCTAAAGTCTATGGGGTTAAAGTCTATGGGGCTGCATAGAGTCAGACACAACCGAGTGACTAACACTTTCACTTTAGCAATATATCTTTGGTACTATGATCTACTTGCTTTCCTGGTGGCTCAGTGGTAGAGAATCTGCTTGCCAATGCAGGAGACCCAGGCTTGATCCCTGGGTTGGGCAGATCCCGTGGAAGAGTAAATGGCAACCCACTCCAGCATTCTTGCCTGGAGAATCCCATGGACAGAGGAGCCTGGTGGGCTAAAGTCCAAGGGGTCGCAAAAGAGTCAGCTATGACTTAGCGACTAAACAACAACAAACAACTATGATTTTAATGTATTTTCTCATATGTTGAAATCCTAACCTTCAAAGGTGATGGTATTAATAGGCGGGGCCTTTGGTATTAGTATGATGTGATTAGATCATGAGGGTGGAGCGCTCATGAATGGGATTAATGCCCTTATAAGAGAGAACCCATAAAGCATCCTTGTACCTTCTGCCTCCTGAGAATACAAGGAATTCTGTAATCCTGGGCCCTTTTGCAGCCTCAGCATCCACTCTTTGTAAAATGAGGGGAAGTGAGGAAGGGAGTGACTACCTCATCCAGTCTGCTTCTTTCCAGCTGAGTGATTTTGGGCAAGTGACTCAGACTCTCTGGCTTCACGTTCCTGCTGTGTAAAATTTTCAGGACCTACCTCATAGCACTGTTGGAAAACTAAAACTGGTTAATACCATACAGTGATTGAAACCTGAAGTCAGACTGCTAGGGTGATGAAGTGGGCAAGGGGATGTGGGCCTGAAGACCTAGAAAGGGACACTGGGGCTGACAATATAGTCTCACCTTGCTGAGAAGCCTGGAAATTATCTTCACCAAACCCTGAACCCACTTTCAGCAGCCCTATGCCAGTTGGAGTCCCAGCTCTGCTCCTTCCCAGCTGTGCAACCTTGGACAAGTCAGTTAACCTCTCTGAGCCTTACTGTTGGTAAGGCTCAGAAGTAAATGAGTTAGTAAATGTCAAGCAGTTAGCCTAGTACTTGACATGTACTTGGAGAAGGAAATGGCAACCCACTCCAGTATTCTTGCCTGGAAAATTCCATGGACAAAGGAACCTGCTGGGCTACACAGTCCATGGGGTTGCAAAGAGTCAGGCACGACTGAGCGACTTCACTTGACATGTAGGAGTGCTCCATGAGAGTTAACTGTTGTTCAGTCGCTAAGTCGTGTCCAACTCTTTGTGACCCCCATGGACTGCAGCACGCCAGGCTGTCCTTCACTATCTCCCAGAGTTTGCAAACTCATGTCCATCGAGTCAGTGATGCCACCCAACCTTCTCATCCTCTATCGCCCCCTTCTCCTCCTGCCTTCAATCTTTCCCACAAAGTGGAGAGGCCATTTAACCTCCATGCTAACCTCCTTCTAGCATGTCCAGTTTCCCGGAGGAAGCATGATTCTGAGGGCAAGAGTTGTTCCTTCAGCCCTTGTAACAATCTTGTAAGCATTTGGTAGGAAAGCCCTTTCTGCCTAAGCTGGGTGGAGGGGTTTCCAACTGATTGATAAGGCTATCATTTACCTAGTCAACAAATACTCATTTCTCTGGCGAGCACTGGGGAGCCATGGCAGGTTCTGAGCAGGAGAGGTCAGCAGAGAGAGAGGTGGGAGGGGCCAAGACTGGGTCAGGAGACCAGCGAGGAGACTAGGGCAGGAGGGAATGTGGAGGTCCTGTGGTGGCTCAGACGGTAAAGTGTCTGCCTACAATGCGGGAGACCTGAGTTCAATCCCTGGTTCGGGAAGATCTCCTGGAGAAGGAAATGGCAACCCACTCCAGTACTCTTGCCTGGAAAATCCCATGGACGGAGGAGCCTGGTGGGCCACAGTCCAAGTGGTCACAAAGAGTTGGACACGACTGAGCGACTTCACTTTCTTGAGGTATGGGACGGGGAGGGACAAGCCTTGGAGACTGAGGGACTCAAGGAGTGGAAGTTATACGATAAGGCTCACAGTGCTCCCCAAGGCCAACTGTTTCTGCAAGACTCAAGATAAAGGAGGCAGAGCTTATGATCCTGCTGGAGGGTTTGATTGGCTCAGCCCAGGTCACATGACTGCAAGATCCTACTGGAGGGTTTGATTGGCTCCTCCTAGGTCACATGACCGAACCATTGCTGCAAAGGGTTCTGGGAAACTGAGTTTCTGACATTTGGGCTTCTCCAAAGGAGGTGGTCAAAGGGTGGGGAACTCCCTCAATGTAGAAAGGGCTTCGGATGCTCTGTGGCCAAGAGGAATGTCAGATGTCCACACAAGGGGTTATTAGGGGCCCTGGGGGCTGGGCTGTGTGTGACGTGGCTGGATCCTGTCTCTCCTTTGCTCACAACCCTCAGGGACTCCCATCAGAGCCCTAGGACCCTACAGATCTGCTCCTGGCCCCCCTCCAACCTCATCTTCTTCCTCCCACTCTCCCCTCCATCTGCTCCAGCCTCCTCCCTGTCTCTCTGACATGCTAAGCCACTCCCACCTCAGGGCCTTTGCACCTGCTGTCGCCCTTCCAGATATCCACATGGCTGGCTCCCTCTGGTCTCTGCTTGGATGTCACCTCCCCAGCGAGGTCTGACCTGATCTCCTCCGCTGTGTCCCGTCACTTGCATCTTTTACCCTCTGTCCCTTTCCTTCAAAGCCCCATTGTCCCCAACATTAAAATGTATAACAACTTGTTCACCCTCACTAAAATGTTACCTCCATGAGGACAGGGGTTTGGGTTATCTTCTGCTGGGTCCCAGTAAGTGCTTAATAAATAATTGTTGACATGATACACGCATAACGATTCTAGACCAGTTCCTTTTAGTTCTCTGGGTCTCAGTTTCTGTAACTATGAAGGAGTGCTTTGACCCACTGACCTTGCTGGGACAGGACAGTGAGGGGAGCGATCAGGGACTAGGCCCCAAGGAGAAAAGTTTTCTAAATAGCCCCCCTCCCACCAGGAACATCGGGAGAGGCAGAAAGGGCCCCCTTTTCCCTAGATCAGTGCTCCCTGCCTAGGAAGAAGTGGGGTAGACCCAGGAGGAGGGAGGAACTCCAGAGGAAAGGAACATTCTCTTCTTTGTTTCCATACTGGGTGCTCCCTGATTTCCTGCTCCCTGGACTTGCCCGATCCGTGCATCCTGCAGTCTTGGTGCCTTCCAGGCCGAGGACACCATTCCCGCTGTGCCGTCCCATTTCTGCAGGATCTCCTTCTCAGCCCTTGCGGTCCCCGATCAAGCCTGGATCTGAGCGCGTCCCTGACCTGAGCTACCACCCAGCCCCCTTCCACCGTGGCTAGGGGTGGCCTCCCGAGTTCGCGGCTGCCCTTGTAAGGAGGCGAGGCCAAGGGACACCCGAGACGCTGGGTTATAATTAACCCGGACACGTGGTGACCTCACCCCACCAACACCTGCCCCCACGCCCCCCCAGCCCCAGCACCTCGGGTCTCCCAGAGGAGATCGCAGCAGTGAGCTCTAAAAATAAACTCCCTTCCCAGCAGGCCGTCCCTCCCTGTACCCTCCACGGCGGAAATCTCCCCGGGTCACTGGGCTGGTGGATTGGAGTGGGAAGGGTGACCACCACCTTCAACCTGGCCTTGAGTGAGATCCGCCCTAGCTTGGCCCAGCCTCAGTTTTCCTCCCCTGCACTTCCGAGGAGGAAGGTGCATCCTAGCACAGGCTTCTGGGGTCAGCTGTCCCCTGTTCCCACCCCGGCCTTGGTCACACATTCCCTATAGCTGGGTGACAGCAGGCAAGTCACACAGCCTCTCTGGGGCCTTTCCTCTGCAGGAAAACCAAAGACCTGACCTTCAGGGGCCATTGCAAGGTTTCCCCAGGGACAGGGCTCAGGACTTGCTGTGTGCTGGGGTCAAGGCCACTGGGGGCTCAGGGGAGGCAGTGGCCTAGCAGAGGGCCAGGGGAGGGTGACTTCTACGTGCCTGGGACGTTTTCTGACACTATCCCGTGGCCCTGGCCGGGGTCCAGCCGTCCCTGCCAGCCCGACTCAGCACTTGGTCGGGGGACCAGCTTGGTGGCGGGGGGGATTATGGGCCCAGACCCTGGCGCAGCCCATACAAGGCTATGGGGCTGGGCGCGAGGCATGCCTGGGTTCGGGGTGGGCACGATGCCCGGGCAGTGAGGTGGAGAGCTCAGCTGCCCTCCGGCCCACTCCCAAGGGGCAGCCCCTCCCAGCCAATCACACGGCCCAGGCCCCCCCTATATAAGGCCAGGGCTGCAAGCCCTTCCTTTGGGTCAGTGTCGCCTCCGGGATACAGACAGCCCCTTCCAGCTAACGCCCAGCCAGGTACTGCCCGGGGAAGGGTCCAGAGTGGAGTGTCTTCCATGGGAGCCAGAGTTCGCACTGTCTCTGGAAGGGGCCTTGCACGTTGCCTCCCACATGCCCCCGCGTGCAGGTGTGTGGCAAGGTGGTCCTTGTGTCAGAGAGTCCCCGCCACCTGGGAGCCCCTGACTCCTGGCAGTGGCTTGTGATCGCGGGGGCAAGCGTTCTGGGGGGAGACCCCAGGATGGAAAGGAGCCTTGACAGCGGCCAGCTGTCTCTGCCCTGCAAGGGGCTGCGGGCCAGGCCTTGTTCATGATGGTCTGTTACCAGGACGGGGCGCCGTAAGCCGTGGGAGGTGTCTGTGTATCACCTGTCAGGCTCTTTGCCTTGGTGACCTTGTGGCCCATTGTGTTCTGCACAGTGTGACCTTGTGTCTGTCTGACTTTCCGTGGCTCCTGCATGAGCCCCTGTATGCCGGGTGTCCCTGAGCTGGGAGGTGTGCACATGTGGGCCCATTTACCGTGCGACCTGGGGGTGCGTGGGGGTGTGTGCATGAGGGGCTCTGGGTTACATCTGTTGGTATCTTTTGGGCTCCCCCACCTTGCTTCCCTGCCCTCTCCCGGCGTGCCCCCAGAAGAGATGGGGGTGGGGACATGCTCTGAAGGGGCCTTTCTGGGTTGAAAGCCCTTGAGCCCCAAAGCCTGAATGCATGTCCTCCCGGCCACCCTGGCCCACCTGTCTCTGGCCTGCTGACTTGGTGCAAGCCGAGCCCCTGGAATGTGGGGGTGGAGTGGCAGCTGGGGGTGGGGGAGAGGAGTCTGCCAGATTCTAAAAATAAATCCCCACCCTGGACATCAACTCCAAAGGCTTTCGTGGGTTCCAGCCCCCTTGGCCTGATGCCTCGGCCTTCAGCTCACCCTCATGCCCATCTCCTTCACACCGTCCCGCCCGCTCCCCATTCCTGGAGCTGGGAATGAGCATCTCGTCCCTACCAGCACCGCTAAAGGGGCCTCCCTCCTCCTGGGTCTTGTGAATAAAAGTAATAATAACAGTGCAGCAGCCACCCTTCTAGAGGTGTGCGTGCTAGTTGCTTCAGACTCTTTGTGGCGCTATGGAGTGTTAGCCCACCAGGCTCTTCTGTCCAAGGGATTCTCCAGGCAAGAGTACTGGAAGGGGTTGCCATTTCTTCCTCCAGGAGATCTTCCCGACCCAAGGAGTGAACTCTCATCTCTTACATCTCCTGCATTGGCAGGCAGGTTCTTTACCAGGTCCCAGCTCCATGCTGGGGTGTGCTCACCTGGCTTCATGCTGGAGCTCAAAGAATCCTCCTGGCAACCCCATGGGGAAGGTTCGGTTCACAGAAGACAGAGGCCCAGAAAGACTGAGCAGCTGACCGAGGGTCACAAAGCCCAGAGATGGCACAGATGGGATTTGAACCCAGCTCTGTCTTAACTGTGCCCCGCAGGACAGTGTCAGCACGCAGAGGTGAGGGCAGGCCCCCAGCCATCCCTCCCACCCTGCCTCTCCTCCCTCGACTGAGCACCCAAGAATCTTCATAGAGAGAATGTCCCTTCTCTGCTCGCACACTCATTCCCAGCGACATCCTCCACCCTCACCAGCTCCTCGTAATTCAAAAAAACAATAACAACAATAGCTAGCAAAATAATGATTGGTGTGTGTCGGGCACTATTTTAAGTGCTTTACATAATGAACTCATCGCATCCTTCCAACACCTCCATGAGATGAATGCTATTCTACCTGCATTTTACAGGTGATTACTTTGAGGCATAGAGAGGTTAAGCAAGTTGCCCAAGGTCACACACCAGAGCTGGGATTCAAAGCCAGGCTGCCTGATTCTGGAACCGACACTCTTATCTATCAGTTATCATATCTTTTTTTTTTTTCAGTTATAATATCTTATCACAGTTACTACTACGGCTTGAGGGGTTCCTCCCTCCATTTTTCCAGCTGGAGAAACTGAGTCTCTAGCAATGTTACTAGCCTGGGGTCACCAGCAGGATAAGGCAGAGCTCAGACCCCAACCCCAGACTCGTGATACATCCCAGAGACGCACGGGCTCAGAGAGAGGATCCCCCTGGCTCCCTCAGGCCTGCCTGACCCCAGGGCCTGGCTCTGCTCTCTAGCTGGTCTCTGTGGGTGTGACCTAACACCCCCCTCCACCCCTCCCCACCAGGCCCCCCACACCGCCGCCACCATGCCGTTCGGTAACACCCACAACAAGCACAAGCTGAACTTCAAGCCGGAGGAGGAGTACCCAGACCTCAGCAAGCACAACAATCACATGGCCAAGGCGCTGACCCTTGAGCTGTACAAGAAGCTGCGGGACAAGGAAACGCCGTCCGGTTTCACTCTGGATGATGTCATCCAGACAGGTGTGGACAACCCAGGTAGGCCTCCGGGGGGGCGTCACAGGGGCTGTGAGGTGGGCCTCAGTTTTCCCATCTGTAAAGTGGGGACCATACTCATGGGGCTGCCGTGAGAAACAGATGAGTTGAATGTGTGAGGGCCTGGGACAGGGTCTGGCAGGTGGCAAACCACTCGCTCAATGTGTGCGAGCATCATGTGAGACGCCCCTGAGGGAGGCTATTGCATCTTCCAGGCCTCAGTTTCCTCACCTGAAAAATGGGCACCCAGGTTGGGCAAACATAGGCATGTGGAGCGGCTCCTGGCACTGAGTGAGCGCTCTGACTCTGACGGGGGGTTCCTTCTCCAGGAACACCCCACCAGGGCGGGTGGGGCTAAGCAGGAGACCAGCTTCCAGCCTCAGCCCCCAACTCATGACTGAGGGGAGAGGCCCTTTCTCTTCAGGCCTCTGTTTCCCCACTTGAGAAATAAGAGGGTTTTTTTCTTTTGGCCACAAGGCCTGCAGGATCTTAGTTCTCCAACCAGGGATTGAACCCTGGCCCCCTGCATTGGGAGTGTTGAGTCTTAACCATTTGACTACCAGGGAAGCCCAAGAGGGTCTTTAAAGCCTCTTCTTATTGGTGGGGGGCTGATAGTCTCCAAGGTTCTGAACATTTTTAGGGGAAGATTCCTTGATTTGGGGAGTCTCACGTGGTAACATTTTTAGTAACTCGCCCCTCAGACTTTCCTTTCTCCTTTGTCCTGTGCTCAGCCTTTCTCTTACCGCCCACCCCCAGATACCGCCGCGATCTCCCCCAGTCTTCTCTCCCCATTCCTACCCACCCTCAGCCTCCTCAGTTCTGACCCAAGGTGCTCAATGAACTCCCTTGCACATACGCACACATACACACACGTGTGCACACACAGTCTACACTGGACCCAGGAGCCCAGGCCTTCCCTGTGGCTGACAAGCACCTCTGACCTCCCTTTGACCCCCCCAGGTCACCCCTTCATCATGACTGTGGGCTGTGTGGCTGGTGATGAGGAGTCCTACGTGGTTTTCAAGGAACTCTTTGACCCCATCATCCAGGACCGGCATGGGGGCTACAAACCCACGGACAAGCACAAGACTGACCTCAACCATGAGAACCTCAAGGTCAGCCGCCCCGGGGGAGAGCAGGGTGGGGGAGGGGGAGGAGACACCCAGAGAGACACAGAGACAGATGGAGAGAAACAGAGGGGGATGGGAAGAGAGATGGACAGGCAGACACAGAAGACAGCCAAGGAGATAGGGGTTGGGGGGAGAGAGAGAGAGAGAGAGGAAAGCAGGTAGAAACCATACAGGGAGTCAAGGGAGAAGCAGAGACACAGAGATGGAAAGGGAGATAAAGATGGGGAGAGAGAGAGAAAAGAGAGACAGAGCCAGGGAAGGAGGGGGAGAGAGGCCAGCAGGGAGGGAAGAACCAAAGGAAGCAGCTGAGAGCCCAAGAGGGCTGGGAGGGCCTGCCGGGGAGATCTGATTTTGGTGGGGAGGGGACAGGGCACACAGGATGGTCTGCCCTGCCCTGACTCCCACCCGTTCCCTAGGGTGGAGATGATCTGGACCCCAACTATGTGCTCAGCAGCCGTGTCCGCACGGGCCGCAGCATCAAGGGCTACGCACTGCCCCCCCACTGCTCCCGCGGCGAGCGCCGGGCTGTGGAGAAACTCTCTGTGGACGGTGAGAGCCCCACCCCAGCTCTGGACCCCCTTGAGCCCCCATTTGCCAAAACACTGCAAGAACTTGATAATCACGGGTGCTTGGTGAGTGACAGCCGGCAGTATTACCCCTGGGGGAGGTCTAAGGGATGCTGTCAAGATTTAACACCCAACTGTGCCAGGGTCCTGACATTCGTCCATCTATTCATCCATCCATCCAGCAAACATTTACAGTTGTTCTGGCCCTGTGTGGGGAGCTGGTGTTCCCATGATGAATAAGATGGACGAAGGTCACTGCTCTCACAGAGCTGTCAGCGTGGTAGGGAGATAAGAGGAAACACTGAAACCAACAAAAGAATAAAATCATGCCCAAATGCCATGAAGCCAAGAAACAAGGGTTGTGGCACAGAATGACTGTGCGTAGCTATGTTGGAAAAGAGTTGAGACATGCTTGACAAGGAGCCAACCTTGGGAAGACATCTAGGCAGTGAACAGCAGTGCAAAGGCCCTGGGGTGGGAAGGTGTGTTGGAGGAATAGCAAGGAGACCAGTGTTGCTGGAGCTGAGTGGGTGACGGGGAGAGGGGAGGAAATGAGGTCAGATGGGTGTTGGGGTGACCAGGTCGTACAGAGCTTTGTGGGCTGTTGGGAGGACTTTGGCTCTGACCCTGTGGGATGAGGAGAGTGGTGAGTAGAGAAGGTACAGGTTCAGACTTACATGGATCCCCCTGGTGAGGAACAGATGGTGGGCAGAGGTAGGAGAGCCATAGAAGGGCAACTGCTGGGGTCCAGGTGGGGCTGAGGAGTGAGGGAGCAGTGGGATGGGGAGAAAGAGTGGGTCATTCTGCTAAATGTTTAACAACTGGCTCTAAAAAAAAAAAAAAAGCAGCAGCAGCCTTGATTTGCAGCCAGCAACTGCCAATTTCTCTGGTGTAAATTCTCCTACAGAGGCCAATTTTAAGCTAACCACGTGACATCATACAGAGAGGGGTAATGGGAAGAGATGTGCAGCAGCATGTGCTTATGTAGAATTTCCACCACACAGATACAACAGGTGACTTCAAGAACATAGAAAATAGTAAGTGTAGTAAAGTAATTAGCAAGTGATAGTCCTGAGTACTTACTATCTTCATTTTAAATACTGGGTTGGCCAAAAAGTTCATTCCGAAAGATGTTATAGGAAAACTCGAATTTTTTGGCCAACCCAATATAGTTTTTGTAATTTATTTTTAACGATATAATATAGTAGGTAGTATATGATATAGAACATATTATGTAGTATATTAAACAAATATGTATAACATTTTAAAATATGTGTATTATAGAAATACATTATACACATATTTGTCATGTCTTATGAAGATATGAATATCTACAAATGCATATATGTATTATATATTTATTATGTACATAATATATGTGTGTGTGTATGCTCAATTGCTCAGTCATGTCTGACTCTTTGCAAATCCATGGACTGTAGCCTGCTGGGCTCCTCTGTCCATGAGATTTTACTAGCAAGAATGTTGGAGTGGGTTGCCATTTCCTCCTCCAACACATAATACATACTATGTGTTATGAATACCTATGAACATACACAAATAACTATATATACTATAATATTGTTTACTGATGGCTCCCAGATTCCTGAGACTTTGACTCTGTCCTACCAGCCAGCAGGAGTGGGCACCAGCACACTATTGCCCGCAGGTGGACTGACTGGATGTGAGAATTGGTGGCAGGCAAGGGAGAATCCATGTTTTTGGTCTTGAGCACATGGTGTGGGTGTTCCCAGGCCTGGGCAGACAGCGGAGGAGCATGTTTTTTTGGGGAGGAGGTCATGAGTTTGGGCTTAGACACCTTTAGAACCTCCACAGGGTCAAGGCCCAGGCCCCTGAGGGACAGCAGTGTGGGGTGCCCAGGGCCTCTGCAGCCCACTTGTAGAGCAGGCTGTTGACCCCTCCTTCCTGTGGCCCCTCACCAGCCCTCAACAGCCTGACGGGCGAGTTCAAGGGGAAATACTACCCTCTGAAGAGCATGACAGAGCAGGAGCAGCAGCAGCTCATCGACGACCACTTCCTGTTCGACAAGCCCGTGTCCCCGCTGCTGCTGGCTTCAGGCATGGCCCGAGACTGGCCCGATGCCCGTGGCATCTGGTGAGGCCCCTTGCCCAATGCCCCCCTTCTGCCCCGCCTCCTCTAGTCGTCCCATGACCCTCCATCAGAGTCAAGACCATAACAGCAATTCTCCAGGGTGATCTTGCCCTCCACTCCTGCCTTCCCTGTGGTCTGCATGTCACATTTTAAGAAGCTTGAAACTCAGATTTGAACCAGATTTGAACTAGGTTCAAATCCCAGGGCTGCCACTTACTAGCTGTGTGATCTTGGGCATGTAATTTAATGTTTCTCTGCCCCAAATCTCCATCTATAAAATGCGATCATGATAATTCCTAGCTCTTGGGGTTCTTATGAGGATTAATGGATTAATTTATGCAAAGTATTGGGAAAAGTGTCTAATATATAGTAAGTATCCATACTGGACACTGGCATGATTTTTATTGCTAATTATTGTTGCTAGCTGGGCTTTCTAGTAATTTTTTAATCCCCGATTCTGATGAAAGTGAAAGTTGCTCAGTCGTGTCAGACTCTTTGTGACCCTATGGACTGGCATTCTCCAGGCCAGAATACTGGAGTGGGTAGCTTTTCCCTTCTCCAGAGGATCTTCCTAACCCAGGGATAGAACCCAGGTCTCCCACATTACAGGCGGATTCTTTACCAGCTGAGCCACAAGGGAGGCCCAAGAATACTAGAGTGGGTAGCCTATCCCTTCTCCAGCAGAGCCTCCCGACCCAGGAATCGAACCGGGGTCTCCTTCATTGCAGGCGGATTCTTTACCAACTGACCTATCAGGGAAACCACTCCGCACCCTCCCTGCCCCGCCCCCCGCCAGATTCTGATAGTCAAAGGCTTTAAAAGGTTTTGAGGACCTCGGTTTCAAACAATTTGGAGAGTATAGGTTGTAAGATTTCAAGATTTTAAGTGTTTCCAGGTTCCACTAATGTCAGATTTTGTGACTCAATGGTTTCAACCATTTCCAGATTCTAAAGTTTTCTAGCCTAGGACTCCTTCTGCGATGTCACAATGTCATGGAAGATTTATCAATTCTGATTCTCGGTTTCCGTTTTTCAGCGATTCTAACAGTCTATAATATTGTGCAAAGAATTAAGACCCTAAAAGCCACTGATCCCATGATTCGAGATTTCACGGGTCCTGTGACATTTAAAGGTGTAAGCTGCTGAGAATGAGATGCTCAGGCCTCGTGCCCCTTAGGCCCGCTGCCCCCTAGCGGTGGACGTGTGTTTGCAAGAGGGAGGGGAACGGGGTTCCCGCGGAGCTGGCTCCCTGACCTTTCGCTGCGCCCGATGCTAGGCACAATGACAACAAGAGCTTCCTGGTGTGGGTGAACGAGGAGGACCACCTCCGAGTCATCTCCATGGAGAAGGGGGGCAACATGAAGGAGGTTTTCCGCCGCTTCTGCGTGGGGCTGCAGAAGGTGGGTGCCTGCCCTCGCGTGACTCCACGTGACCGCTCCCAGCCGCTTTCCGGGCCCTCGCCCCTCGGAACCCGGCTCCTCCCCGCGCCGAAGCCACGCCCCTCAGCGGTGCTCCGCCCTCTCTTTCCAAAGCCCCGCCCCTTGGGAAACCGGCCCCACCCCTGTCCTCAAGCCCCGCGGACAAGAATCCGCCTTCAAGGCGTCCTCAGGCCCCGTCCCCTCAGAATCCAGCCATCACTTGTGCGGTCGGGCCCCTGCCCCGAGAATCTCGTGCCTCCGCCCTCTCGGAGTCCTACCGCCACCGACATTCTCACCCCCGTCCCTCGGATCCCTGTCCGGGTGGTGGGTGTATCTGGGGGCGCCCGCAGCGCTGATCCCGGGTCCTCTCCCCCTACCTCAGATTGAGGAGATATTCAAGAAAGCCGGCCACCCGTTCATGTGGAACGAGCACCTGGGCTACGTGCTCACCTGCCCGTCTAACCTGGGCACCGGGCTGCGCGGAGGCGTGCATGTCAAGTTGGCGCACCTAAGCAAGCACCCCAAGTTCGAGGAGATCCTCACTCGCCTGCGCCTGCAGAAGCGAGGCACAGGTGCGGCCCACGTTCCCTCACGCGGCTTTCGGGGCTGGCCCTTGGCGGCGGCTGAAGGGGAGCAGGGGCAGCCCCCCGGGTTCTGGGGGTCGGCAAGGGCTGCTCCTCCGTGAGTTTCAGTTCTTCCTCTGAAAATAGGCATCAGCACGCCTTATCTCAGAGAAGTCCATATACCATCATGGTTGTGTGGTTAATATACACTGTGTATGTCGCTGGCCGCCTAGGGGGCCTCACTTTCCCGTCTGTAAACGGGAGGATGGTCAGGATTCGACCCCAGGCAGCCCGGCTCCTGAGCTCCACTCCGTTACCCACGATGTTGGATGGTTGAGGGGTGAGGTACCTAAAGCCAGCCCGAGAATAGGCAGACGCTCAGGAAGCTGCATGCATTTAACATAGTAGGCATTCACCCAGTACGTCCGCCTGCGCTGTTGGCACGGCGGCCCGCGTTCCAGGCCCCGCTCCAGCATTTCTGCTGGCTCCTTAGCCCCTGCCTCCTACTTCCGCAGGTGGTGTGGACACGGCTGCCGTGGGCTCAGTGTTCGACGTGTCCAACGCCGACCGGCTGGGCTCGTCGGAGGTAGAACAGGTGCAGCTGGTGGTGGATGGTGTGAAGCTCATGGTGGAGATGGAGAAGAAGCTGGAGAAGGGCCAGTCCATCGACGACATGATCCCTGCTCAGAAGTAGGCGCACAGCCAGCCCGCCGCCGACTGCTGGAGCCCCAGCCCTAGGGAGGACCCAGCCCACCGGAGGCCCGCCCCTTCCTCCTGGAGCCCAGCCTATAAACGTTTGGTCCACCTGGAGCTCTATCCATCCTTCTAGTTCCAGTTCCAACCAGAGTTCCAACCAATGGGCTCCATCCTCTGGGTTCTGGCCAATGAAAAACCTCCCTTACGGTCTCCTCTTCTTTCCCCCAAGCTCCGCCCACCACCAGGAGCTCTGGCTAATAGACCTCACCTGGAGCTGTTGCTTTTTCTCCACTCAAAGCAACAAATAAAAGCAATGGTGGCCTTAGCGTTGTGTTTGATAGTTATTAGTACTGAAGGAGGAGGAGGAGGAAAAACTTCGGCAATTGGCTACTATGTGACCTCAAAGTGGCTTGTCATCTCTAGGCATGTTCTAGGGCTACACGTTTTATCCCACCTCTAAAGTGAAAGCGTTAGTTGCTCAGTCGTGTCTGACTCTTTGCGACCCCATGAACTGTAGCCCGCCAGGCTCCTCTGTCCGTGGAATACTCCAGGCAAGAATACTGGAGTGGGTAGCCATTCCCTTCTCATCTTTTCCCATCTCTAAAATGAGGCAAGTTCAGGGTACAGCATCTAATTAAAACATTACAAGGCTCTATGGGGAATCTGAGATCCAGAGAGGTGTGGTCCAGTGTCACAAACTGAGCTTGGGCCCTTCCCAACCTCTGCTCCCAATCACTCATGCTCAGATCTCAAACACAGGATCCATTCTAGGGAGAAACGGAGGTCAAACAACATATCTGAATTTGCCCTCCTCTTTTCAACTTCCCTTGCTTTGCTCAAGAACCTGCCATGGTTTCCCACGTCTCCTAGAATGCTCTATTATGTGTGCTTCTTCAAGGTCAAACAAATGCATACCACATGCCAAAGGCTCTTCTTTCCAGTTCTTTTCTTATGATTCCTCTATACACTTTTCTGTTCCTTACACTGTGCAATCCCCACCCTAATGTCCCCCCAAGCTGTTTCTTCCTCCAGGCTGGAGCTTGGGTCACAGCATCCCTGTGAAGTCTTTGAGGACAGGCCTTTTGGAGAGCTTGGTTCCAGGAAAGAGCAGCAAGTGGCCTTGGGGTCAGGAATGGGAGAAGTGGGTAATGGAAGGCAAGAAACATCTGAACACGTATTGGGTGTCAGCCACGTCAACCACTTCTACTTGACCCAATACAATGAGGCCTCCATTATCAAGGGGGTAGTGGGTGGGCCCCCAAAGAGACAAAGGTTTTAGAAGAAAATGTGAGACAAAGTTAGGAAGACAGAGCCCGCCAGGGACCTGGAGGAGGCACATTTTCCATCCTTAAGTCACACAGGTAAAGGGCTCTTAGAGATCAAGAAATCTCTCCATTTTCCAGAGGGGAGACTGAGGCCTAGGGATGTCCCCAAGAGTTTCCAGAAAGATTATGGAAACAGAAGAGACTCCAAAGGTCAGGGCACTCATGGTCTGGTGGACGTTGGGATGTGCTTTACAATACTGCCCCCAACCGAAGATCCCATCACTAATCTGAACTCCACCCACAGTGCCACATACAGCACAGACCATGGTCCGAGCATCAAGTCTGCCATCCAGGCACCTGTCAGCTACCATGTCTGTCCCTCCCATTTTGCCTCCTAAGCCTGAAGTCCACCCCTTCCCTCCCCACTTTCTGTCCCCCTGCCCTTCTGACCCGATTCCCTCCCTCCCTTCACAGCACAAACCCGCCTGCCCCTGACACTCTCTTACTCAATGACCTTGCTGTGGCTCCCCAGTACCCTCAGTACAAAGCCCAGGTAACTCTCCACGACCTTCGAGGCCGACCAGCCCTCCAGCCTCATCTCTCACAGTGACGCCACACACAGTCAAGTCACATGCCGTTTGCTGAAGGACTTGTACTTGCTTCTCCCTGCTTAGAACTCATGCCTGCCCCCAACCCAGGCCCCCCGATTCTGTCTGGTTAGCTGCTCACCATTCTCCCTGTCCCAGGGGAGCTGAGCCTTCTCCTCCAGGAAGTCCTCCCTGGCGAGGGCACTTTCCCCTTCTGCACTCCCCCAACGAGCCTCACCGACTCCAGAATCATCACTGAGGACACAGCTGCCTCCTCCCCTGGACTGTGAGCCCTATGTGAGGGCAGGGCTGGGGTTGTCCTGGCCCCCACTGTGTCCCAGCCCAGGGCTGGGAACCGAGGAAGAACTCAGGAATTGAGGTTTTTGTGACAAGGTTGGTTCCCCTGCCACACACCTCATTTTTCTACCCTCTCAACTACAAGCACCTGTCTTTCAGCAGAGTCCTGCTATGGCCTAACACATGATAGGCTTTTGATTCTGCCTTAGACCCTGAATTTTTCAACACTGACCACTTTTTCTCTTGAGCCAGCCACTCTTAATTTTTAGCCTCCTTCAGTTCTCATTTGACTTTCCTGTCCCATGAAGAATACAACAGTTGACCCTACCATGACTTAAAACAGGCAAGTGAGGCAATTGAACTAAGCTTCTATCCTGGAAGCAACCCTCCGTGGCTCCCCAGTGCCCTCGGATGAAAGCCCAGACTGCATGCTTTGGCCCACAAGGCTCTGGTGAAATGCCCTGGACACCTCTTTTCGGCTTGAGTCTACCATGCTTCTACTTCCCTTATCGTGACACCGTGACTTTCCTTTGAGGACCCCCCCCTCAGTCCAGCCCTAGGTACAGGCCATTCCAGAGTCACAGTAACTGGTTTGGGGTGATCACATGACTTATCCGGGCGAATGAGAGCCTGTCTTGGGACTTTTGCTTGAAGTTTGCAACGAGGAACTCTGCTATTGCCGCTAAGCTAGAAGGATAAAAGCTTGAACTGCTGGTGTCACCGTTAACACCAGGCACCTATTGGATGAAACTACTAGAATGAAATTTACACTGAAAAAAGCAGAAATGAGCCAGCCTGTGGCCTGAATCCAGCTATATCTGAAGTCATGCAACCCTGGCCTATGAAATGAGCAAACAAATACCTTTTTTGCTTAGGTGTAGATGGATTATTAGTCCTAATACAGCATTTTTCTTGCTAATTTTCCACCCACCCCCAACACAGCAGCCATGCTGAAACTACCCGCAGTTCTCTGAGCTATAGCATGCATTCCCTCTTCCAGGCTTGTGCCCAGGGGATGCCCAATACCTGGTCAACTCCTACTCATCCTTCAGAGCTCAAATGCAGCATCAGTTTCTCTGGAGTGTCTTCCCCAAACCCTCTCACTTTCTCTTCTGGCCCACCCCCCTCCAAAAAGCAATGGTTTCTCTAGTGTCTATCAGAACACACATCCCCCATAGACGGGCTTCCTGCATCTCCGTGTCCAGCACTGGGCCTGGCATGGAGTAGGCACCGGTCAATGACTGTTTATTGAATAAATGTACTACTGGAGTAAGAAGTGGCTTAGAGTCCAGTATAACATGTGGGTGAGTATGTGAGTGGATGAACGGGGGTCCAATATAGGAACTGGGGCCTAATGGATGAGGCCAAGTCCCTTCCTGCCCTCTTCCACAATCACCCTTGACCCCACACCCCCACTGCTCCCATTCTGCAGATGAGAAAACCGAGGCTCAGAAAGGAGAAACCACTGGCCCGAAGTCACACACCTCCTCTTCATCTCACTTGCAGGTGAGGGCAGGGAAGGAAAACCCCAGGGTCAGCGTGGGGGAGGGGGGACTCTCCTAAGTTTATTGGGCATCGGGCTGCAGGTGAGGGGGCTGACAGGAGGGGGGGGTGTAATAACTTAAAAACCAGAGGTGAGAGCGACAGCTCCTCCAGAGATCTCTGCAGAAGGGAGGGTGTGGGGGTATTTACAAGGATTTGTACAAAGTGCCCCGCGCCAGCCTGGGGCAGGAACGTGGGATTCGAGCAGGAGGGGAGGGGCAGGGGAAGGAATCTGCCTTTCTGACCCCCACTCCCGGGCCCCCCCCACCCCCAATTCTTCAGTCTTTAGGCTCAGCAAGTCTTCTTGTCCCTGCCCAAGGCCTAATTCTTGAGCTGTCGGGGAATGGAAGTTTCCTCAGTTTTCTTTTCTGCCCCACCCTGCCCCCAAAGTCTCCTCAGGTGCCCCATGGCAGGGTGAGGGGGGACCGGGTGGGCTGGGGGCTCCAGGAGGGTGCCAGCTCCCCCCTGCGAAGCCCCTTTGCTCTTCTCTCCTGCTCAGCGGGCCCCGGAGAACACAGAGGGGACAACCTCTGCCCCCAAATCCATTTCAGGGAAACTGAGGTGATGACAAAGGGAGAATCCCCTCCTTGACCCCCTTTCTCTGTCGAAGTGAAGGGGGCGAGGAAGAGGGGACTCGGGGCCGTGGCGGCTTAGAGCTCGAGGTCGTTGGAGATGCGGGTGACGAGGGTGCGGAAGGCCAGGGCAGTGCCCGCCACGCGGCGGAAGAGAACTCCCCGCAGGCCCGGCCGGGGCAGCTGGCAGACCTCCACTTCGAAGTGGGACAGGGGCTCGGGCCCGCCCGCACCCCCGTGCAGGCAGGCCAGCAGGAATGGCTGTGGCTGGCGGCAGCGGCAGCGGGCGGCTGCGGTGGCCTGGCGCAGAGCTGCCATCAGGGCCTCGGGCGGGCGCGAGCTGGTCAGTTTCACACTCCAGGGGAATCGGAGCAACCGGGGGGCGGTTTCCGTTTGATCCCAAGGTAGATGGCAACTGAGGTGGGAAGATACGATGGGTTAGAGATGGGAGAGAAGAGGAAGGTAACCCACAGTTCCCACTTTGGGACAGGCTCTCCTAGACCTCTTCTCAAAACCTCTTTTACTCCAGGGACAGTCTTTCCACTGTACAAATAGCTGTCCACTTGGAGATTGTATTTCCCAGCCTCCCCTGCAGCCAGCTGTGGCCTTGTCTCCAAATGCCTGGATGTGCGTGGACGTGACCGGGTAACTCCGTACCACCTCTTTCAAAGGAAACTGTATGCCCTGGACTCTCTTGCCCCACCTCCTGTGAGGCTGCAACACGAGCTAGCATGGACTGTGAAGACAACAGGGCTCTAGGGAAGAGGATGTAGGAGCCTGGGTACCCGAAGGATCTCACATAACAGAGTGGCCCTGCCAGCCTGGCCTGGACACATGGCTTGTGTGAGAGAGAAACTTATTCCTGTTTGTATTTTAGGGTATCTTCCCTATAGCAGCTCAACTTGTTTCCTAATACATCCCCCTTCTGGTAATAATCCTTTTTACATTGGAGAACCAATTCTCCTCACTCTAGACTAGGGATTTCTCACACCTAGGAGCAGTACTGTCTTCCAAAGGATATTAGTAAATTTCTGAGGACTTTTTGATTGTCAAAATGTCTTGGGAAGGGAGTGCTGCCTACATTTATCAGGGTGGGGGGATGGTTCAGGAATGATACACATTCTGCAGTGTGTGAGAGGGCCCTGCCTGACAAAGAAATGTCTCTCCTAAAATACCAAGAGTGTTCTCCTTGAAAAGCATTGCAGATCTAGTCTTTCTAGTTTAGGTTGGGCAGACTCAGCTCTCAGCTCCAAGGGTGAACACGTGACTCACTTCCAGGCAAAGAGAGCAGTCCACACCTCTCCCCCCACTCTGATTGGTTCAAAGATGAGCATGTGACCAAGTCTGACCAATCAGAGTGCTCCATCCTTCTGGTCACAGGCATTGGTTTAGGGATGGAATGTGACCCAATTCCAGCCAGTAAGATTCGGTCCTGGGACTGTTGGCCCTGCTGGGGCGGCTCCCTATTTCCACTGAGGTTTCTATACTGGCCCAGGGTTGTTGGCAACCGTTGTGCCTCACTGGATGAGAGGGGAAAGGTGGTGTGGTGTCAACAGGGCAAGGAGTGGGTTATAGATGGGAGAAGCTGAAGTTAAAGATGGTCAAGGGATGATGCTCAAGGATGGAGGTGGACATGAGAGGAAGTCAATGTTGGGGTGCATAAGAGGAGGTGGCAGAGAAGAGGGGGTCGCAGGAGCATTCCAGGAAACTGGCCTTGGAGGATGAGGCTCGGGCCCCAACCAGGGGCCTGGTGGGGGTGGTGAGAAGTACTTACACAAGAGGGGTATGAGGCAAAAGGGGAGGCACACTCACCTTGTGACCTCAGGTCCCCCGATTCTCTCAGGTTCGTCTGTGACCCTACAGGAAGGGTGGGGGATGAGTGTCTAATACGGACATAAGCGGGCCCCCCTCCCTCAATCCACTGCCTCCAGGACGCAGGGCAGCCCTTGCCTCAGCCCTGGTTCCTCCCTGGGGCTGGAGCTGGGCTGGGGGTCCGGATTTGATCTCCCTCTCCACCCAGAAGGGGAGCCCATTCAGAAATGGTTAGTGCAGGTTGGAGGAAAGATACTGAAGAATTTGGAAGACAAAAGAGAGGCGGGGTGGGTAGAGACACACCTACATATAGGAGACAGACAGACACACAAACCCCTCCTTCAGCCTGTGCTCAAATGACACCTCCTTAGTGAGACCCGCTCCATTTAAACTGTACCTTCCTTCCCCACACCCTGACACACACATCACCACCACCACCACCCCATCCCAGTTCCTTGCTCTACTTTTCTCCTTAGTACTTGCCACTACCTGATAGTCTATATATTTTATTTATTGTTTACTGTCTGGGTCTCCTAGTAGAATGCCCTGGGCAGGGATTTTATTCCTCTCGTTCACTTTACTCTGGGCTGACGATGGTGCCAAGCACACAGGAGACACTCAAAGAATAAAAATGATAGAAAACACTTATAAAGTATTTTCTGGGGCAACATTCAAAGCTCAGTCCATGTATCACCTCACTTAGCCTGCACAACAATCCTATGAGGAAGATACTGTTATTACTATCCCCATTTTAGGGAAAAGGAGAGTGAGGCCCAGAGAGGTTGAGTCATTTGCTTAAGGTCACTCAGCAGTGCTCAGGGTCTGAACCCCAAGTCTGGCTCCAGAGGCCAGACTGTTGTTTATTATCTGAGTGAATGAATGACCAGAGCCCACATACAGACCCCTACCCAACTCACAGTGCCCCCTCCCGCCAGGCCCGCGCACGGGTCAGACATGCAGACGGGGAGGCAGGACGAGTGACAGCAGAGGTGGAGGGGACTTACTGATTTTGGATCCCTGGGGCAGAGAGGCGCCCGAAACGCAGCGGTTAGAGTTCTGCCGTTTAGAGGGATCGAGGGTAACCCTGTAGTGTGAGGAGGGAGGTGAAGGGTGATGGAGGAAGAGGAGGAGGAGGAGACGGAGATGTCGGGGTATAGGAGGCAGAGTAGAGCAGAAGACAGGTTAGGTCCCATCAGCCCCCCATCCTTCTCCCTGTCCCCCAAGTCCCATGGGGCTCACCTTCGGGTCAGTTTGGAGGTCAGCTTGGTGAAGAGGTTGGTGGTGGGGCGGGGCCGCCCAGTGGGCAGGGGCGTGGCTTCGTGGGCCAGTGTGGGGGAGGCGGGGGGCCCATTCTGCACGCCCCCACCTCCCCCGCCCCCTGCCCGCCTGTCTCGGACCTGGCCACCGTGGAAGGTGCTGCGGATGGTGGAGCCGCGTGCCAGGCGGCTCCGCTCCCCTGATGGGGGAGCCAGGCTGTGACTGGAGGGGGAGGCGGGGGGCACCCGTGGGGTACCCGAGCTGTGGGCAGAGAGGTACAAGTTAGGGTGGAGCCTTGAGGCAGGCCAGAGTCCTCAGTCCCTCTGATTCTTCACTGGTCTGTCCTGAGATCAGAAACCTCTACCAGTCTGGAACTCAGAGACAAGGCTGCCGTGTAGAGTGGTGCAGGCTGTGCATGTACAAACTTAGCATTACTTTACTGACCCTTCTCACCTCCTAAATCATTCTTCCTTCAGACCATCCTTTCTTCAAGCTTTGTCCCCTCCAAACCACCCCCTATCCCAACTCTCCTCTCGCCAAACTTGGCAGTTGAATACATTCAGATATACTTTTAAATGAATCCCCTGATACTTCGCCATCCAAACCTCAGGAACCACATCAATTGTGCAAACACTTTGCTATCTGAACTTTCATTATTCAAACGTGGGAGAGGAAGAGATGTGAACATCAAGGAAACTTACATTCATCATGAAAATTTTCACCAGGTAAAAATAAAGAGGAAGGAACCCTCCCTCTAATTCTCAAGATTCTGTGTAGGCAGGGGTGGCTCCATTATCCCAGGACCTTCCCCAGGCCCTCTGACCCTCCCAGTCCTCACAGCAGAAGTGAGACCTCCAATTAATATCCTTCTAGGGACCCCAGGACCAGCCAGATCTCAAAGAGGGAGCCCTGACTGGCAGATACCATTACCTCTCACCCAGAATCCATACACTTTGTTTTACTCTTAGTAACCAAACCCCTGAGAGTATAAACATTGCACATGGCCACCCAGCCAAGGACTACATGTCCCAGCTTCCTCTGCAGCTAGGGATGGTCATATGACCATGTTCTGGCCAATAGGATGTAAGCAGAAGTGCTCTGGCCCATTTCTGGGTCATGCCTTTGAACAGAAAAGCAGTTTGCATTCCACTGTCTTTCCACCCATTTTGCTGGTTGGGAAATGGTGGCCACGGGTGCAGTGGCCTCAGATCCAGAGCTGCAGTCTCATGTTAAGATTGGTCCTGAATCCTTGGAGGGCCCTGCCTCCTACTTCTGGATAGTTGCATCACAGAGGACTAAACCTCTACCTCATCTACTGTGCCTTAGGGTCTCTTCACTCCTGAATCTGTAACCTAACTATATGCTATCTCTTGGCCAGGACTTGGAGGCCATATATTATAGTGATTAAAAGTACAGACTCTGGAGTCAGTCTGGAATCTTTGCTCCTTGACTTACCAGCCGTGTGGCTTTGAACAAGTTACTTAACCTATCTCTGCCTCATTGCCTCAGCTGTAAAACGGAGATACAGGATTGATCTCACAGAATTGTTAGGGGCATTCAACCAGCTGATGTACACAGGCCCGGCCTACGGTTACTGCTTGATAAATGTTGGCTATTATTATTTTTATTTAGTAACCCCCAAATAAGTTCTGACTCATCGAATGCCTACTGTGTCTCAGACCCTGTGTGAGGTACAGGACACACCTGATCTCCACCGGATCCCTCTAAAGAGACTGGAGGCAGAGAACATTGGCTCCATTTCACACAGGAGGAAACGGAGGCTCAGACACCTGCCGATGGTCATCTTGCTCGTGGAGTGCAGAGGCAAGATTCGGAACTCAGAGCTGAATCACCACTTCCAAACACTCCATTACCCTGCCCCCACCAAAGAGTGACATCTGCATCCCTTTATTGGGTGTTTCCCAGAGTGCACCTGGGTGTCACGCCCTCTAGCCCTGATGGGTGGGAGTGTCATGATCCTGAAGCCCGCCCCACTCTGGAACTTGAACTGTGATGTGAACCAATTCATTCTCTTTGTATGTTCCAGCCAGCCTGCACTGGTTTCCCTCACTTGCCAGCTGAAGGCGCCTGAACCAACTCAGGCAAGTAAGTTTGAAATCCCGCCAACTAGAGGATGTTGAAGCTGTGACATTCTAGGGCTTCTCTCCAACTCTAAAAATGGATCATTCAAAAAAAAAAATGAATTCAGGTTCCCCAGGCTCGTGGGCAGAGAGTGGGGCAGACTGCTTTGCTGCTGCTGCTGACTAATTAATTAAGGGGGGAGGATTTTTCAGGGGGGTCTGGGACAGGGAGGACATGGGTATATTCTGCCAAAGGAACGGCAGACATGCAGACTCCCCCGTCCCCACACCACCCCTCCCCATATGTCTGACATCTTAGATCAGGAGGCCCTGCTCACCTATACCCCATCTCTCCTTCCCCGTTGCTGCCCTCCCTTCATACCTGTTTTCTTTGCCATTTGGCAACAAGGATGGGCGTTCAGCCCCCGGGCGTTCTGTGCAAACGTAGGTGTTTCTGCGGGTCATCATGCTGGGAGGGAGGTTGTTCTGTAGGAGACAAAGCCAGGAGGAGAGTGAGGGGGCAAAGGGACACTCCTTAATCCCTTTTACCCTCTCTGGCCTCCCTCATTAGGAACGAGGCAGGGGCCTGTGTGTGAACCAAAAGTGAGTAGGTGATGGTTTACTTTGGCTAAAGACATGAAAGGTCAATGGGTCATGCCAGCAATGCAGGCTGAGAGTCGTGGGGGGCCTTGGAGCTGGGGGAAGAGAAGGTCACGGAAAGTTTCCAGGGGGCAGCCTTGCCCACCTCTCCTCTCCCAGGCCTCCCCCACCTCTAGCCATATCAAACTTTTAGAAACATACTTATTCGGGCCATGTTGAGAGGCACGTGGCATCTCAGTTCCTGGACCAGGGACTGAACCCAGGCCCCCTGCATGGGAAGGCGGGGTGATGACTGCTGGACTGCCAGGGGAGTCGCATCTCTCCTCCTAAAGGCCTTTGCACAGGCTGTCTCTTCTGCTTGGGTCTTCCTCCTACCTTTCCCTCTGACTCACTCCTAGGGATCTCTCAGGTGTCAGGTCATAACATATCCCTGCTCTGGGCCCTGGCTGAGTCAGCTACCTTCTTTGTGCTCCCATCTACAGCCTTGTATTGTATTGGCCACATTACTTTGTACTGACTGCATCTGTTCATACATACATCTCCACCCTGCATTGCACTGAACTGAGGACAGGAATAGTGTATCAGGATTTTGTTGCCTCATAAAATGTGCTGGGAAGTGATCCTTTTTTCCCTCTGGAAGTCTGCCTAAGATAGGTATTATTTCTTCTTTCGATGTTTGGAAGACTTCCACCAGTTCAGAGCCATCTGGGTCTGGCATTTTCTTTATGGGGAAGTGTTGAGACTGTTCAGGTTTTCTATTTCTTCTCGGGTCAGTTTTGGTGTGTTTCTAAAAGATATTTGTCCATTTTGTCTAAACTGTCAAATTTATTGGCATAAAGTAGTTCCTAGTACCATCTTTCTTTTTATGTCACAATGACGCTCTCCTTTTCACTTCTGATACAGGTAATTTGTGCTTGCTATCTTCTTTCTTCTTTTTTTTTTAAAACTGAAGTATAGTTGATTTACAATGCTGTGTGTTTTTTTCTTAATTAGTCTTGCTAAGGGTCCACTGACTTTATTAATGTTTTCAAAGAATCAGCTTTTGGCTTGTTGATTTTCTCTAGTGTGCATCTGTTTTCTCCTGTATTGATTTCTTCTCTTTATTATTTCTTTCCTCCCATTTTTTGGGGGAGGGGGTAATTTGCCATCCTTTTTAGTGTCTTGAAAGTGTGGATATATTTCAACAATAACAACAGCTTTCATTCATTGAGTGCTTACTGAGCCAGGCACTGTGTGAAGATAGCACAAGATCCTCCCGACAACCCAAGCTCTTTGATGAGCTCATTTCTCAGGGTGGCACTGAGAAGCTCAGAGGGGGGAAGTCACTTGCTCGAGGTGACACAGCTCATCAATGTAATGCACACGCTGGTCTATGCGGCTTCCGCATCCTGACCACCTTCCTGTGACTAGCCTCCACCTCTGTCTCCTGACGTTGAGGATATTTTGGTTTTCTCAGCTTGTGTTATAGCATTCTAGGGAGCTGCAGAAGAAAGCCAAATGCTACATTCCCCAGAAACTCTTCGGCAGCCCAGGTTCTGGGTATGAATGGGATCTGGCAACCTCTGCTTTTGAGGAGATCTGGGAGGTGGAAATGGGGTGGCAGCCACCTTCCTGCCCCCTCTGACTTCTGCTCACACAGGCAAGACAATGGGATGAGGGTCTCTGCTTCAGCAGGGCACCAGTGCTGGTTCTCCAGACCCCTGGGCAGCAAGAGGCTCTTCTGGTGGAGGAGGACGTTTCTGAGGCTTGCATCGTAGCCCTGACTTTATGTTCTTGAGCTCAGCAGAGCTCGAGGGGGCCTCAAAGGCGCGAGCTCCCTTGGTGGGTCAGCTCTGCCGTGGTAAGGTGTCTCCTGTAGGTCTTGTCCTGGGCCTGCTCCTCCAGCCCTTCCTACAATGGTGTAAGCACCACAGCTAATTCTCCATATTAAATCCTTCAAGTTGAAAGCACAGAGAAGTTCTTTTGGACACTGAATCCTACCTTATACACCAGAATCGAGTACAAGCTCAGGCAGAGAGCGTCCTCAATACATGTGTGTTGAGTGAATGACCGAAAGGAGGTAACAGAACCCTGTGCGGTGGTCTGGGGACCAGGAGGGGTGGGAAATGACGGAGTGCGAGAAATGTGACCCAGCTGACACTGACGGGCTGGGCCACAGGCGGGGGGCGGCCCGGCTGCCATCCCCCCAGCACCCCCCAACTCACAGGGGTGCTCGTGCTGTCCTTCCGCCGCTCTGGGATCTCTGCCTTGTTGGGGTTGTGGGCGCTGCTGACCATGGGGCTGGAGGGGGGCAGCCCGCGGCTCCCACTCCCCGCAGCACTGCAGCTCGCCTTCCGGCCTGGCAGGCGCTCCTCCTTCAGTTCCGCCTCCCCCGTGCTGGTTGGGCTGCGCTTGGGGTGCAGGGGTGCAGGGGATGGGCCACCTGGTAGAGGGAGGGGACAGTGTTGCGCTGGCGTCAGCAGAAAAAGCAACAATCTACGCTGGGTGATCCTTAGAACCTCAGGATTCCTCGTACGGGCCGTTCTGACAACGTCTAAGTGACATGTAGTCACGGACTCAGAGGCGCCACATAAATGACACAACACATGTGCAGGTTATTCACTAAATCCTACTTCTTTTTTCTTTTTTTTCAGACCAAAAGATTGGGAACAGCCTGAACACCCCTTAATATGGGAATAATTATACAAGTCTATTGCCACCCAATGGAATACTATGCAACTAGAAAAAATGTTCACATACAGAAAGATCTTCAAGATAGACTGTGAGGTAGAAAGGGCAAGGCTAGGTATGAGGTCTACAGTGGGCTATCATGTGTTAAAAAGAGGACAAAGTATATACCTATCTATATCTATTTATCTGTACTTGTTTATAATGAATGTTGCCCAAAGACTATCACTTCTATTAAAACAGGAGAATATCTTTACGGTATATTAATATATTAACATTGTATTTATACATCTTTATGCATTTTCATATCTTTCTCCTTCTTTTCACGTCTGTCTCTTTATATATTTATATATGAATAAAACTTCTCCAAAAGAGTTCATATAAAACTGGTAACAGTGGCTGTTTCCAAACGGGGCTAGGGGCTGGGAGAAGAATGTAGGACAAAGATGTTTTTACTGTCTGTGCTTTCTGCACTATCGAGTTTTGAAGGATGTGACTATTAATTTCAAAAACAAAACAAATTTAGTCCCTTTAAACATCTTGGAAATTTATGGTTTTAGAACCCAGGGGTTGAGGGTGTTCTAGAACTTCACAGAGTCAGAACTTCTGTGTGTTAAAATTCAGAAAACTTAATGCTCAAAAGTCCCAGGACCATAACAAGCTCTACAGTGACAGACACAGGACACCCATCAACCATCTTTCATCCCCCAGACCCTGGAACCCAGAAGGTCTCCATGTGGATTATTTTTAAAGGTTATCATGTTCTAATCACAGGTTGTTGGAATCACAAGCTTCTCAGGGTCTTTCTGGGCCAATCTCGCTATTGTATAGGGGGGGAAAAGGAGACCCAGCGAAGAGGAATGGCTTGACCATTCAGGATACTTCCTGCTCAAAACTAAGCTTCCCTGACTTCCCTCTTCCTGTACTAGTGCCTGTCCCAGAGTAAGGAACAGGGATGAGAAGTAAGAAACAGAGTAAGAGAAGTAGGGATGCAAAAATAATGGAAAGTTGGAAATCGCCTTGGCAGTTATTTAACTATTAAACATAGAGTTACCATACGACCCAGCGATTCCACCCTTACGTACACACCCAAGAGAAACGAAAACAAAGACCCACACAGAAAATTACTCACAACAGCCAAAGGTGAAAACCCAAATGACCCTCCACTGATGATGCATAAACAAA
Source organism: Cervus canadensis (assembly GCF_019320065.1). NCBI lineage: Eukaryota > Metazoa > Chordata > Mammalia > Artiodactyla > Cervidae > Cervus > Cervus canadensis. The sequence continues at coordinate 17,852,179 of NC_057403.1, read as the reverse complement.
ATATCGTATATCCATGTGATGGAATATTATTTGGCAATAAAAAAGTGGAGTACTGATACATGCTATGATATGGATGAATCTTGAAAACATGCTAAGTGAAAGAAGGCAGCCACAAAAGGCCACAGATTGTATGATTCTAATTATAAGAAAGGTCCAGAATAGGGAAATCTATAGAGACAGCAGATTAGTAGTTGTCAGGGGTGGGGGGCTGGGGTGGATCGGAGATTTGAAGTCGATGGCTAAGGGCTGGAGAGTCTCCTTCCAGGGTACTGACCATGTTCTAAGTTGGCTGTGGCGAAGGATGCACAAATCTGTGAACACACTAATGCCACTTAATTGTATATTTTAAATGGGTGAACTGCACAGTATGTTAATTATTTCTCAATAAAGCTGTTAAAAAATATAGTGAAGATGATTAAGATGAGAGTGTAGGTAGAGATCTCTTGCAAGTTCCCATGTCTCATTTATGGTGGCAGTGGTCGTGGGTCTATTTTCTGCAGGAGATGAGATATCTGTTAGTTGAAGAATGTAGGATGCAAGCAGGTGTCTCCCCAGCCCCTTCCCACTAGTAAGTGTGGAAGAGAGACAAGAGGGCAGGCTTTCAGCAGCCTTATTGTACAATGTGTCCTCCTGTGTCCCAGTCAAGTGGATTAATCCCGACTGGACCCTGATATCAAGTGGATCAAAGAGATTTCAGCTACTATTGAGCTGGCCTCTAAAACTGAGTTGTAAGAAGTTAAGAGACTGGGGAAAAGGTAAGGCAGGATATGAAGAAAAGAAAGGAAGAACCAGGTGAACAAAGAAGCAAGACACAGAGTGTCTGTTCTAGGGTTGGCTGCTTTTCCATTGTCTAATCCCTTCCTGAGCCTGGCTGCCTCCACATTCCATGCAATGTCCCTGCACCTTTATAAGACGTTTCTCCCTTGGTTGCAGTTGGCTCGAGCTGGTTTCTGCTGCTTGCCAGCCAGAGCACTCTGACATCATGCAGGTCGGGGCCTTGGGGCCAGGCAGGGATGTGCACGTGCTGGGGCGATACTCACAGAAGTCGCTGTGCCTGCGCTGGCGGTGGTAGGTGGAGGAGGAGCCCCGCTGCCCTTTGCTGTGGCTCGTGCCTTTGCTGGAGCTTGTTCCATTGGTGGTGTCGCTGGGCGCCCGCACCCGTGCCAGGGCCAGCCCCGGGGCACCCCGGTCCCCACCCTCCTGCAGGAAGATGACAGACGAGGAACCTCAGCCCCTTCCCCTCTGTCCCAGAGGTCTCCCTCCACCCCAGGTATCGCGCATCCCGAATGTCCCTGACGCCTTCTGACCTCAGTCTTCCTGCCCAGCAGGAGGTAGGTGGCGGTCACTTCGTTGTACTTCTGGCTGGTCAAGGCCTCTTTGATTTCTTCCCGCGTGTAGCCCATACCCACCATCACCTCTGGGAGAGGGGGATGGAGAGGAGGTTCAGTCTCCCCAGACCCTTCCCTTTCACTCTTTTCTGCGTCACACAGTAATGCCTGCACTTTGGTCTGTCCAGTAATCATTTCCCCTCTGCCAGCAGCACCCTGGTTTTCCTTGGAAGAATATTTCTTCCCTGCTCAGATCCCCCAGCTGACTCCTGCCTGCTCCAAACCCCAGGGGCAGGCATATTACTCAGGTCTGGCCAATCAGAGTGTTCCATCCCCAAGGCCACACTGATTGGCTCAGGGTGGGCATATGACCCACTTCTGGCCAATAAAAGAGCGGTCCATCCCCAAGGTCAAACTGACTGCTTCAGGGGTAGCCAATGGGTCCCACCCTACAGCTTCCATTGGAACATTAGGAACGTGGCTTCTCCTCCTGCTGAGGTGTCCGGACCACTGGGATATGCTGTTGTCAGTTTGCTCCTGCAGGGAGAGCTGCCTGGGAAAAAAGTCACCACTGAGAAGATTCCTAACAACTGTCTCTGAGCACCTGGATCCAGCTGTGCCTGAAGGCGGGTATATCATGGCCTTTTCAGTTATGTGAATGAAATAACATCACTATTAGGTTAAACCACATGAAACTGCTCATACTGTTATTTTCTGAGCTATGAAAATGGTGATTTCATATGGATCAACCAATTATTATTTTCTGGTTGAAGCCAGAATGGCTTGGGTTTTCTGTTACTTGCAACTGTGAAGTCCTGATTAACACAGCCAGATCTGATGGTGGCTTCAATTTCATCAGCTGCAGGGTGAGAGTTTACTAGATGGTTCCTAAGGGGCTCTTCCAGGGCTAATGCTTTAGGGTCAAGTGTTCGAGGGCTCTGGGCTGAAGGGATTGGGACTGAAGGGGTGGTGAGTGAGGCAAGTGCCAAGGTGGGAGTTTTTCTCAAGCATGCAGATTACTGATGGCTTTGTCCAAACTCTCCTGGAAGTCACCTGTGAGTTCTTGTGTGTTAACAGTCAAAGCTAACACAACAGTACTTATTACATGCCTACTATGACACAAAGCACTTGTTACATGCCTAATGTAAGTGCTTTATATAAATTCATTCATTTAACATTCATAACAAACTTACAGGACAGATTCTATGATGATCTCATTTTATAGACAAGGAAACAGAAGCACAGAGAAGGGAAGCCACTGGCCCAGGGTCACACAGCTAGAAAGTAGCAGGGCAGGGACCAGAGCCCAGGCTTCTCTGCTCTCCCCAGGTGCCTTTCAAGGTTCGCTGACGGACTAACCAAAGGGGTAGGTGCTGGGAAGTGTCCGCTCTGGGCTCCGCAGCCCCCGGCCCTGCTTCCCCTGACCCTCACCGATTCGCTTGGTGTCCCCGAAGTCCTCCTCGGGTTCTGTGTATGGCTTCAGCTCCTCACCCTCATAGCCGATGTTGATCCATTTGTCTTTCATGATTTGCTGCAGGATTCGGAAGCAGGACACAGAAGGGGAAAGAGAGAGATGTCAGAAGACACTGGGATATAAACATAGCTCCCAAATGGGGCTCCTGCCCTGCCTTGCCCCCCACCTCCAAGGCCCAACACCCCAGAATCGAGGCCATCCTGAGAGCTAGCACCTCTTCTCCCAACCCCCAGCCCCCATCTGGAGCCTGCCGAAGCCACCCTTCCTCCTCCGCATCATCTGGGCCCCCAGCACCCTGTAATCATCCTAGGAGCTCATTAGCTAATTACTGGCATGTCGGGGAGTGGGCGAGGCTGTTGGGGGGGGCGGTGGCATCAGGATGAGTCTAGGAGCCTTTTCCTGGGCTCCCATCACCTTCCAGGGGCGGATTAGACATAGGAGAGGAACCGCGTCAGGCAACAGGGCTTCAGTGGGAGGGGTGTGGGACCGTGGGCTGAGCGCACCTCGAGAGTACAGCGTTTAGCTGGGTTCAGCACCAAAAATCTCCGCAGGATGCTCTCACAGTCTGTTGACATGTAGAAAGGGACCCGGTACTTTCCTCTGAGGACTCGCTCCCGCAGCTCCTGGGAGGATGGGGTTACTGGGGGAGGGGTCCACCCCACCTCCCCAACCATCACACACACACACACACACACACACACACACACTTTCTCTTCCTCTTTCTCAATCGCCCGACAGAAGTGACAGGGCCTCTAACTCCTAGCCCTGAGGTGGTGGGAAAAACCCCACCACTTTCTCTCGATCTCGGTTCCCATCTGTAAAATGGGAACACTGTTACAGATGCAGCAGTTTTCAAATAGGTGTTTTTTTTTTTTTTAAAAAAAAGCAATATAACTTTTCACTCTGAGGAAATCTTACAGAGTGGGTGAGTTCTATGAGCCAGGTAAGAGGGGAGGTGGGCCAGTAGTTGGCCTCTGGGGCCTTAGTTTTCATATCTATAAACAGGGACCACAGCGCTCACTTTCCAGGCCAGGGTAGGAGTGAGTTTAGAGAAGTGAATGCCTAGCACGAGTCAGGCCCAGAGCAAGTGCTTTTTAAATACTAGGTTTAGGGAACTTCTCCAGGTAAGAAGCTGCTTTCCAATGCAGGAGAAGCAGGTTTAATCCCTGGTCTGGGAAACTAAGATCCCATATGCCACGGGGCAACTAAGCCCACTTGTTTTCGTGACTAGAAAGCCTGCGTGCTGCCACAGCTGAGCCCGCGCTGTGTAGAGTCTGCTCTGCAGTAAGAGAAGCCCGTGTGCCACAACCAAGACCTGGCACAGTCAGAAATAAAAACAAAAGGAGAGACTAGGTCTACAAAAGGGGACGAGAGAGGGGCATCCTGCCTGTCCCCTGCACCTGTCTTTCCAAAAAGCTATGAGGCCCTGGCAGTCTCCAAGAAGGAACTCTGATTTACATGCTGACTTTTTTTTTTAGGGCTTTTTAGGAAGGGCCCTGCCAAGGCTACAAAAAAAAAAAAAAAATTCCATGCTCCATGGCATGGCAGACCGGGGGGAGCACCTACCATCCTGAACAAAGAACTGGGAGAGAGAGAAAATAGAGTGGGAGGTGAAGGGAGGAAGGGGTGTCTCTGGGTGGAGCTCTGTGCCAGGGCCTGGGCTGGGAGTTCCCTCAGGGTGCCTTCTCCTAACAGGGCGGGATGAGGCCTGGGCCTGGGAAGCCTCCTACACTGCACATTATCACAGCCCGGAAGGTCGTGAATATTTCATAGTGATAAGTATCACTTTCAGAGCCCTCATCATGAGCCAGCTGCGTTCTAAGCGCTTCACACGTATGACATCTATGCTCACAAGGATGCTATGGAGCAGGGTCATGACGCCCATTTTCCAGAAGAGGAGACTGAGGCCCAGAGAGGTTAAGTCACTTGCTCTGGGTTTGTGCAGCCAGAAAGTGGCAGGGCAAAGGTTCAAAGCCAGGCCGTCGGGCCCTGGAGCCTGTGCTGTGTGACCACCACTCCACACTGCCTCTGTCGTGTGATGCTGCGAAGTAATCAAAGGGGCACTGACCCCTCCACCAGGGCAGCTCCCAGGGGTGACACTCTGGCCTGATGCCAAGTCCTGGTGAAGGGCCTCACACACCCAGTCTGGCTGTAAGTGTCCCCACAAGGAGAGGTTCAGAAAGAGACTTGTACAAGGTCACTTAGCAAGGAAATGACAGAGCAGACATGGCTCCCAGCCACATGTTTCCTTCACCCAGCAAGGCCTGGGGAGCCTGGTGGGGAAACCAGGACAGCAGGAAGTGACAAGAGCCTGGGGCAGGTGAGATGCTGGCCTGGCCCTTTGGGAAGATCTCCTGATTTCACACTTGGGGCTCAGAAAGATTGTTATCTGATCTCATCAAGTCCTCACTCCGCTGCTATGAGGCTGGTGCTTTAGGGTCCTCACTGAACAGAGGGGGAGACTGAGGCTCGAAGGGGTTGGCTGATTGGCTGACGCCATGGCGACAAGGGGCCCCTCCGACTCATCACTCAGGGCTCTGCTGGCCTGTTCTTGGCAATGACTTCCCCGATCCCCTGACTGCTCCTCACAGCCACTTTGAGCAGGCCTGAGCATTCCTGCCCGAGTTTTGGAATTCCCACCCGAAATGCACCACCTGGATCCAATCAGGAGGAAACAGGGCAGCCCAGACCGAGGGAGGCTCTTTCTGTAAGATGACTGGCCTGAACTCATCACTGCCGGCCGCGGAAGACAAAGAACCGCTGAGGAGCTGTTCCAGATGAAAGGAGACTAAAGAGACAGGACAACCGAATGCAGTGAGGGCACCCGAGGGGACACTGGGGCAGGAGAAAAAAGTAGCTGCTGAGGATATTCTTGGGATGACTGATGAAACCTGAGCACGGGCCGTGGGTTAGAGCTGGGGACTGCATCAGCGCTGGATTTCCTGAGCGTGATCGTGGACGGAAAATGCCCCATCTCAGGAGATCCCGGCTGTACGCAACCTTCAGAGGGGGAAGGGACGTGGTGTCTACAACGGACTCCCATGTGTTCCATCGGGAACTGCGATGGCAGGGACAGCACGAGCGTACGCAGACACATAACATGCAGCACACGTGGCCACGGGCTGGCGATCAGCGCATCTCCCGAAAAGGACCACTGTCCTCTGTTCTAGTCTGACAACTTCTCTGTTGATCAGCATGTTTCAGAATAAAAAATTCAAAGGGAGGAAAAAAAAAAGAAACAACCCAACACTACAACTCACCCCACACTTCCCACCCCCTTCCATAGAACTGGCCAGCATCTAATGTGCTATATATTTTGCTTATTATTTTATTTTCTGCCTGGCTCTGTTGCAAGAATGTCAGCATGAGAAGGATTTTTTTTTTTAAGTGCACCATTCAATGGTTTTTCAGTACATTCACTGAGCTGTTGCAGTCATCACTCAAATCCGTTTTAGAACATTTTCATTACCCCCAGGAGAAACCCTGTCATCCAACTCCCCCCGCCTCCCTCGTCTTAGGCAACCACTGATCTGCTCTCAGTCTCTGTGATTTGCCTGTTCTGGACACTTCACAGGCATGGAATCTACCACAGGGGGCCTTTTGTGACTGGCTTCTCCCACTCAGCCTGTTTTCAGGGATCACCCAGGGAGCAGCATGTCTCCTTTGTTCACCCTGTGTCTGCAAAACTTAAAATAGAGCCCGACTCAGGGATGGTAAACAATAACTATATACTGAGTGGATGGGTGAGTGAGCAGGATTTGAATCCAAGCTTGCCAGCTGCCAAGCACACTCCTGAACCCCGACGCGGTCCTGCCTGACCCCCGTCTTGCCTTGAGAACTCGGCCCCACCCCTCCAGGCCTCTGCAGAGGAGGGATCTGGGGGATGGAAGCTGTGAAGGCCGGAGACCCCCTCCCCAGGAGAGTCAGAGCCCCTGGGCCAGCCCCGCCCAGCACCTTGAGGTTGTGCCCGTCGAAGGGCAGGGAGCCGCTGACGAGCGTGTACAGGATGACGCCGAGGCTCCAGATGTCCACCTCCGGCCCGTCGTACTTCTTGCCCTGGAACAGCTCCGGGGCGGCGTATGGGGGGCTCCCACAGAACGTGTCCAGCTTCGAGCCCAGCGTGAACTCGTTGCTGAAGCCAAAGTCGGCAATCTTGATGTTGGCCTCGGCGTCCAGCAGGAGGTTCTCAGCCTGCCAAGCAAGGAGGGCAGAGGGCGGATGTGCGCGGCACCAGAGCCGGACAGTCTGCAGCGGCCGCGGCCTTGTCCCTTCTTCCTGTGTGAGCTCGGGCAGTGACTTTACTTCTCTGGACCTAGTTTCCTCATCCATATGATAGGGATAATCAGGACCTCACAGGGATGTGTGAGAACTAAGTGACTTAATCCGTGCAAAAGGCCTCAGACAATAGTTCGTGCCCAGTAAGCGCTATGTAATGGGCTTCCCTGGTGCTCAGCAGTAAAGAATCCACCTGCCAATGCAGGAGACGTGGGTTCCATCCCTGGTCCGGGAAAATCCCCTGGAGAAGGAAATGGCACCCCGCTACAGCATTCCTGGCTGGGAAATCCCCTGGACAGAGGAGCCTGGTGGGCCACAGTCCATGGGGTCGCAAAGAGTCAGACAGGACTGAGCGACTAAATAACAATAAGTGCTACATAATGTTAGCTCTTATTCTCCCATGTGGCCTGCAGGGCTGAAGGTCCTCAAGAAACCCCCTGCCTGTCTCTGAGTCTCAGTTCATCCAGCAGAAAAAAAAGGAGGATGGGCTGCTCAACACTTATAAAAATGAAAATCATTGCATACAAAACTTATTATGCACCTACTATGCACTGGGCTTTTAGACTATCCTTTATAAAAGTAGCTACATAATGAGGGGCTAAAGTACAGGTTCTAGAAGAACCCTAGCTTTGAATCCCAGCTCTACCACTCACTGGTTGTGTGACTTTGGGTGGATTACCAGCCCTCTTTGTGCCTCGGTTTCTGATGTGCAAACTGAAGGTCATTATAGCACCAGCCTCACAGGTGGTTTTGGGGTTCACTGAAAAGTGCTCATCACAGCACATGGGACAGAGTCAGCACTCAATAAATATATGCTATGTGTAGGTTTTTGTCTATTTTTGGTGGCAGGTGTTTGTGTATTTGCCATTTCATAGGCAAGGAAACCGAGGCTCAGTGGGGCTACCTCATGCCTCCCTGAGAGCATGAAAGTAGCAGAGCTGGAACCCAGAAGAGGCCTGCCATTTCCATAGCCCGAGTGTGGAAGGAGCCTCCAGCATCCCTCTTCTTCTGGTGTGCTGACTACACAACGATGCACAAAAAACCTACCCTTCAGAACGCTGCCAACCTCCGCCCTTCCCCAACCCAGCGTGTGGGGCTTCCTCCTGGTTCCCCTCCCTCCTGGTGATACATTTCGGTACCACCCTTCAGCACCTCTGACCCAACAAAGGGACAGAACCCACACAGACACACAGCGAACCTCAATCCAGGGGCACCTCCATCTTGCTCAGGGGTGACACTCCCCGTCATGGCATCTGAGGCTCCAGAGTTCAGCCCCACCCTCACTTCTGGGTTGCTCCTCCTGGTGGGTCCCCTGGGTGCACTAACCGGATCCCCGAGTCCCCTTTTAGCCACTTCCAGGACCCTCCACCAGGGGGCGCGCGTCCTTCAGGCTCACAGGTTCACAATGGCTCACTCACACCCCTGCAGGGCAAACTCCAGCCTCTGAGGAGCTGCCTCAGGGGGCTGTGTGGGGATTTCAGCAGCACAGAGGCAGTGTTTCCAAACTTCTACAGCAGTTTGACAGAATTTTCTGTTGTTTTTTTTTTTTTTACTCTAATAATAATCATCTTAAAAATGAGGCTTGTATTTTTTCTTCTATTTTTTTGGTCTCACTGGGTTGCATGCAGAGATCTTAGTTCCCTGACCAAGGATCGAACCTCTGCTCCCTGCGGTGGAAACATGGAGTTCTAACCACTGGACCACCAGGGAAGTTCCTTGGGCTTGTGCTTTATACATCTCTTTTTCCTTTAATTTTTTTACACTTTACCCAAGTCCCTGTCCACAATGGCTTGGGAACTGAAGCCACTCAGACAAACCCAGGATTCTGCGGTGGAAACCGTGAGAAGCAGTTCTAAGTACTCAGCCCAGGGCCTGGGACACAGCGGGCGCTCAAGAAATCACCATCATGACAACAGGCAACCTGATTCGGACCCGACACACGTTTCTTTCTCCGGTCTGCGACGAGCATTGCTGAGAAAGGAGGTTCTCTCGGCGGGGAGGTGTGGAGCGGGGGCCCTGGGACACAGCTCAGCCCGGTGCTGGGGCGGAGCAGGGGAGGCCCTGCTGAGTCGCCCGTCCCCGCCAGGCACTCGCCCTCCCTCTCAAGTTCAAAGATGCCTGTGACTCCGATACCCTGGAGGCCGTGGGACTCTGGGGCTCTAAGATCTCAATTCTCGAGGCTTCCTGAATGTTCTAAAGTCTCCGGAGACTCTGAGAGTGACGTTCCTTACTGGCTGCGCTCCAGCGACCTTGCCGGGACACATGTCGCTGTCCGAGGCCGCTCGGGGACACTTTGCTTCTTTCCCCTTTGTTCACTCCTCCTGTCCCCGCCCCCACCTGCTCCCCGCTTCGGCTGGCCTTGTTTTTTGCCACAGAAGCCTGGGGAAAAGTCAAGGGGTTCTGGACGCTGAGGGAGGGGCCCGAGGAGGGAAGGAAGGGAGACGTGGAGGGCACGGGGTGCCCCAGCGGGCCTGGGGACACGCAGGCGCCTGTGGGCTGAGCTGGGGGCTCACCTTCAGGTCCCGGTGCACGATGTTTTTCTGGTGACAGTAGTGCACAGCCGACACGATCTGCAGGGGCGGGGAGAAGAGGGGAGCCTGGTTACTGGTAGCCCCCAGAGCTCTCAGCCTCCCTCAGAGACCCCACGAACCCACCTGCGACCGAGCTCTGGACTCCAGGCCTCCCCAAGCACAGGCCGTGATGCTGGGTCCCCACCGAGCGCTAACTCTGCCCACTCCCCACTCAGTCACGGCAGGAAATGAAGAGGGAGCTGCACCCACACCGCCTCCACCCGGACACCTGCACGTCCCGTACTAGACACCAGGACACCCTCCTGGCAGGGACGTCAGCACCAAGGCAACAGGACTGGCCCCTCCTGACTTTCATGTCGAGAAACACACGCGAGAACATCATACACCCAAAGTCAGACAGGCAGCCCCAACACACCAGGGCTTGAGCCCTGCGCACCAGTATAGCTGCGTCCAACAGCCGGACAGTCCCGGATCAACATGCTTGCTCTCTTCACCCGCCAAACCCTCTTACATACCTGAGCATCCTCACTGCCACGCACCTGGACGTCCACACTCCTTCTTATCCACCTGGACATCCTCGTGCCGTATACTCTCTGGCCCATCAACCTACATGCCCAGCCTTGGGCTCCCGTGCACCTCCTTACACACCCGAGCATCCTCACTGCCACACAGCTGAAACCACGCAGCTGGGCACCCATATATATTGTGCCCTCTTACCACAAACTTCAGATACCCCCACTTGGGGTCCCCTCACCCATACACCCCAGCTACCATATGCACTTTTACCCAAAGAGCTACACACCTATATACCTGGACACCCACACTCTTTTACTTACACACCTCAGCACCCTGGTACCTGCATGCCCTCTTAGGCACACTCCTATATACTGGGCACACCTTCACACTCACACACCGGACACTCGCCTACCTGGGCACCTCCATGCTTAGTCCTCTCACCCACCCAGCTAGGCAGCTGCACCCCTCCATCTGAATATCCTCACACCTGGGTCTCTGCATGCCCATGGCCACCTAACTGTCCACCTTCACCCCCACCCCGACTTAAGCCACGCCCCCAGGTCCTTCAACAGCCCAGACTCACAATCAGACCCTCGTCCCTGGGGACTGGGCGCCCCTCCCAGCCCCGCCCGCAGCCGTGACCCTGACCTGTCGGAACTTGGCTCGAGCCTCCTTCTCCTTCATGCGGCCGTGGGACACGAGGTAGTCAAACACTTCTCCTGCAGGGCAGAGGCCGAGTGGGTCAGGCGGGGGACGGGGGGGTGGCGCAGAGAGCAGGGCAGGGAGGGGAGAGGCCTCACCAGCACTTGCATATTCCATCACCAGGTACAGTGTCTTCTCCGTCTCAATCACTTCGAAGAGCTTCACTGCAATGGCCGGGGGGTGGTGGTAGAGGGGTTAGGCGAGAAGAGACCCCTCACCTTCCACCCATACTTGGTAACTGCGCATGTGCTGACCACGATGCCCCTTACTCAAGAATAGTCAATGGCTCCCTACTGATGGCAAGATTTTTCCAAACTCCCTGACCCCACTTGACCACTATCTCCACTTCCTCACAAGAATGTCAGCTCTGTGAGACTGGGGACATGTGCTTGTTGTCTTCACTGCTGGGCCCCAGAGTCTGGCACATGGGCAGCCACTCAGGGAATACTCATTGAGTACATGAACAAATGGATAAATAAATGTTGCGGCCACATTCAGGCCAGGCCATATCCGGCTTCACTGGTAAAGACCTCACTCTCTCGGCTCTGACTAATGATGACAATGACAATGGATGTTGCTGATGACAATAATCAGAGCGGCTCCCACAGCTTAGCTCCGAACTAAGTGTTCTGCATGCACTATCTTATCCAGTCCTCACAGTGACCTTGAAGTAATAAGCCCTCTTATCACCCCCCACTCCAGAGGAGGACACTGAGGCTCCGAGAGGTTGAGTGACTCACCCAAGGTCACACAGCCAGGAAGCAGGGATATTGCTATGAGAAAACAGGTCTTTCTAACTACTATAACAGGCAGTTCTCTCTTCCCCCTGATTCTCTTTTCCCAAGTGCCCTGGTTGATATCCACTGAACCCACTCCCTTCTCCTCACCGATGTTGGGGTGGTTTAGGCCCTTCATGATACGGACTTCTCGGAACAGCTGGAAGAAAGGAAAAAAGAGAAAGATGAGGATGGGGTGTTTCAAGAACCCCCTCCCCAACCTTTCCCCCGCCTTGCTCCCACTCCCTGGGTCTCACCTTTTGCAGGCTGCTGGGGTTCAGCTGGGTTTTGTCGATGATCTTGATGGCGACCTGGAGATGGAAGAAAGGGGGAAAGGTCAAGGTATCACAGGCCCTCGAGCTGGGAAAGGTTCCCTCATCCAGACACCCTAGTGTGTCCTTCCTTTGTCCCCTTTCAGAAACAGCCCTCAACCCGGGCCATTCTTAGTGGATGGGGATTGGAACCTCAAGGCCTTTGCATATGCTGTTCTCACCATGTCCAGGGAAATATCCCCTATTCCATCATGGGGTCTGGTTGGGGCTGCTCCAGGGGCCTGTCCAGAGTGAGGGTGACCGAGACCCTGAGGGGGGCCCTTTGGGAGGGCATCTCAGACCATTCACACGGTGGAACAAGAAATAATAACCAGAGCTCACATGCACCACGTAGTCACAAAAGCCAGGCCCTGGGCTCTGCGCTTTACAAATGACAATTCTTCTTTTTGGCCACCTGGTATGTGGGATCTTAGTCCCCCAACCAGGGAGTCAACCTGCACCCTTTGCATTGGAAGCAGAGTCAACCACTGGACCACCAGGAAAGCCCCTAAGTGAGAACTCTCTGAATCCTCCCAACAACCCTGTGAGGTTATCCTCATTTTCACAAATGGGGAAACTGAGGCACAGAGCTGTTCCACAACATGGCCAAGGTTATATGGCTGGGAAGTTTGTGGGCTGGGGTTTGAACTTGTGCAGCTTGACAGAGTCAACCTTTTACACACTTAAAATCTATAGCTAGTTTTGAAAAAGCTTTGGGATAGTCATCACTGGGGAAAAATCAAAATGTTATTGAAGCCTCTTTATACTTATCTTGCTGTTTAGCTAAGTTTTTATTTTGAATTACACATTAGGGTACAGCACTTCAAAAGTCTTAATCCAGCTTAGGTCTTCAGTTTTCTCAAAGAGTTTTGGGGTTACCTTCAGTCACCCCAGATCCACTGGATTACAGAACTCTTCCCCTGGGAGGTTCTGTTCCCTAAGAAACCCCTGGAGTCATGTTCAAAACTCACGTGAGGGGAATAATGCACTTTTTGTGGGGGAAGAGGGTTCCTAAGCTTCCTTTATATTTTCACAAATGGGTTTTTAATCTCGACAGGCACTTTTTATGCCAGTATTGAGATGATCATATGGTTTCTGTCCTTGAATCTGTGAATGTGGCAAAGTACATGAATAAATTGTCAATTTGAAAAGAACTGTGCATTCCTCAGATAAACCCAGCTTTGTCACCACACAGCTTTCTTTAATTGATATGTCAGAGTCTATTTGCTAATATTTTGTCGAAGGTTTCTCTCTCTATATTCACACGTAAGACTGGCCTACAGTTTTACGTCTCGCCTGGTTTCACTGTCACTGTTGAACAAGCACATAAACTCGGCAGCGGAAACGCTCTAGTCTCTGGAAGTAACTGGCACAAAACTGGAATGTTCGGTACAATCTGCCCATAAAACCACTGGGGCCTGGTATCTTTGGTGAGTGTGGCATAGACAGCGTGAGAGCAGGAAAGACTGCTTCCTGTCGCCTTCTCTAAAACTGAAAGAGGTGAGAGGGCTCATAAACACACCCACTATCTGTTTTTCTCCCCCACTGAGGGTGAGTTAGAGACTCCCCTCCATTTCTGCAACACTGCTGCCACACCCAGTGTGTGCATATATACACACACACACGCCCACCTTAGAAGGCCGGGTGGGGAGGGTGCGTAAACATGAACAAACCTCTTGCATTCTCAATCAAGATCACTACAAGATTCCATTGAACCAAAGTCCACCATTAAAACAGGGAGGTGGCCTAGGTGTAGGGGCTTCCCAGATGACAGTAGGGGCAGAGAACCCCGCCTGCCAATGCAAGCGATATAAGAGACATGGGTTTGATCCCTGGGTGGGGAAGATTCCCTGGAGGAGGACATGGCAACCCACTCCAATATTCTTGCCTGCAGAATCCCATGGAGAGAGGAGCCTGGTGGGTTACAGTTCACGGGGTCACAAAGAGGCGGACACGACTGAAGTGACTTAGCATGCACGCACGGCCTCGGTTTAGGCACAAAAGCCACGTGACTTCAAAGGGACCCTGCACGTGGCTTGCCTGTGATCTGACTGAGACAATCCCACAATTCCAGGGATGCCTGAAACTAGCTCTCTTCTCCTACTTGGGTTGTTCTAGAACAAAAATCTGAGATGTTCTGAGAGTGAGATTTACCTACGCTCACAAAGCCAAGTGAGGGCCAAGCCTGACCTCCTCCCACCAAGCACCAGGGCTGCAGGATTCTGCCCCCAGCCCTGCCCCTCCCCTCACTGACCTCCCGACCGGTAAGGATGTGGCGGGCCAGCTTGACTTTGGCAAAGTTGCCTTTCCCGATGGTCCTCAGCAGGCGGTAGTTGCCCACGTGGGGTTGCTCCTCGGGACAGGAGGCGATGGAGTTCCGGCAGCGGGCGCCCAGGGAGCGGCTGGACCACGACGGGCCCTTGTCCGAGGAGCGGCCGCTGCCCAGGGTGCCATGCTGAGTGGGGGAGACGGAGGATGAGTGGCAGGCAGTGCCCGTCCAACCCGCCAGTGTGCTGGGGCGGTTAACTCCAGCCATGGCCACTGCCCCCCCTCAAGGCCCTTTGCAAACCCACGGGAGACAGAGGCCTTTGGTTCCCCTATCCTTCTCTCCAAAAAGATGTCTCCAAGAACAAAGATGCTGGGGGCCCCCCAACTCTTAGGCACTCGGGACCCCAGATATCAGCTGTCTTCCTCTTTACCCCTCCCTGTGATCAGGCTACCCCTGCCTCAACTTCCTTTCCTAATTACTGGGACCTCCATCAGCTCCAAGATACTTTATTCTAATGCTGCAGCCCTCAACCCCCATGTCTGAGCTCAACCCTCTACCCCAACCGTCACTGCTCCCAACTTTCCATATTATCTATCTGTCCCCACCCAGCCTCTCAATTCCATGGCAAACCCACCTATCAACATTTCACTCCCAGTTTCCTGCTCCTAATGTTTTCTTCTGATCCTTACTGCCCCCAGTTCTACTCCAAACACTGTAACCAACCGTCTTTCATTCCACCCTGACACTGTAGGTCACACCCTGAACCTTCCTCCTGTAGGAAACTTTGTTGCCTCCTCGATCGCCCCCCACTGCCACCACCTCCCTGTGAAACACCGCAGCTCCATCCACACTGGGACCCGCGGTCTCCCACGCCACGCCACAAGCTGTCCCTGACGTTCTGTTCCTGCCGTCCTGTCCCTCCTGGGCTTCTCCCCACGCAGGTCACCTGCCTGCTCCTGGCTGCCCTGCCCTCATTGTGAGCCCCAGGGACTGTGACTCCCTTTCAGAGCTGGGGCCCAGGGTGCGGGAGACAGAGGCCCCAGCCAAGACAGCTCAGCTCAGATCCTGTGCTGTCCCTGAGCCCCTCCCAGGGCTGGGGGATGGGACTCAGGAGGATGGGGAACTGAGGAAGAGAGAAGGCTAGATATGCGACAAAGAGGAGGGCCCAGGGCAGCTCCTTGCAGGGACTCTGCCAGGCCACTTAACAGTGATGTGGACCAACATCTAATGAGCACTGGTCATTAAGGTATCATCATCCCCATTTTACAGGTAGGGAAACTGAGGCTCAGGGCTGCGCGGGTGGCTCAGATGGTAAAGAATCTGCCTGCAATGCAGAAGACCTGAGTTCAATCCCTTGGTTGGAAAGACCCCTTGGAGAAGGGAATGGCTACCCATTCCAGTATTCTTATCTGGAGATTTCTGCGACAGAGGAGCCTGGAGAGCTACACATAGTCCATGGGATCGCAAAGAGTTGGGCATGACTGAGTGACTAACACTTTCACTTTCAACTGAGGTTCATAGCTGGGACCTGAACCCAGGCCGTGTACCACAGAGTTGATGTCTTCCCCTTGGCCACACTGCACTGCCTCACGCTCCTGTCATTTTTATTAAGTGGCCTTTACTATGGGCCAAATCCTGGGCCTAATGCACCTCATCTGCATTTAACCCCCACAGCAGCCCACTGAGGGCGGCACCAGCACCCCCACATTCCAGAGGAGAAACTGAGGCTTGCGGTGAGATGCTGCCTTGTCAAGGTCACACGGTTCATTCATAAGAAACAGGGAGGTAATGTTCCCGTGAGGGGCAGACAACCGCAGTGCTGGAGCCCTAGCCACCCGCCTGCAGCCCACCGTGCCACCACCCTGGCCTCCGAGGGGGGCCCAGTTATGATCCACACTCCCTACACGGGGACCCCAGGGCTGAGGCACGGTCAGGACCTTGCCCAAGGTCACAGGGCAGAAGGAGCAGAGTGCCTAGGATTTGAACCTGGCTCTGCAGACTCCTGAGCCCCCAGCTCCTTCCCACATCCCCCGCTGGGCTGCTCACAACCCTGGGCCTCCTCCCAGGGGAAGGTGGGAAGGGAGCTGGAGATCCTGGCAGATAACGGCTCTGATTCTCACCCAGATAAAGGCTTGGAGAAGAATCCCCATTAGGTGGCACCAGGGGAGCCAATTGGGGCTGGGCTGGCATCCCACTGAAGGCAGCGTGGCTGAGGGACCCCTGCAAGGGACCGCTGGGGCAGTGGGTGATAAAGCCCCCAGGGGCTGGGGGCGGGAGCTAAAATTGGCCAGCTCCAGCAGCTGGCCCGGCTCCCTCCCGACCGGCTGGCGCCCCAACACTGGGCCTGTTGCTAGGGAACCTCCAGAGGCTGGATGGTAGGGGGCCTGGAACTTGGGCATGACCCCACATGGCTCTCGTCATGGCAGGCGGCGTCACGTCCAGGTGGCAAAGGAGGGGGGTATGACCTCGGATTCCACAAGGAGAGAGGTGACCCTCTGCCAGGACCGACAAGCAGGTCTTACAGACTAGAGTTGGGAGGAGAGGGGAGAATTAACCATCCCCGAATTTCCCCACACATCTGAACAAGAGAAGGAAGTGCTTGTTATGAGCCCTGTTTGCCGGATGAGCAAACTGAGGTTCAGAGAGGTGAGGTCACTTGCCCGAGGTCACACAGCTAGGGCGGGACAGAAACTAGATGTGAACTTCTGGATAACCAAAGTCATAACAACAACAACAATAATAGCAGCTACAATAGGCCTGGCCCTATGCATCTTACTCACAATCTCTCTTCGGCTCCTTTTACATCCCTAACAGGGAGGTGCTACCATCAATCCCATTTAGAGGTGAGGAAACTGAGGCTCCATGCAGGGAATGTGCCTGCAAGCCCGCACAGCAACCCATGACAGGCCTGCACTGAGGGTCCACCGCCGTCTGACTCGCACCCACAGTCACAATAGCTGTGAACACGTGTGGAGCGCGTCCTGTGTGCCAGGCTTTGCCCCTATCATCTCGACTAATCCTCTGAGGAATTCAAGTGATCACCCCCATTTTGCAGGGCAGGAAACAGGCTCAGGAGGCGAGAACCAGCTATCTGAGGTCACAGGGCAAAGCGGCTGGCAGAGCCAGGCCTGTGGGCTCCCTGTCACAGCCTGGGGTGACTGGGGGAGTGGTGGTTCTCACTGGAGACTCCAAATCAGAGTCTGGCCGGGAGCATGATGGCCGGTGGCAGCAGTGGTGATGGTGATGAGGGACAGTTTTCTGAGGCAGGGTCCTGCGAGGCGAAGGGACAGAGACAAAACTCTCTGGTGGGCACCTAGGGTGAGGGTGGCTGGGGATTGGCAGGGAGCTGGCAGAACGCCCTGGGGGGAAAGCAATGAAGAACCCAGCTGGGGAAAAGTCTGGCATTGTTTGGTGGGAGAGTCTTTAGAAGCGCTGAGAGTAATCAGAAATCAGGGAAATAAGGAATTGGGGGAATCTCCCTGGGGTTGTTCTGGGCTGTGGTGTAGGGGCAGGGGGACCTGGGAATAGAGGGAAGGGTCCAAGCCATGGGACAGCGGAAGTCAGCAGCCAAGGATACCTGAGCCAGGGGCCTGGGTCTTGAGAAAACTCCTAGAAGTTAAAGAAGAGGGTTTCTAGGCGCAGTCCCTGGAACCAGAGAAAGGTCCAGGGGCCTGAAATCCTGGGGAAGGGGCTTCCCAGGCAAGCAGTGGATCCAAGGAACAAAGGCTGAGCCTGGTGGGAGGTCAGGGGCCTAGGAACCTGGGGAGAAGGCTCCCAGAGGACAGACCCCAAGAGAAGAGGGCTTAGAGCAGGGCAAGGCCAGAGCTTCAAGCCCAGAAGTCTTCTGGAAGAAAGATCTGGGACCAGTCCTTGTGAGCTGAGGAAGGGCTCTGACGCTGAGGAGGGGGCTTCCCTAGGAGGCCAGACCCCCTGGCAAGGAAGAGGGAGGCTCTGGGGGCAGCGGAAGGGATGGGGGCCTGGAGCCTAAGGGGTGAGGTAGTATCCTGTGAGGAGGGGGGTCACAGGGTTGGGGGCTTGAGGAGGGGGCTTGCCTGAAGCAGAGGAGTTGATACAGGAAGGATGAGGCCTGGAGTCAGACTGGTTCAGGGCCTAGAAATCCGAGACTGAGCTGGGGGTGCCTGGAAGTTGGAGGCCAAGGTTTCCTGGGAGAGGAAGAGACCAGCGAGGGTCCGGGGGGATCTGTGGGGATGGGAGGTGCTGAGGATCCAGAGACAGGGCTGCTTAGAAGATGGGGACCAGGCCTTGGAAGTGGAGAGACCTTGAACAAGCTAGAAAGGGCCCTCGGCCCAGGAGAGGTGGAACTGGCTTCCTGTGAGGGGGTGCCCACAGGAGCCAGGAGGATTCTGGAGGGCCGGAAAGCTGTGGATGAGAGGAGGGGATCATGGGGAGCCCGGCACCCAGATCCTGTCGGGGAAAGCCAGGGGCAGAGGCAGCACCGGGCCAGGCCTTCCTGGGTTGGGGAGCGGGGGCCCGGGCTGGGCCTTGGGGTCAGGAGCCTGGCAAATCCGGGAGGGGGCCAGCTGTCGGATGCGGGCGGCCTGGAGGGGAAGGGGCTTAAGAACACGCCGGAGAAGGGAGGGGCTCCTGCAACGCAGGGGAGGGGGCTTCCTGGAGAGAAGAGACCCGAGCGGAAGCGGTCTGCAGAGGGACAAGAGAGGGGTCCCGCGAGGGGGGCGCCCCCAGGGGTCGGGCTGGGCTAAGGAGTGAGTGGGGGAGGGTCGAGAGGCCTGGAAGTCCGGGCGGGGGTCGGGGGGTGGCGGGCCGGGCTGGGAAAACGAAGGTAGGGGCTTGTGTGGCCAGGGGCACAGCAGGACGAGGGGTTCGGCGGCCAGACCCAGCCGGGGCTCCCCAAGGGGCCGGGCCCCACTCACCGTGTCCGAGTTCCGATCGTTGCCCGGGGCCAGCGCCGTCCGCGAAGACATCTTCTCCGAGTCCCGGGAGACTGGGCGGCCGGGTCGGGGGGGGCGGGGGTCCCGGCGTCCCCTGTCGTCCCCTCCCCCCCCCGCCGGCCTGGGGACGCGAGCTCAAAAGCTGGGCGCCGCGGACACCCGGGTTCGCGCCGTGGAAGAGGGGGCAGGGCGGGGGAGGGAAAGGGATGCCGAGGGTCCTAGTGGCCCCGAACGGCGGGGGCCCGGGGCGCCATGGGGGCGACGGGCAGGCGGGAGGGCGGGGGCCGGGGAGGGGGCGCGGAGCCGGCCCGGGCGGCGGCGGAGGGAGGCGGCGGAGGGGCCGGGGAGGAAGGGACGTCAGGGGGCGGGGCGCGCGGGGCGGGGCCACAGAGACCCCGCCCGCCGCCGCCGGCACTTAAAGGCGCAGGCCGGGGCCGGCCGGGCGCTCTGGGGGCGGAGGCAGGTCTGGGCTCGTCGGCTCGGAGCAGGTTCTCACCGGAGAGCAGAGACTCACCGGAAGAGAAGGAGTGAGAAAGGCCGAGGCACGGTGCCAGAGACGCAGAGAAAGATACTGAGAGGCGCAGAGACGGGGAGGCCCAGGAAGAGAGACACAAAGAGACACAAAGAGATCGAGAGACAAGGGCAGGGAGAAACAGAGACACAAAGAGATGAACAGGCAGCCAGACGACGGAGTGGCCAAAAGACAGAAAGGCAGAACGAGGGAGAAACGCTGGGAGAGACAGACAGACAGGGTGAGAGACACAGAGAGCGACAGAGACTGATCGATCCACGCACAGAGACAGAAGGAGGGACGGAGGTGCAGGGACCCGAGAATAGAATGGAGAGAAAGACGCGGGACTGACAGAGAAGCCCCCAAAGGCAACAACCAGGCCGGCGGCGCTTCCCTGTTCTCCCTCCCAGCCCCGCCTCCTCGCCAGTCCAGGAAGCTCTGGGGACCGCGGGCTAAGGATGCTTGCGGGGACGGTGTCTGGGCGGAGCCACTGAGGAAGGGTGACCAACCTCTCTAGCCATGCTGCCTCCCACCTCCCAGAAAACTCCAGGCCCCAAGGTTGTGGGTTGCAGTCTCCTTTCCTTTGCGACCCAGTTGAGGTCCCAGGACTCTGTGTCCAGCTCTGGGACTCAGGACAGGCACTGGCTCTTTCTGGGCCTCAGTTTCACACTTCTGTAAAGGGAGGGGGAGGATCTGCATGCTTCCTTCCTAGCGGGGCTGAAGTAGGTGCAAAAGAACCTGGCCCAAGTATTCTGCTAGGCAAACTGAGACCAGAGAGGTCAAGGGCTTTGCTGAGATCACACAGTGCCGTGGGGACCATGCGTCCCCTCCAGACCAGGGTGGAGTGAAAGGAAGAGGGACACTGTCCTGGCCTTGGATTCAGCCCTTGCCTGGGATCGATGTCTGTGTGAACGTCTTCCTGAACCTCAGTTTCCCTTTCTAAAAAACTGGTTTGACAATGATAGCAGCCTGCTGGAGCCAGCTCACAAGCTGATTGTTGAAGTCTCAGGGATTTTGGAGCTGGTAGTTAAACAGTCATTATTAAAAATTAAATTATGCAAACATACAATTAAATAAATGATATTTAAAGCAAAGATAATAGTCATCACGTCCTAATTATTTTACGTTTTGTTCTTACGTGTGATCCTGAGGTTATTTACATCTATTGTATTCTATTACAGTGAAACTGCGATGTAAGGGGTGACGGCACGTCTCTTTTCCCCCAAACGCTTTCAATGATGTCACCCTGGTAGCCTGGAATTAGCCATGGTGGGAATATTTACACCATGGAAATTGGCACCAGCTACAAAGAAAGGCTTTCCGCCCTCACTCGGCAGAGAGCTGGTTGTAACATATTGACCTGTATATCACTGCTTGATACTATCAGCTACATCTACTCACAGAGGCTTCCTCTATGCCAGGCTCTGAGCACTTCATCCTTTTTGCTACACCATGAGATTGGACCATCATTGTCACCCCTGCTTACAGAGGGAAAACCACATGCTGAAGTCCACACAGCTGGTACGCAGCAGGGCTGAGATTTGAGCACAAGCGTCACCAAACTCCACAAAGTAGGCTCTTGGCCACTGTGGTTTCCTGTCTCTGGAGAGTAAAAGTAGCAGCCTAGCTCTGCGACAAATTAATGAGACTATGTAAGGAAAGCAAGCAGTTCTTGCGGGAACAGATTAGAATTTCTTAAACGGGTGATATTATTATTATTCAACAAATGGAGCATCTCAGGGATGGTGGGAGGCAGAGAGGGAGGAACTCAGAATGTTGTTCCGGAAGCTTTGGGATCCCAAGGGTTCTGCGGGATGAGGGGTGGGGTCTTGGGAACGGGATAGAGGCTGAATCCGCCCAATCCCTTCCCAGCCCTAGCGCTGACAGCTGCAGTTCTCCGAAACACCACACGAGGGCAGAAGATCACCTCCCTACACAGGTTGCCCACCACTCTTCAGGGCTCACCCTGGTTCCGTAGTTCCCAGTATGGTCCCCACCTCATTTCCCAGATGGGGAGACTGAGGCTTAAAGAAGGGAGGCTGTGGCATGGATAACCTTAAAAACTTATGCTCATCAAAAGAAGCATATAAAAGACCACTTATTGTATAATTCCATTTATAAGAAATGGGCTTCCCAGGTGGCTCAGTTGTAAAGGAATCTATCTGCCAATGCAGGAGATGAGGGTTTGATCCCTGGGTCGAGAAGATTTCCTGGAGAAGGAAATGGCAACCCATTCTGGTATTCTTGCCTGGGAAATTCCATGGATAGAGGAGCCTGGAGGGCTACAGTCCATGGGGTTGTAAAGAGTTGGATACAACTTCACAACTAAACAACAACAAATTTATATGAAATATCCTGAACAGGTAAATCTTTAGTGACAGAAAGTGGATTCAGGGTTGCCAAAGGCTGGGGGAGAGCGCAGTAAGGAACGACTGCTAACAAGTTTTAGGATTTAAGGATTTCTTTTTGGGGTGGTGAAAATGCTTTGGAATTAGATAGTGGGGATGGTTGCCACAATCCTGCGAATATACCAAAAACCATTGACATATGCTTTAAAAGGGTGAATTTTATGTCATAAGAATTACAGCTCAATAGAAAATTAAGTTAAAAAAGAGGGAGAGATCCAACAGTGTCCATGGCCCATAACAGATGCTTGGTTCCAGCCCGGCCTGCCTTCTCATTATCATGGGTCCACACTGACTTGGGGAGGACAAAGCCTGTTTCTCCCCTTGCCCTCTCGGCCACCAAATCAGCCCCTTCCCCGGGGCCCTCTGCTGACAAATCCAATCCTTAAATGGAGGCCTTCAGACCTTGGCATCTTAACCCCTGATGCACTTATTCCAACCTAATGTCCCCAGAGCCTTCACTGGGGCTAGGGGAGAAGAAGTGATCCCTGAGCCCAGCTCCTGTCCCTAATGTCAACCCTACCTCACCCCAACCCCAATTGAGCTGAGGCAAGTGATCATTCTCTCAGGCCAAACACCTGGGATACTCTGCCTGGGAACCCAAAGGGCCACCTAAGCCTAAAACCTAGCCTTGAAAGTAACCCTAATCCTGCATCTCACTCCATCCAACCCCCAACCCATTTCTAGCCCCAACCCATCTGCCCTCTTCATCCACAACGTCCCGTCCTTAGCACTGCTCTATCCCCACTGGTGCATTCATTCCATTAACAGATCTTTACTGAGCACCTTCTATGTGCCAGGTGTGTATTTAGAGCTATCACAATGAACAAGGTAAGCAAAATCTGCACTGAATTTACGTTTAAATGGGACAGTCAGAAAATCTACCAGGGAGCCAGAGGGACTTGATCATTTCAGGTTGTAGAAAGTGCTACAAAGGACCTGACAAATCAGAGCAATGTCTCCGGGGAGGGAGGAGAGTACGTGGCGGGCAGAAGTGCTTTTGCTGGTCGGGAACCTCTCCTTGGAGGAAAGGACCCTGGAGCTGAGACTTGGGTAATAAAGAGAAGACAGGCGTATGAAGGCGTGGGGACAGGGGCTTTTAGGCAGAGAGAACCACAGAAGCAAAGCCCTGCGCAGGGCCACCCCTGAGGCCTCCAACCAGCCCCTGGTCCCAGCAGAACCTTCCTCCATGTCTTTACCTCAGAGCGGGGAACTCACAAGAGAACTTCGGGGCCCACAGCCAGCATGGGGTGTCTCTGGGGGGTACCCAGGATGGTGTTGTCACCTTGGAAGGTGTGAAGAGCAGACTGGGGGGGGTTGCCAATTCCGGTCGGGGTGGATGAAGGTGGGGCCTGACTGCAGCCTTGTCCCTCTTCCCAGCCCAGCCACAGCCTGGCCTAAAAGGGCAGACAGATAACAAGTCCTTCCCGCCCCTGGCCCCAGGAGGGAGGGGTTTCCTGACAGGAAATTGACCTCCTCTAACCCCCCCTCCTCAGATCCAAGCTCTTGGCAGTCCTGCCTGAAGTAGCCTCAACACAGGACAGCAGCGGGGACAGAGGGACACTGACAAGGAGGTAAGTGTGCAGGAGGAGGGGAGTCATGCGCCCCCGGCGCCTCTGAATTGGGGGCTGGACCAGAATTTGGGAGAACGTGTGCCCTGAAGCCAGGAGAAGCTGGGAGCAAAGAGAAACTCTAGGGCCTGACCTGGTTGCGGGGCGGGGGTGGTGTCAGCCAGCAAGAGGCTGGGGGGAGGAAAGGGGGAGCAGGAGGAGGAGGCTGCAGGGCACACCATGGGGACTCTGACGATCCAGGCTGCCAGGGAGTCATGCAGAGCTTGGAAGCACCAAGGGAGAAGAGAGACACAATGTCATTGGGTTGGAAGCTCTCTGAGTTCAGGTGGGAAGGCTGAGGCCAGAGAGGGATGGGCAGTCTGCTCTGTCCCCAAGAGATGGGGTCCCAGAGATGGGAGCGGTGACCAGGGTTGGGATGGAGATAGAGCAGGAGGCGGGATGAGGCTGGGATTGAAGATGTAGGTGAACCTGGAACAGGCAGGTCTGGTGACCGAGTTGTTTGCGGGCAGGGTCTGGATTGGGGTTGTGTAGGACACAGCTGGTCAGGGCAGTTCCCTGATCATAGGCATGGGACTGGAGGTGATGACTTCTGCAAACAGGCAGGCCGGCCTGCAGAAGGTTCGGGGCATTGGGGAAAGGCTGGCAGCAAGGAAGAGGAGGAGGAGCCCAAAGAGGGAAGCTCTGGTGGCCAAGACATCCTGCGGGGGCCTAGAGGCTGGGGGGCTTGAGGGATCCCTCGGAAGTGAGTCAGGGGCCGGGCACCGGAGGCCGACAAGGGGGCTGGAGGGGGCAGGATGTCGGAGTCAGGTTGCAGAGGTAGGTGCTGGAGCCAGGAAAGGGAAAGACGTTGGGGTCAGTTTTGGGAAAGTGTTGCAGACAGGTCTGAGGATGTTGGAAATGATTGGGCGGGGGAGGGGTTCCAGTTTAGGGGTCGATGTCGGAGCTGGAGTAGGAATGTCAAATCTCCTTTGGGTGAAAAAAGATCTAGTTTGAGTGGTGCTGACTTCCACTGGAGGGAAATCGAAGGCCCCTGTTTTGAGAGGGAGGTGGAGTTTTCTTGGGGGGGAGGAATGATGGAGCCAGTTCTAGGGGATGACGGAGCCATTTTGGAGATGAGGCCTATGGAGCCCAGCTTGGAAGATGAAAGAGAATCAGTATGTGGGGAGTGTGTGTGTGTGTCTGTGTGTGTCTGTGTGTGTCTGTGTGTGTGTGTATGTGGAGGGGCTGGCACCAATTGCCCACAGCCACAGGGGTTCCAGGCAAGGGTTGCCATGGTGACTGCCTCCTGTGGGGATCGGGGACCATCGAGACTGGAGAGAGGCTAGGATGGTGTTTTGAGGAACAGGAGGCTTCAGAGGCAATGGCTAAAGTCTAGAGGCTGAAGTCAGGGAGGAAAGAAGTGGGGTCACCACCAGCAAAGGAGAGGCTCGTGCCCACAGCCCAGCCAGCTCAGGGCCCCTTCAGCATCGGCCTCCTCCCAGTGCCCCTGTGCACCCCTACATCCTGTGCCCCGTCTTGACCCTGTCCCTAACCTGCTCCGACTCTGTCCCAGATGAAAACAACCTATGTGTCTAGCCTGAAGAGGATGTGGGAACATCTGATACTTTACACATTTTGTCATAGTTGCACAGTGGAGTACAGTATGCAGCACTAATTAGAGCCACAGAGACAGGCATGGACAAATCTCACATGTAAAATGTGAGGAAAGAAAAAGCAAGTTGCAGGGGATACATGCAGTAAGATTGTGTTTATAGAGAGTTTGAAACCACGCAAAGCAATGTGCTATTTCTGGGTACTAGTCTGGGTAGGCAAAGGAATGGCTTTCCTTGGGAGAGGGCTAGAGCGGGCGGGATCAGGGAGGGGTGTGGGACGCTTCAGTGCTTTTGCAACGCTTGAGTCTTTGTTCCCTGACCTGTGTCTAACCTGTGCACTCGGCGGTGAAAGCAGAGTCCTAACCACTGGTGCATGCTCAGGCACTTCAGTCGTGTCTAGCCCTTTGCGACCCTATGGACTGTAGCCTGTTAGGCTCCTCTATCCATGGGATTCTCCAGGCATAACACTGGAGTGGGTTGCCATGCCCTCCTCCAGGGGATCCTCCCGACCCAGGGGTCAAACCTGCATCACTCACATCTCCTTCGTTGTCAAGCGGGTTCTTTACCACTAGCGCCACCTGGGAAGCCCCCTAACCACTGGACCACCAGGGAATGCTCTGCAATGCTTATTTCTTTAGAAAACAAAAAACTGAACCCAAGAGAGCATATATTTGCATTAGATGAAGCTAGGATCGTAAGCACAAGGGTGTTTATTAAATTTGTTTTCTATACTTTTCTGAATGTTTGGACTATTTCATTGTTTTCAGAAGTGCCCTTCCGGAACTTCCCCAGCAGTTCAGCAGTTAAGACTCTGCCTTCCAAGGCAGGGGGTGTGGGTTCAATCCCTGGTTGGGGAACTGAGGTTCCACATGTGGCCAAAAGTTAAAACAAAGGAAAAAGAGCCCTTCACAACTCCCCAGTGCCCTCGGGAGAAAGCTCAGGCCTTGCCTTGTGACTTCTGAGGCCCTGCCTAGCCTGCTTCTTGCTGACCTCTCCGGTTTGACTTATCATTCTTCCTCCCCCACGAGAAATGAAGTCCTTGCCCCCTTCCTTTGTTTCCTGTTTGGCCCCCATTCATTCCCAGAGTGCCCGCCCTGGGAACTGAGGACACACTGGTGACCCAGACAGTCCTGACTCAGCCCTCTCGGGGCTCACAGCCCCATCCCCAGACAGTGATGACCCAGAGTGGGAATATCAAGGAGGGGAGCACCTGATTCAGCCTGGGTATCCTGGAGAGCTTCCTGGAGGCGGCAACATCTGAGCTGGGTCCCAAAGCCTGAATGGACCATGGAGAACAGAATTCCATGTAGAAGCAGATGCTGAAGCCCAGAGAAGCCTGGAGGAAGGAGGAGGAAAATGTGGGATAATGCTGATGAGGGATCCAGCTGGCCGGCCTGAATTTTGTCCTGAGGGCACTGGGGAGCCATGGAGGGTTAAGAGAAGGGGAGGGGCGGGTTTGAGCCCTAACGACGGCCTCAAAGGTGCACTGGAGGACTAGAGGCTGGAGATCAGGGAGGAGGCTGAAGCAGAGAAGAAGGAGGGGGCTTGGACTAGGGTAGGAGCCATGAAGAGGGAGGAGACAGGGATGTAGATGGACTAGGCCAGACTCTGGAAGCTTCCAGCCCCACAGGGGCAGAGACTGGGTCTGCCTTGTCCACCGCTGTGTCCTCTGTGCCTGCACAGGGCTGGACTGATACAAATACCGAGTAAGTGTGTACGTGTGTGTGTGTATACATGTGTGCATGTATGTGTGTGTGTGGTAAAATCTATACAACACTAAATTTACTATATTAACCATTTTTAAGTGTATAGTTCAGTGGCATTTCATGTATTCACAAAGTTGGTCAAACATCACCACAAATTCCAGAACATCTCCATCCCTCTAAGAGGAAACCCTGTACCTATTAAGTGGTCAGGCCCCAGTCCCTTTCTCCCAGTCCCTGGCAACCACTAATCTTTCTGTCTCTATGGATTGGCTTGCTCTAGATCTTTCCCAGTAAAAGTTCGCTGGAGGAATGAATGAGGCAGAGATGACAGGAGTACTGACCGGATGGGGAGGAGACGAAGGTGCCCGAGAGGGTAGACGGTGGGGTGTGCTCTGGGTCCCCATGCAGGAGGGGACCTTCCCCTCTCAGCCTGTATCCTCCTGGAACAGGAGGGTCCCAGGGCAGGAGTGAGGTAGGGGAAGGGTCTGAAGGCCAGTGCTCTGGGGAAAGAACCCAGGATCTAGAATCGGACAGGCCTGGGTCTGGATCCCAGCTTTCTCCCTGAATCACCGTGGGACGTTAGGCTCTTAAGAGCCTCAGTTTCCTCATCTGCAAAATGGGCATAGTGACAGTGCTCACCTCATGAGGTTGTGCAGATTGCAGGGGTGTGTAAGTGCTCAGACCAGTGCTTGGCACACACGCTTCAAAGTGCTGGGTACACAAAGGCACTGTCATCAATGCCAACAATACCGATGGTCCATTTCCCCTGCTCCCGCCCCCAGGTCCTCTCCTGTCAAAATGCCCATCCTGAAGAGTCTAGGGGTGGCAGACTCTAAGGTGCCCCGGGCAGGGACACTGCCTCTGAGGTCCTCTCGGAACCCCTTTGAGGAAGTCTCAGGACTGGAAGAAGAGGAGGCTGGGGAGCTGGGGGCTCTGCCCAATGGAACGTCATGTCGTCGCCGAGCCACCCTGGAGAAGCTGGCAGGCCTGTCCCCCTTCCGGCTGGGCAAAACCCCCGGCCGGCGGGCAGGCAGCCCTGGGGATGGGCAGCCTCGCTCTTTCCTGGGCCGGGTGCTGTCGCCAGGGATTCGCAGGAGCTCAGCAGACTTCGGCCTCCTGGCCAGGCTTCAGGGGATCCGAGCCCAGGGCGATGAGGAGGCAGCTGGAGAGGCTGCACGGAGACTGGCCTTCCTGAGACTGGGGCGCGGGCCCAAGCCCCGGCGGGCATCACTGGCTGAGAGGGTGGTGCCCGCAGGTGAGGCGGCTCCCGAGCCCCCGCCCAAGGTCCCAGAGCCCCCAAAGGTGAAAGAGCCCTTGTCAGGTGAGCTGGGAGCCCTGCCCAGACCTGGGAGAATCACAGGGTCTCTACCCGTGACATCATTGCCATTCACATCTCCAATTTCCATCCACCCACCTCCATGGACAGGGCCAGCCTGTCCCTCCGGCGGTCCTAATCTCCATCGTCAAGCTCCAGCTTCAGCCCCATCTCCACTCCCAGCCCCAATCTGTCCCTTTCTCCACCTGCGTCCTTCAACCTTGCCCCATCCAAAGACAATCAAATCACCAACTCTGGTCTCATCTCCTCCAACCCCCTCCCTGTCTCCAGTTTCAATCCTCTTTCCCTTACTCCTCTCAAATTCAGCCTCAATCCCATCTCCTTTCAAAGTATCCACATTTGACCTTGACCTTAAACCCCTCCCTAACCTCCACAGTCCGCCCCATCCCCATCCTTAGCCCTAATTCTGGCCCCAAACTCCAACCCCCACCTCAACCTACTCCTTCACCAATCTCTTCTTTTCTTCCATCCCACTCTGAACCCCAACCCTAACCACCTCAATCCTAACCCCCCAGCCCCAGCCTCCACCTTCAACTTCATCCCTACTTCCACTTACGCCCAAGTTTCATCTTCAAGCTCACGCCCATGCCTAATGTCTCTCTCCATCTCCCGGCTACATCCCCCTAAACCCACCTCCACCTGGGTTAGTTTCCTGTTAGTACACAAACTGGCTGACTTAAGACAGCAGACATTTATTCTCTTGCAGTTGAAGAGGTCTGAAATCAAGGTGTTGGCAGGGCCATGCCCACTCTGAGACCTGTCTGGTCTCTGCCAACTTCTGGCACTTCGCTGGGCGTTTCTAGCTTTGTAGCTGCATCCCTCCCGCCTTCCATCCGCCTGTGGCCTTCTCTATCTTCACATCATGTTCTCCTCTGTGCCTGTCACTCTTAGTGTCCAAATTTCCCTTCTTAAAAGACAACAGTCACAGTGGATCAGGATCACAGTCACCCTGTGATCCCATTTTAACTTGATGACCTCTGCAAATGGCTTATTTCCAAATAAGATCCCATTCTGAGGTATTAAGGGTTAGGGCTTCACATATCTTTTTTTTTTTTTGAGGTGGGGGGACAAACACAATTCAACTCATAATGCCACTCTAGCTGTATCCTCCAACCCTAGTAGTACCCCAAACCCCAATGTCTTCCCCAGTGCCTTTCTGGTTTCCAGTCACACTTATTCCAACCCCATCATCTGTCTCCACCCTGAGACACATCCACACACTTATTCTCAACCCATCCCTTTTTCCAAATGCCGTCTTTAACCTGAGAGCTATGCCCAACAACATGACAACTACCAAGCGGCCCAGTCCCGTGCTGTGGCCTGTTCCTTTCCTCTCATCCCACCCTCAGTCCCGTCCCTGTGTGCAATCCTTTCCCCTCTTCCATCTCACTCCCAACCCCCAACCCCAGGTCTGTCTCAGTGTCCCCCTTCAACCCCACTCACCTCCCCAACTTCCTCATTCAGTTCTAGTCAGATTCCCAGCCCCCATTTTCAACCTTAACCCAAACTCAACCTCTCAGTCCCAATCCTAACCCCCAACCTCCAACTTCAACTCTCCACATTCCTAACCCCAGCTCATCTCCAGACTTCTTCAAACTCACCTCCTTCTTTCCATCCTCAGCTTCCACCTAAACTCATCTCCAACCCCATCCTTACCCCAAAGCCCAGACATCACCCTCAATTCCTTTCCCACCTCCCTCTTCAGATTTCCAGTACCAACCTCACTCTCATCCTAAACTACCGTATCCCAACCCCCACCTTCACCCCATCCTCATCTCCAGCCTTAACCCTGACACTCCACCCCAACCCCAACCCTGTTCCAATCCCCACCTTCATCCAGCCCCACCTCCAGCCCTGTCTCTATTCCCCAACCCCCACCCCGGCCTCCCCCCAACGGACAGCCGTTGTTGCTCCAGCGCCAGAGTCCCCTTTCTTCATCCTCTGATGCCTTCCACATCCTGCATCAGAGGCTATTTCAGCCTGGCGCCCTAGGGACTGGGAGGGCACTGCAGGGAGGTGCAAAGCGGGTGAGTGGAGCCCCCGCCTTCTGGAAACGGATGGGCAGAAATAGCACTGGCCAGGAAATAGTTTCTCTGCCAGGGAGGAAGGGGAGTGGGGGGAGGTGTTGGGGGTAACCCTGGGCCACTGGGACCCTGCTTCTGCTTTCACTCAGAGGCCTCCCAATCCCTCAGAGGACTCCCCTCTCCTGGGGGGGTGTGAAATCACCAGAGAGCCAGGTCACCCCCACAGTTGTCTGCACCCCAAAAGCCCCACCTCTGGTCCTCACATCCTCCTCCCACCTCCAAGCCCCCATCTCTCCCCTCACCTGGATCGGACTGTCCTCCTTCAGCCTCTTCACTTTCTCTGATGCCTTTTTAAAAAAATCTTGATGCACTTTTTCTATCCTATCCGCCCTCAGCTCCCCTGACCCCTCCCCATATCCTAACCCACCACCTGATACTCTCTTCCCAGCCCTGACCCCTTACCCCAAGCCCTAATCCTTTCCTTCTTCCTCAGCACCTACCCTCATCTTATCCTCTTCCTAATTAGACACCCTCTAGTCTTTTGACCTCCTTCCCATATGCAGACTCCCTCTCCCATCACCAAACCCCCTCTTCCCTCCCCAACCTTCTCCTGTCTCCTCCGTTTCCTGACTCTCTCTTTCCCTCCTTCATCCTCTCTCCCCCATCCTCCCCGCCCCAAGTCCTGACCCCTCCCCTCATTCTCTCCATTCCCCTCACCTTCCTCCCTTGACCTCCTCCTCCACGTCTGCCCCCATCCCCTCACCACCCCTAACTTTCTCCCCCTCGCCTCCCACCTTTTCCCATTCTTCGCCCCCTTCCGCCCCGTTTTCCAGCCCCTGATCTCCCGCTTTGCGCCCACAGTGTTGGAGATCCTGAGCTTGATCCAGCAGCGTGAGCTCGCGCGGGCCGACGAGCACATCTTGGAGCTAGAGGCCGAAGAGCTGGCGTCGTCGGGGGGCGGCGCGCCCGGGCCGCCCAAGGCCGAGGGCGCGGGCGGCGGCCGCCGGGCGCGGGACGTGGCTCTGCTCTACGAGGCCCTGCAGCGCGAGATGTGGGCGCTGGTGCGCGAGACGCTGGCGGGCCCCGGGCTTGGCGCGGGCGCTGGGCCGGGCGCCGTGGCGCAGCTGGGCCAGGTGTTGGTGCAGGAGGAGGCGGCCGACGGGCGCCGGGGACCCGAGGCTGCCCGCAAGCTGCGCGCCCGCTGGGCCGAGGCGGTGGCGCGCGCGGCCCGGGAGCGCCTGGAGGCGGCGGCGCCCGGGGCGCCCGGGGGCCTGGCCGGGCAGTTGGAGGCGCTGCGGGGCCGGCTGCTGGAGGACATGGGCGTCGTGCGGGGCCGCCTGGCGCCCTCCTACCCAGCCGGCCTGGGCGCCTTCGGCATCTACCTGCGCGGCTACCACGGCGCGCTGGCCGAGTGGATCGGGGCCGCCGCCCGCCGGAGGCTGCCGCTGGCCGACCGCTACGCGCTGCTACACTGGCACAACCAGGTGTACCCCAGGTGAGCCGGGGGCCAGCCGTCAGCTGCCCCGAAGTCGCGTGCAGCGCCCCTCCCTCCACCCGGCCCAGTCCCGGCCTCTTCAGACCCTAAGGACCCTGGACTTTCAATCCTAGAACTTGAACATCTACGACCCTTCCAGACTCGGCACTGGTGACATTTACAGGCCGAGAATCTTCTGGCTCAGCACGCTTTCCACGCTAGAACTCGGCAACAGGAAGCCTTCAGATCCTAGAACCTTAGTACCAGCCAGGAACCTTAGAATCCTCAACATTTGCACTCTTAGAATGTTAGCACTGCCCACCCTTCCAATCCGAGAATCTTAGCACCAGTGACCCTTGTCCTCCTGAAATCTCAGCACTGTTGACCCTTAGAATTCTAGAACCCATACAGTGCTCTAGCTCACTAGCCTTCACAGTGCTCTAGCCTAGGGCACTAGCACCGATGACTCTTCCAATCTTAGAACTTTAGAATTGATGACATTTTCAACTTGAGAACCTTGGCACTAATGAGCCTTTGAGTCCTATACCTTAGTGTTTTTTTTTTTTTTTTTTTCCGTCTGCCATGTAAGGCTTGTGGGATCTTAAATCCCTGACCAGGGACTGAACCCGCCCTCAGCAGTGAAAGCTCAGAGTCCTAACCACTAGACCACCAGGAAATTCCCCATCCCCTCTTTGGATCCTAGAACTTTGACACTGTTGATCCTTCACAGTTTTAGCCCCTTGAATTCTATAATCTTAGCATCTAGAACCTGAGTACCATTGACACTTCAGGTCCTAGAATTTTATAACCATCGAGCCTTTGGACCTTAAAACATTCCATTCTTGTGGCAGAGGATGGAATACCATGATTAGTAATAAC
Source organism: Cervus canadensis (assembly GCF_019320065.1). Classification (NCBI taxonomy): domain Eukaryota; kingdom Metazoa; phylum Chordata; class Mammalia; order Artiodactyla; family Cervidae; genus Cervus; species Cervus canadensis. Next base: position 17,819,589 of record NC_057403.1, on the reverse strand, counting down.
TGGGTCACTATGGGCTCCAGGGAAAAGGGATCAGCCACACCCAAACCACACATTGGAAGGAGAGGGAGTGGGTGGTTCCTCATCAAAATCAGGGTGCTGACACCAGAAGAATAGTAAGGCAACAGTTACCCCTAACCCACATCCCATCTGTTCATGCCAACCGTCAGAGGGGGAGGCAGAATAGGGAGTCTGGGATGTCGAGATGTTAAGTCTGACTTGCAGGGAGATGGGGCTTCTGGCTGAGGGGATGCGATGAGCCAAAGGCTGGTGTGTGTGGGGGTGGTAGGACAGTGTGGGGGGAGTGGTGGCATGGCACAGGCCAGGGCATGCAGAAGGGCAGAAGCCAGGAGTGAGGGCTGACAGGGGAGGCCTGCCAGGCGGGGCCGGAGGGACTTGGGCTGGAGGTGGAAGGAAGCTCCTGTCCTGTGAACCTCTGGTGGGTGAGACCTTGCGTGCCAAATCGTCACGTCTGGACTTGATCCCTCCAAGTCTTGCCCGGACACCATCCATCAGGGAGCTGACTCAGAGAGCGGGAGCCAAGGGAGCAACAATTCCAGAGACTTCCTTAGAGGGATGAGCAAAGCTGGTCCCAAGGGAGGAAGGGAGTGGCTCGGGTCACAGACACAGAGCGGGTGAAGGGATGGGTGTGGGGAGGGTCCCAGTTGTCCAGCCCCAGCTGTCACAGACCCCCTGTCTCTTTCCCCCACCCCTAGAGAGGTCCTAGGTCTGGTGGACATGGTTGCTCTGGAGAACGGGGAGCTGGGGCCCCTTCTGTCGCCCGGCACCCTTCGTGGCTTGGAGGATGAATGTGTCACAGACGTGAAGGTACCCAGAACTTGGCATTGGTGATCAGGAAGCGGGAGGCACTCTGTAGAGAGGGAGGGGTTACACTGGGCTTGGGGGGGCCTCTCCCCTCCCCCTTTCCCTATTTCTGTCTCCCTTTTCCCTTTATGGACTTCTGAGTTTTGTCTAAAAGAGAGAAATTAAGCCCATACTGATCAATTCTGTCTCATGTTCAGTGTATCTCAAGCACCTAGCCAGCCATAGGGACACTCAGTAAAGGTTCAATATATTCAGACACTTCAAATTTTACAGCAAGACAGAGTCAGTCACAGGACCTCAGCTCACACACCCAAGGATTCTGCAGAAAGAGGGCATCAAAACATCTTTGCATATAAACAGGGCTGATAGTAAATAAACATGCTTAATAACCGGCCGGACACAGGGCCTTAAGCAGAATGGCCCTTCTATAAACACCCATCCCTGCCACGGCTGTGTTTCTGGTCTAAAAGCCAGCCCTGCCTCAGCCAGAGAAATCAGAATCTTTGCAACTCTAATTCTAGTTGCAATTCTGATTCTAATTAGTTCGATTCTAAACTTGAAGCTTTGAAATTTAGGCTAGAACAAGTCTAGATTCTCAGACTCACTTAACTGAAGACAGCGCAGAACTAGAGAATCAGAGATGTGTAAACCTGAGAACCTCAGATTCTTGGAATTCTTGACTCACAGAATTTGGAAACCCTGAGCAAACTGTTTTGTGGAACCTGCGAGCAGAGTCTTAGAATCATCAGATAATGAGAGAATAAACCCTCAAGCCCTCTGGCTATTAGATGGAGGTGTCTTAAAACCACAGACTCTTTAATATCAGGCACCAAATTGTAGGCTTAGGAATGGAAAAGGCTGGGGCAGTTTTCTGGGCCAGCCCCTCTCCGGTGTTACCTTGATGAGCTCACAGGTAGAATCCAGACCTGCTGGGGCCTAAGGTATGGGGATCGTGGTGGGAGAGGCTCCAGGGGTTCTGACTCCTGTCTCTACCCTCCTCCAGGCTCAGACGCGGGCAGCCCTGCTTCGAGTGCTGCAGGAGGACGGGGAGCACTGGGGGAGCACGGAAGACTGGTCCAGCAACCTGGCCCAGGACGTGTGTGAGGTATGGGGCGGGGAAGAGGAGGGAGAATCAGGTGGGGTGGAAGACTGGGACCTGGCACCCTCCTCACCCCCTCCTCACACCCCGGACCACGCAGCTGCTGGAAGAGCACACAGAGCGAGCGCCCCGCATCAGCCAGGAGTTTGGGGAGCGGATGGCCCACTGCTGCCTAGGAGGGCTGGCGGAGTTTCTGCAGAGGTACGGAGGACTGGGGGTGGGGGGTGGGCACCTGGACCTGGGATCCAACAGAGAGAGGACAGATGAAAGTGAATCAAGATGGGCAGGGGCACCTCTGTAGGGATCACAGGTTTTGCAGGGCTGACTGCCCAGCCAGGGACCCTTATCCTGCGGTGCTCCATCTGTCTGCCATTTCCCCTTTCTCCTCCCACCAGCTTCCAGCAGCGTGTGGAGCGATTCCATGACAACCCAGGAGTCCGCGAGCTGCCACCCGACACCTACATCAGCAGGACCATCTCCCTGGTCAACTGCGGCCCCCCTCTGAGGTGAGAGCATCCACAGGGTATGGGGGAGACGCCAGTCCAGGGTGACAAGCTCAACCGGGGTGCCTGGATCCTGGGTGGGCACGCCTGGCCCTGAGAGGCACATACAGGGGACCTGAGAATCCTAAACCCTGGGAGTCCTAGAAAGAACCACAGCATCACTAGATCACAGAGTAATGAAAACCTGGGGGTGTTAGAATTACAGGAACCTAGAAGCCAGACTCTAGGAATTACATTTTTTTTTTAAATGTCTTTATCTTACTTGTATAGTTGATTTACAATGTTGTGTTAATTTCTTCTGTACAGCAAAGTGATTCAGTTATATTACTTCCCTTTTTATTGACTTATTTTTAACTGAATTTTTAAAATCGGGAGTGCATTCAAGATACAATAGGGCATACAATGAAAAGCTTCCCTCTGTTACGCTCTGGTCCAATTATTACTAATGTCTCCCATATCTTTGCAGGAGTATTTGATACATTTACCAGTAAATATGTATATATATGCAGAGGCACGCTTCATGCATATGTATAGATATGCATGCATATGCATATTTCATACATACACAAGTAAATATATTACTATGTGCATACATATTATTCCTTCTCTTACAAAAAAAAGAAATACAGGAACTTCCCTGGCAGTTAAGACTCTGTGCTTCCACTGCAGGGGACAAAGTTTCAATCCCTGGTGGGGAACTGAGATCCCACATGCACATGCCTTGCATCATAGCCAAAAAAAGGGGAGATGACTCCCCCAAAATACAAATGGTAGAATATTGAACACACTCTGTCCTTTTCCCTTTTACACCTTGGCAGTCTTTCTGTGAGCACCTGAAGAGTTCCCACATTCCTCTTTCATATCTGAACTGTTGCCCACTGTCTGGATCTGCCATCTTCCATTTAATCTGTCCGCAGTGGGTGGACAGTGGCCTCCACTCTTGTAGAGAAAAACTTGGCGCAAGTGTGGAGACTCAGGGATATGCTCTCAGTAGGGGGTCTGCTGGAATTTGGGCAGAAAGTGCCAAGTGCCCTCCAAACCAGGTTATTCTCCTTTCAGTGATGGAGATGGTCATCAATTGTTACAATGACAGAAAATGAGAAAGGTAGAATTTTAGAATTATAGTCCTTTAGAATCACAGACTTTTAGGATGGAGGCGTCCCCACTCTCACCCAGAAAGCACCAAGAGAAACAGACCCAGAGAGACCGCTTCCTTCCCACTACATCCCCCTAGACTCCCAGACAGTCCACAGAGCCCCCCAAATCCCCAACCCTCCAGACATCCCCTGATATTTCTCACCCTAGGCCCTCCCCAGAGCCCCTGACTTCTGCCAGCTCCCCCTCTGACCTGTCACCCCTGTGACCCACAAAATAGGGTCTGTCTAAGGGGAGACAGGTCCAGACAGTTGGGCTGAGATGTTGGGGTCCATGACTTTTGGTGCCATGGATCCCCGCAGGGCTCTGGCGGAGCGCCTGGCCCGAGTAGGGCCCCCTGAGAGTGAGCCGGCCCGGGAAGCGGCAGCCAGCGCTCTGGACCGTGTGATCCGACTCTGCCACCGCGTCCTGACCGACCTACTGTTCCAGGAGCTGCAGGTGAGAGGCGGTGGGCTGGGGTGGGGCCAGGGTTAAGGGGGTGCCCCCGCCTCATCCTGCAGCTCCTTTCAGCCCATGACTCAGTGTTTGGGAAGCAGAGGGGGTGGGGTGGAGTAACGGCTATATCTGGGTGGTTTAGGGGGGTGGGGGGGTGCAGGAAGGAAAAGGCAGGAGGACATGGTCAGGGGGAGGATAGCCATCAGCGGGAAGGGGCCTTGGGACTGGTGGAGCTCCTCCTCACTGAGGTCCCCCCCAATCCCTGCCCAGCCTCCCCTAGTCCCAAGAGCCCCATTTACGCATCTCTGGGCTCCTGCACGTGCACAGAGGGGACGAGGTTCAGAGACAGGAGTGGGGGGCTGGTGGGGACAGCTGTGTGTGCCTCTGGTTGTAATTTGTGTTCAGTCCACGTTGTGTTTCAGGCTGTGTCCCACCTCTGCTTAGAACCCTCCGTGGCTCCCAGGTCACTCTGGGCAAAAGCCAAGGTCCTTGCTGTGGCCCCCCCCAAGGGCCTGGATGGTCTGCCCGTTCCCTCTCTGACCTCATCTCCTCCCGCTTCCCTCCTTGCTTATTCCACTGCAGCACATCCACCCGCCAGCCGCTCCTTAATGTGTCAGACACATTCCAACTTCAGTACCTTTGCACCTGCCGGTCCCTCTGCCTGGACTTCTCTTCCCTCAATAGCCCCAGAGCTCCCTCTCTCACCTCTTTCAAGGTTTGACTCAAATGTCGCCTTCTCAGAAGGACCTCCTCTGACTGTCCTATTTAAAATAGAAGCCCCTTGAGACTCCCCCTCCCCCCGCCCGGGCTCTGTTTGTCTCCAAAGCACTTATCACTACCTGCCATGCTATATCCTTTGCTTTCCCCCCCCCCCCCCGCAATCTGTCTCCTCCCATTGGAATGTTAGCTTCTCAAGGGCAAGGATTTGTTGGAATGCTTCTAAAATAACTTTCTTGTAATGGAAAATTTCAAACATACACAAAAGTCGGCAGAATGACCTCCTGTGGACCAGCTCCAGCAAGTATCAACTCCACCTCTCCCCCCACCTCTCCTGCCCACTGGTTTCTTTTAAAGCACATCCTTGACATCCTGTCATCATCCATCAGGACTTCAACCTGTATCTCCAAAAAGATAAGGAATCCGGCCTTTTTAAACAAACATAATTCACTGCCACTCTCCTACCTAACAAATGGAACAATCAGTCCTTAATATCATCACATAACAGATCAGAATTCAGATTCCACCCAGTGGCTTATGATGATCACGCACTTGGAGTTTTGTTTATCTCATTTTGCACTGTGTTCCCAAGAGTTCTCTGATGTGTTCCCAGTGATCCACGCAGGGCTGGGCCATGCAGGAAAGGTTCAGAGAATGTTTGTTGAATGACCAGATGGACAATGACCAAATGGGAATGAAAGTGAGTGAGTGTGGTGGGGGAATTGGGTACAGTCTTTATTCCAGGCCTGGCGGTACCACTTGCAGGTAGGGGGTCTGGGGCAAATGGCTTTCCCCTTGGGGTCTGTGTTTGCTCATCTGGAAGATGAGCACAGCCTTCTCAGATGGCTGTGAGGAAGCAATGGGCTTGCGGCCATAAAGTGTTTAGCTCGAGTCCTGGCTCTCGAGTACTGACCATTGTCATCTTCGTAAATGTACAGAGTTCACAGCAATGGCAACACTTCCGGAGTTGAGTGCTGTACTAACAGCGTCGGCTCGTTTGATTCACACCTGCTTTCTAACAAAAGCCCACAGGCCTCAGTTTTGGAGGATCAGAAAACTGGGCTACTGTGGGATGAAAGAGCAGGAAGGGGGTGCAGGGCTGAATGGACTAGGGTACTGCTTCAGGCCCCCATGGACACCAACCTCAAAGGTGTCTGGGGACCGCCAGCTCCCAGTGTCCACCCAACAGCAGCATCTGCCCTCGCTCCTCCCAGCCTCCATCTCAGGGACAGACCCACTCCCCATCCCACCTCTGGGATCTAGATGCCGCCCGCCCTCCCCTGACAGGTGACCACCCACTACATCCTATGCATCTACTACCTGTATTCTCCTTGCCTCCTCATCCCTTCCCCCTCTTTCCAGACCCCCCATTTCTGCCTCAGTCTTGCCCCCTCCCAGCCATCTCGGTGAAACACAAAGCTGATCTGCTCCCTCTCCTGCTCAGAACCTTCCATGGCTCCCCAGTACCCTCAGGAGAAATCTGGAGATCCTCACACGGCCCAGGAGGCTTCTGTGCTCTGTTCCGTTCACCTGACCAGCCCCACCTGTCCACTGGGCAGTCATACACGACCTTCCCCCTCCTTGCCAACCCTAACTCCTTTTCCTGCTTAGACTGGCCCGTAGCTTGGTTTAATGCTCTGCTGCCTCTTAAGTAATTATTTTTGAACAAAGGTTTCCCAATTTTCACTTTGCATTGGGCCTGTGAATTATCTAGATGGTTTTGCCAGCCACATTGACCTTTCTGGCCCTCTGATCTGCAGGCCCATCTGAAATCTGAATCTTTCTCACACTGGCTTTCCCCTGGATTCAGCCACTCCCCCTCCCACTCTTCACTTGATTAACAGTGACCATCTTCTGGGCCTCAGCTCTGGAGACCCCTCCTCCAGGAAGCCCTCCTTGACTCTCTATGCTGACGCAGCCATTCCTCTCTGGGTTTCCTAACCCCCTGGGAATGGGTCCGTCTCCCCTTCTGGTCTGTGAGCCCCAGGGAGGCAGGGCTGGACTGTCTCTGGCACTGCTGTGTCCTCAGCATTGTGCAGGAGCAGAGTTTGGGGAACAAATATTGAATTGCTAAGTGAAGAAAGAGGGTGGAAAGGAGGCGAGCCTCGAACCTCTACCCACTCTGTCCCACCCAGCCGCACTTTAGCAAGCTGATGCGCAGGAAGTGGCTGAGCAGCTCGGAGGCCCTGGATGGCATCGTGGGCACGCTGGGCGCTAAGGCCCTCGCACTGCGCAGAATGCAGGATGAGCCTTACCAGGTGCGTCTGCTTGGGCCGGGGAGGGGTGCGGGGTGGAACCCGGGAGGCCGTGGGGCGAGGGGCAGAGGGGAGCCAGAGTGCTCTGCTAGGAGAGACCTCTTCTAGGTGGGGAGCAACTCTATTGGGGAGATAGGTGGCGCTCAATCTGGGGTCTGCGCGGAGGGTGCCCACGGGTATCGGGGTGTAGCGGGGGAGGGGGGTGCCGGCAGGGTTGGGGCCTCTGGGAGGTGGAGCTCCGGAGAAAGCCGAGAGGGCTGGGATGGGGCATCCTTTGGGGGCCGGTGGGTTTGCGGGCTGATTAGGGAGCAGGACAGGGGTTCCCGATAAGGAGTCAGGAGGACTGCCGGTGGACTGGGGGCAGGGAGGGGTTCCCGTCGGGTAACCGGGGTGGGCACGGGCGGGTGGGAAGCGGGGAGAGAGGGTCATCGGCGGCTCACACCCTCTCTCGGCTTCCCCGGTCCCCAGGCGCTGGTGGCCGAGCTGCACCGGCGGGCGCTCGTCGAGTACGTGCGGCCCCTGTTCCGCGGGCGCCTGCGCTGTGGTTCCGCACGGACCCGCAGCCGCGTGGCCGGGAGGCTCCGGGAGGACGCCGCGCAGCTGGAGAGGCTATTCCGACGGCTGGTCAGTGTGGTCGGAGGGCGGGGGTGGGGGGGGGGGGCTCTGAAACCAGGAAAACCTTGGCTTCCGGGAATCCAGGGACTCGATAGCCGGGGGCGGGGGCTTAGAATGAGACCCTCACACAACTTGTACCCAGCTGTAATACTCTGATCTCTGCCCTCTACGGGTAAAAATTCGGCTTTCTCCCAGCGGCGAGAGCTCACTCTGGGCTCAAATGAGAAAAATGGTCCCTGTGCGTTGTTTTGGCGACTAGATCAGTTAAAGGGGCTTAGGACCTGGAATCCTGAACATCAGCTATTATTACGAGCACAGAGAGTCGCTAAATGCAATAGAAACTCAGGACTTGAGCGCTCCCAAATCCAAGCTTTTAAAATCAGCAAATCTTCTTTGTACCCAGTTATAATCAGCAAGACCGGAAGGGTCTCACTCAGGCTATCCCGGGAGTTTCTAACCTAGAGTCCTTGGCATTTTCTTGTTGCTTTGTGGGAAGACAACTGTAGATTCACATGTGGTTATAGGAGCAGAGAGAGATCTCTAGCATACTTTGTCCAGTTTCCCCCAAAGGTAACATTTTGTCCCCGAGCCCCAAATTATCTACAAACAGTAGATTATATTACGGATTTTCCTTCAAATTTCCAAAGGTCCCAGATAATCTCTGACTACAGCCCGCCCTCTGCCTGGTTTTACCGACGAGAAAACGGCGGGGCCTCGGGAGAGGGTGGTTTCGAGGGGGGTAAACGTTGACTGGGGGCGAGGGTGTGAGCCCGGGGTCCTCTCTTAACTGCAGGAGTCCCAGGCCTCGTGGCTGGACGCCGTGGTGCCCCGTTTGGCCGAAGTTCTCCGCCTGGAAGACACGCCGAGCATCCAGATGGAGGTGGGGGTGCTGGTGCGGGACTACCCGGACATCAGGTGAGATTCCCCACCCCCACGGCCGCCCCGTCCCTTTCTGCGGGCGCTGCCGCCGGCAGGGCCGAGGTCTCCCGCGAGCCCTGGCATATCCGTCCGTGCGTTTCCTGCCTCCTGGGCGAGGGAGGGAGGCGGCGAGCGTGTCTGACGGCCGTTTCCTGCTGGAAACCAGGGCATTATTAATACGATTTCCCTCCTTCTGCCGCCGCCGTCGCTGCCGCCGCCGCCACCAGGGCTCACAAACAAACAAGCAGTCACAGGAAGCCCGGGGCAGGGAGGGCGCGGGGCCGCCCGGCCGGCAGGAAGGGCCGGCCCATCAGTTGAGCCGCGGGGGACTCGGGGACACGCAGGGCCGCAGGGGTGCACACGCACTGGGATAGTGGCAGGGTCCGTTTAGGTCCTGATGGACTCTTTCCTTTCTCTGTGATCCTCTCTGAGCCTCAGTCTCCTCCTCTGATCCATGGGGACAATAGTTCTCTTTTCAAATGATTAGCGGGGGATGATTTACCATCATCCATGGTGACAGCAGTAACAACACCAGTTCTTGACTATTGAGTCCTTAGGTCAGACCTAAAACAGCATTCCACACACCCACTCTATAAGTAAGAGTTATTTTAGAATGAAAGCTATTTTAAAAATTCTTTGCAGGTAAAAGGCAAGCACTGTTCTGAGAGCTTAGCACCATTGGAGGCAGGCAGAGATTAACTAGCTGACCCCAAATGTTGCAGCCAGCCAGCAGCAAAGTTTGGACTTGAACCCAGGCAGGAGGCCCTAAGCTGGCACCCCTGACCACCACACAACACTGGCACTTGCCTAAGGTACTGGTGGCAGCAGTCCTACAGCGTTGGTCGGGCAGACAGACGTCCGGCAGACAGACGTTCTGTATTCAGACATTCTGTATTTACGCGCCACGGGACCCTGGAGTACCGCATCAGCTGGGTTTAGGGTCAGGACTTGGGGCTGAAGGGAAGGACTCTGGAACTGATTCAGGATGGATAGTTCTGGTTGTGAGGTGTGGGATTTGTATCCTTGGGAAAGCAGAGCATCCCAGAGTTGCATGGCAGTAGGGGTCCCAGCATTCCTGCTGGACTGGGGTTTCTGAACTTGAATCTGAACTTGGATATACAGCCCACCAGCTGCTATCCAAGTTTGAAAGGTCTCCCAGTTGGCCTGGGAGGAGGGGTTCCAGAGCTGGAGCTCAGAGGGCCACGTTTTGCAGCTCACTTGAGCTGGAAGGTTCTTGAGTCCCATTTTAGATGAGTGTTTGGGAGCTACAGGGATTTCGAATTTGGAATGTGGACAGGTGAAGATGCTGAGCTGGATTGAAGGGGGTGGTAAAGACCCCAGAACTTTGTTTGAAATGAAAGTTCTGGAAATGAATGTTGGGTGCAGGATATTGAATTGAAATATGGTGATTCTGGAGTTAAGTTTTGGATCTGGGATCTGGAGCTGAGATGGGGTGAAGGGAAGGTTCCGATGTGATTTAGGGGCGAGGGTTGTGGAATAGAGTTAGTTTTGAGCACAGAGTTTCTGGTGGGTGTGAGGGTCCCCAAGGTGAATTTGGAGTTCTGGGGGAGAATTTTGCTTGATAACAATTCCAGGAATGGGCTAGTGGTGAAGTGAGTGTTCTGAGGTTGAATTTGGACAAGAGTCCAAACAGCAGTGGTGGAGAATATTCTAGACCAGGTGTTGGGGTGAGGTGAGGTTTGGGATAGGGATGGGGGTGAGCACTTCCAGGCTAGATCTGAGTGGTGATGCGGAGCTGATGAAAGTGAAGATGAAGTTAAGGATTGCTACAGAGTCCAGAGCTGAAACAGGTGTGAGAGGAGCAGAATGGTCATTCAGGAGTGGTCTGAGCTCAGCTAGGGGTGAAGATGGAAGGTTATTTTAATCAAGAGCTGAGATGGGATGAAAAGGAAGATTCTTGTGCTGGTTTTGGAGGTGAGGGTTCTGGAATCCATTGTGAGTAGGGGGATTTGGAACTGGTTGGGAGGGAAGTCCTGGAGAGGGGCTGGTGGGATCTAGGGGAGCTGGTGGGAAGGACATGATCTAGAGGGGCTGGTGGGGAGGGAGGATCTGGGGGGAACTGATATGGAGGAGGAATCTGGAGAGAGCAAAGGGGCTCCAGAGCTAAGACAAGTTCTGGAAGAGACAGCTGGTGGGGTGGGTGTCCCAGGCAGGCTGGGAGTGTATCTGGAGGCCCCCATGCACCTGTCCCCTCCTCCACCCCCAGGCAGAAGCACGTGGCAACACTCCTTGACATCCGTGGTCTGCGCCACACAGCCGCCCGCCAGGAGATCCTGGCGGTGACCCGGGACCTGGAACTCTGCGAGGTGGCAGCCCTGTCCCCTCCTCGGGACCGCGCCTTCTTCGCAGACATCCCCGTGCCCCGGCCGCCTATCTGCCTCAGCCTCCCTCTCTTCCTGGGCCGCCTCCTCTCCCCGTTGGCCTGCCTGCCCTGGCCTCGGCCTCCGTCTCCGTCTCCATTACGGCGGCCCCAGGCCTGACGCTGAGACTCTCCCAACCCCACCTTGGTGCCCCCATCTTTGCTGCTGACAGACCATCCCCCTCTCCACCGACCCCAACTCCCAGCCTGGCACCACAGACCCTTGGGCTGGCAAGAACCTAAGGGGTCTTCTCCCCTCCCGCCAAACTCCCTGTTCCGAGGAGAAACCCGCTAGAAGGAGCAAGGACTTTCCCAAGGCCATGAAGCCTGTTCCCAGCACCACCTCCCCAGCCCAGCGTGGGGTGGGTGGTGTTTTGGAAGGCTGTACACAAATATCCCAGGCCCCCCCTTTCCCCTCACCTCAAGGTCTGGCCTCAATCCAATGTATTAAGGAACGTACGATACTTAGAATAAAGAGGTTTGTATTTAACACAAGGAAGGGCTGAGTCCCCAGTGTGTGGGGGGAGGAAGGACCGGGGGCAGGGCCCAGGGCCAAGGGCTTCTCACACACCCAAGGCCGGGCTAGGGTCCAACTCCTGGGCAGAGCGGTGGAGGCCGCAGGAGGCCCTGCAGGACAGGGGCAGCCATGCCGCCCAATTTACACCAAGTCCCCGAGGCTGCATGACTCTACGGCAGGCCCTCGGCCTCTCTGGCCAGCGACCCTCATTTTGTCCATCCCCAAGTGCCTTCTCTCCTGGGCCCAGTGGTTCCACCTTGGCACACCCCCCACCCCCATCCTCAGGCGGGAAGCGGTATCAAGAGAGGAAGGAGGTTGGGGGCAGGGCTGGCGGCATCCAGGGCGCCCTCCTGGGTTGACGCAGGAAAATCTCAGGGTGGGAAAAATTCCAGGCTGTCACCCCCAGCCCCGCCACCGGATCCTAGTCCCCACGGAGACCTTGAGGTCACCTCCTTGCTGACCCCTGCCCCTCCGGCCCAGTTGGACAGGCTATGATGGATGCTTCCTGGCATGGCTTTTTTTTTTTTCTTTCTGCAAAGTCGGAAGGAGGAGGCAGCCAGGGGTCAGAGTGGAGGCTGGGGTTGGAACCTCACGCACATTTGAACTCACGTTTGACGTCTGACGGTCTCTTGGAGCCCCAGGGCTGTGTGACGCCAGGCAGGAAGCTGACCCTCTCTGGGCTGTAGTTCCTTGTCCCTCTCTGAGGAACTGCTTAACCTCTCTTTGCCCAGGACGAGGTGAGATGTCCAGAGGATATATGCCCCTCACTTCACATCCTAAAGTGATACTTTCAATGTCATGGATATACAAGTGGGGAGTTGAGGAATGAACCGGCTGCAGTTTGTGGGCATTTAATAAGAAATGTATTCCTCTCAGTTTGGCAGGATTCTTTTTCAAGATTTTGGCGCGCCACTTAAAAATGGCTGTATTGAAATGGAATTTACACAGCAGAGAATTCATCCCTTTAAAGTACATAGTTCAGTGCAGTCACCTCTGCAGTCAATTTTGGGAACATTTCATCCCCCCTAAAGAAACCCTGCATCGCTTTAACCATCAACCCAACCCCTTTATCCCTCTCAGGCCCTGGTGACCACGGGTCTTCTTTTTCTCTCTGGAGATCTGCCTGTTCTGGAACGTTTTTGTGTAAATGGGATCACAGAATATGGGGTCTCTTTGTGTGTGTATATGTGTGTATGGGTGTTAAGAACACAATGTGAGATCTGCCCGCTTACCACATTTCTCAGTGCACAATCCAGTGGTGTTAACTACTGTCACAATACTGTACCGCAGATCTCTGAACTCTAACTATGTGTTCCCTCCCCCTCCCCCATCCCATCTGTTCTCTACTTTGATGAATTATTTTAATTTTTATTATTTTCTATTGAAGAGTATAGTTGACTTACAATGTTATCTTAGTTTCTGCTGCACGGCAAAGTGATTCAGTTATACAGATCTATATACATAGTCTTTTCATATTTCCCAGTGTGGTTTATTATAGGCTATTAAATATAGTTTCCTATGCTATATGGTGGGACTTTGTTGTTTACCTGTTTTATATGTAGTCATTTGTACCTGCTAACCCCAAATTCCCAGTCTGTCCCTCCCCCAGCCCGAGTTTGAGTATTTTGAATACCTCATGTAAGTGGAATCATGCAGAACTTGTCCTTTTTTGACTGGCTTATTTCACTTCACATCATGATTGTCACAGATGGAAGGATTTCTTTGTTAAGGCTGAATAATATTTTACTGTATGGCTTTACAACATTTTCTTTATCCACTCATCTGCTGCTGGACATTTGAGTTGTTTCCATATCTTGGCTACTGTGAATAAAGAAGTGATCTTTTGGGGGCCTGTCTTCTTTCACTTCGCATAGTATTTTCAAGATCCATCATGTTGTAGCATGTGTCAGTACATCATTTCTTTTCATTGTCAGATAACATTCCCCAGTATGGCTATACCACATTGTATTTATCCATGTATCAGCTGATGGATGGGCTTCTCAGGTGGTGCTAGTGGTAAAGAACCCACCTGCCAACGTAGGAGATGTAAGAGCTACAAGTTCAATCCCTGGGTCGGGAAGATGCCCTGGAGGAGGACATGGCAACCCACATGGCAACCCATTCTTGCCTGGAGAATCCCGTGGGCAGAGGAGCTGGGCAGGCTACAGTCCATGCGGTTGCAAAGTGTCAGACACGGTTGAAGCAACTTAGCACACATGCATGCAGCTAGCTGATGGACATTTAGGCTGTTTCTACTTTTTGGTTATGAGTATTATGTTCCACTTTTTTCCCTAGATTACAAACATTTTCTTGGTTCCTTGAGAAGTTCTGACCTTACCCTGAGCTTCATTCCACCTTTTTTTTTTTTTTTTTTGACCTTGTTGCATGCTTGCAGGATCTCAGTTCCCTGACCAGGGATTGAACCCAGGCCACAGCAGTGAAAGCCCAGGTGCCCTAACCATTAGGCAACCAGGCAACGCCCTCAGTTTCCACTTTTGTAAAACGGGGGAAGAGTCCTAACGGCAGCGTTAATTTAGCACCTATGGCATGCCAAGTCCCATGCTCCCGAGGATTCACTCAACAAACTTGCAGATTTGGAAACAGAGGCCCAGACGAAGGCAGGAGTGCCTCTAAAGTCACCACCCGGGGCTTCCCTGGTGGTCCAATGGTGAAGACTCTGCGCTTCCAACACAGGGGGCATGAGTTGGGATATTCCTGGTTGGGATACTAAGATCCCATGTGCTGTGTGGTATGGTCAAAAAATTAATAAAAAATGTCAAACCACCATCCAAAGAGTGCCAGGGGCAAGACCCCACCTACTCACCCCAGGCTCGTGAGGAGACTGTGTGCGAGGCATCTGGCTCAGATCCTGACCCAGGGGAAGTGCTTGGAAAACCCTTAACTGATGGGATTCACACAGAGCTGATTTCTGGACTGTGGGACTAGGGCGGGGTAGTAACTGTTTACTGGGTACCTACCTATCCTGTGTGAGGTGCTCCCTGAATGTATCTAACATGCAGAGCACCTCGGGACTTCCCTGGTGGTCCAGTGGGTAAGACTCCCTGCTCCCAGTACAGGGGGCCCAGGTTCAATCCCTGTTCGGGGAACTAGATCCCACGTGCCGCAACTGAGAGTTCCCATACCGCAACTAAGACCCAGTGCAGCCTAAACAAACAAAGACACAAATAAAAAAAATATTTTAAAAATGTAGTATCTCATGGCATCGTCCCCCTGGCCCTGGGAGAAGGGACTAGTCCTCTCAGGCAGGAACCAGTCTCAGAGGTTAGCACAGTTAAGAGGCGGTGGCTGGGGTTTAAACCCCAATCAGATAGATTCCAAGAGGTCTCGGTCACCGTCTCGCGGCCCTGCTGTGCGCCAGGCCAAGCACGTGCCTAACTCACTGTGCCCGTGCCTTGCTGCCTGGGCCTGGGCCAGCCTCCCCGTCAACCCCTGGGAGATGGATGGTGTTATTGTTCCTGGTGCACTGATGAGGTCCCCAAGGCTCTGATGGACACTCTGATCACACAGCCAGGAAGTGGCTGAGCAGCGCCTTCCTGGGAAGGGGAGAAAGGAGACGACGCCGGCTGGGGAGGGGACTATCCATAGGGGCCACGGCCACGGTCCAGATGAGAGAAAGAGAGGCAGAGGGCCTCCAGGGGGCCATGTCCTCCCCTCGGACTGGGCTTGGTTCAGCCGGAACCAGGATCATTTGGCTTCATCAAAACGTGAAACTGCAGCCAGGACCGTAAAGGCTCCAGGGCAGGAAATTCTGGGAAAGGAGCGGGCCCGGGGTCAGCAGCCACCCCCGCCCTGGAGCTTCCCGCAGCTGCCCCTCCATCCCCACCAAGAGTGGGTGGGGACCCTCCTTTTCTGCCCAATGCCTTTCTGATGAGCTGCCCACCCAGGCCTGGTCATTTTGCTCTGAGCCCTGTGTCTAAGGCAGCCCCATCAAAGCACCCAGACAGTGTGAAAGAGGCCCATGAGGTCTGGGGGAGAGACAAACGGTGTCCAGTGCTGACCTAGCAAAGCCCTTGAGCCCCTCCCAAGCCTTCCATAGCCAAGCAGATGGTGAAACTGGAGGAGGCAAGCCTGGTCGTCGCTGTCTGCAAGACGAGGAGGATGAAGGTGGGAACCTACCGAACTCCCGCCCTGCCTAGGGGCCTCAGGTCCCAGGTTTTCGGTAACCTCCACCCCCTGTCGGAGCACCCGTCATCCTTGCCAGCCTTAACTGCTTTCTCTAATCCCTAGTCACCACTGAGTCCCCATGTCTCTTCCTGAGATACCACCCCTCTCTGGCTATCTCTCTCTTCGAGACCTTTTTCCTTCTGGAAGCCCCCTTCCAATCCTCAAGTCTCCATCTCTCACTCTGAGCCTCCCGACCACCTCTCTGAGCCCCTGGAAGCTGAGTCCTGTCCCCACCTTGGTTCGCCTCTCTTTTTGTCACTATAAATTCACCCATTCTATCCATTCATCCACTGAGTGCATCTTGTACACCCAACCTTGTACAGGGTGATACTGGGGACACTATAGTGACCTCAACAGCCTTGGCCCTGCCCTGACAGAACTGACAGTCCAGGGGGGAGACATGTTTGTCATCCAAAGTGGTCAAAGCTAGAGTTGGGGAGCTCAAAGAGCTGGGGAAGTTCAAAGTTTCCCTGACTTTGTCTGGGAAGCAGGAAGGCTTCCTGGAGGAAGAGGCACCTGCTCTGAGATCCAACCTTCCACTGAACCACAGATATCATCTGGCAGTTCATAATACCCCACAGGTCCCGAGGAAGAAAATGGAATCAATAGATTCCCCCAAATTTTCTTGTAGTCTTGCCTAAAGAACTTTGTAATACATGGAATGATTTTCAAAGGGAAATTTAAAATGCTCACACCCTTGAACCTAGGAACCCCACTTCTAGGAATGTGTCCCTTTGCAGTATTCTCGCAGGTGCAAGACAGACACTGCTACGTTGTTCAAAGTGACGACGATGGAAAACAGTCAATAGGTGACTAGTTAAATTGGGTCCAGTAGGTACAGTCCCCAGGGGAATACAACATAACTAATAAAAGATTGGAGGTTGACACTCTCATCTTATTCCCAAGCTCAGAAGGGAAGCATTTAGTCTTCCATTATTAAGTGTCATGTTGTTGTTGTTTAGTCAATAAGTCATGTCTGACTCTGCAACCCCGTGGACTCTAGGCTGCCAGGATCCTCTGTCCATGGGATTTCCCAGGCAAAAATACTCGAGTGGGTTGCCATTTCCCTCTCCAGGAGATCCTCCCAACCCAGGGATGGAACCCGATTCTCCTGCATTGGCAGGTGGATTCTTTATTGCTGATTTATCAGGGAAGCCCAAATATCATGTTAACTGTAGGCTTTTCATAGATGCTCCATATAAGAAGGAAGAAGATCCCTTCTATTCCCAGCATGATGAGAGTTTTTGTGTGGAAAGTAAAGTTTGCCTGATGCTCTTCCTGTATCTTTTAGGGTAATTAAACTATTTTCTTCTTTATTCTATTTATGGAAGATGGATTATTTAGATTGGTGGTTGATTGTTCAAACAATCTTGAATTTTTAAGGTTAAACCCATTTGATCATGATGTATTTTTATTATGTATTGTTTGCTTTGCTTTCCTAATATTTTATTATTGTTGCATTCATGTTCATGGGGATATGAAAAAGAATTAGACATGAACTGACACCTTTTATGACAAAAAACAATAAATAAACTAGGAATAGGAGGGAAATTCTTCAACATGATAAAGGCAATATATTTAAAAAATAAGTGATATTACATGCAATGGGGAAAGATTGAATTTTCAATCTTTTTGAAACTCCCTAAGATCAGAATTAAAATGAGAATATTTGCTTTCACCATTTCTATTCAACATAGTACTAGAGTTCCAGCTTCTAGAAAAAGGCAAGAAAAAGAAATAACTGGAAATGAAGAAATAAAATCTGTTTGCAATAGCATGATCTTATAAGTATAAACTCCTAAAGAATAAAAAAAAAAAATTAGAACTAAAAATGAATTCAGCCGTGTGCAGGATATAAAATCATCACACACAAACCAGTTGTATTTCTATACACTAGCAATAAACAGTCTAATAGAGAAATTAAGAAATAATCCCATTTACAAAAGCAGACAAAATAATAATAGGAGTAAATTTCACCTGGGAGTGAAATTAGGAGTAAATTTTCACTGAAAACTAAAAAAGCACTGCTTTAATGGAGAAGGAAATGGCAACCCACTCCAGTGTTCTGGCCTGGAGAATTCCATGGTCAGAGGAGCCCGGCAGGCTACAGTCCATGAACTCGAAAGAGTCGGACACAACTTGGCAACCAAACCACCACCACCATGCCCCCCCAGGGCACCCCAGCGCTGCTGCAACACAACTGGCCGAACCTCCCAGGCAGGGCTCACAGCAGGGATCCAGAGGTGGGATATAAAAAAAAAAAACCACTGCTTTAAGAAATTATAATTTGAAAAGATACATGTACTCCTGTGTTCACAGCAGCACGATTTACAATAGCCAAACATGGAAACAAGCTAAATGCCCATCAACAGGTGAATGGGTAAAGAAGATGCACTGTATATACAGGAGGGAATGTTACTCAGCCACGAAAAGAATGACCCAGGGCCATCTGCAGCCGCATGGATGGACCTAGGGATTATCATACGAAGCGAAGTACGTCAGAATGACATGATGTCACTTATATGTGGAATCTAAAATATGACACAAATGAAGATATCTGTGAAAGACACTCACAGACATAGAGAGCAGACACATGGTTGCCGAAGGGGAAGAGGGGTGGAGGAGGGAAGGACTGGGAGGTTGGCATTAGCAGATGCAATCTAGTATATATGTAGGATGGTTACACAACAATGTGTAACACAGGGAGCTACTTTCAATACCCTGTGATAAACCATAATGGAAAAGAATATGAAGAAGAACATGTATTTATAACACTGTATATCACCTATACTTCAATAATGTTTTTAAAGCTACAGTAATCAAGACAGTGTGGTCTTGGAGCTTCTCTGGTGGCTCAGTGTTAAAGAATCTGTCTGCCAATACAGGGGACACGGGTTTGATCCCTGGTCCCGGAAGAGCCCCCATGCCGAGGGACGGCTAACCCCCGTGCCACAGCTATGCAGCCCATGCACGTGCCGAAACTAAGGAAGGCTGAGCTCCGAGAGCCTGTGCTCTGCAACAAGAGAAACGGCGGCCGTGTGAAGCCCTTACACTGCACCTAGAGAGCAGCACCCGCTCGCTGCAGCTGGAGAAGGCCTGTGCCCAGCAATAAAGGCCCAGGGCAGCCACACATAAACAAGTAAATAAACCTTTAAAAATGACAGTGTGGTATTGGAATAAGGATATATACCATACAAACACAATAGTGCAAATAGACCCAAAGTTGATTCTCTATAAACATGTAGCATAATTCAAGGGGAGGAAAGTCTTTTCAATAAATGATCCTGAAACAACTGAATATTTGCATGAATAAAACTGAACCCAGTTCACAGTGCACACAAAAATTACCTTAAATGAATCATAGACCGAACATATAATCATAGACCTAGCATATAAACTCTAAAACTATAAAATTTCTAAAAAAAGAATTGGAGAAAATTTTCATAACCTTGGGGTAGGCAAGGTTTTTTTAGACAAGACACTAAAAGCACTAACCATAAAAGGAAAAAAAACAATAGATAAATGGGACTTAACAAAACTTAAAACTTCTGTCCTTCAAAAGACAAAATTAAGAAGATGAAACTGTAAGTCACAACCTGGGAGAAAATATGTGTAACATGTTTTCCACCAAATTGGTTGAAATCAGAATATATAGAGTATCTTTACAACTTAATAATGAAAAAAATTTTTAAATCCAACTTTAAAATGGGCAAAAGACATGAACACTTCCCCAAAGAAGATATGTTAAAGGCCAACAAACATATCAAGACAGTCAACATTTACAATCACCAGGGATTTTCAAATTAATGCCATAAAGAGATATGACTATACATCTTCTAGAAAGGCTAAAATTTTAAAAGACAGGTAATACCAAACACTAGAAAAATATGCAGCAGCTAGAACTCTCACATAGTGTTGGAGTCCAAAATATTGGGTTGGCCAATAAATTCGTTTGGATTTTTCCTTAAGATGTAACGCAAAAACCCAAACGAATTTTTTGGCCAACCCAATAGTACCCCCACTTTGAAAAACAGATTGGCACTTTCTTGTCAAGTTGAATATACATTTACCCTGTGATTCAGAATCCTCTTGGGTATTTATTCAAAAGATATATATATATATATGGCTTCCCTGGTGGTCCAGTGGTTAAGAATCGCCTGCCAATCCAGGGACATGGGTCACATCCCTGGTCCAGGAAGCTCCCACATTCCTTGAGGCAACTAAGCCTGGGAGCTGCGACTACTAAAGTCCTACAGACCATGCTCCGCAACAGGAGAAGCCACCGCAATGAGAAGCCTGTGCACCACAACTAGAGAGTAGCCCCCACTCTCTGCAATTAGAGAAAAGCCCAACAAGCAACAAAGACCCAGCACAGCCAAAAATAAATAAAATTATTGTTTAAAAAACAGTGTATGTCAATTATAAGCTTCCTGAATTCAATCACTGAATTGTTGTTATTAGAACAATGTCTTTGTTCCTAGGAGTTACCTGCTAGAGCATTTAGGGGTAAAGGATCATAAGGTCTCAATTTACTTTCAAATGGTCCATTCATTAACAGCACCACCATGACCATCATCATCACATATACACGGAGAGAAATAAAAGCAAGTTAAACAAACATTAATATGCAGTGAATCTAGATGAAGCAGTGAACAAAGACACTAGTCTTGTAATTTAAATAGGCTTAAAAATTTTCAAAATAGAAAATTAAGAATGGCCCCACCTGTGATACCTGTTTCTGTTCTTTGAAGGTTTTCAAGCTTGACCCCAAGGTGAGGGCTTGCTCTTTCTGTGGAGATGGGTCTGCAAGGTGTATTCCTGGGAGTGGCATTGCTAGGTCTGAGAGTAAAGACATATGTTGTTCAGTTAGTTAGCTATCATCAGATTTCTCCCCATGGAGTTTGTATCATTTTGCATGCCCACCAGCAATGCATGAGAAGGTGTTTCCCACCTTAGAAATTTTGGCCAATTTCATAGGTGAAGACTGCCACTTCAGGGTAGTTTTCATTGGAGTTGCTCTTATTATGAGTGAAGCTGAATATCTTTTCATAGAGTTAATGATGGCGCATATTTGTTTCTCTGTGATATATTTCTTCTGCACATTTGGGCTTTTAGTCTTTTCCTTATAAAGAGGTACACATTTTGTGTGTGTGACATAAGTTGTAAATATTTTCTCTGAGATTGTCACAGTTTTACTTTGCTTATAGCACCATCATCTTTTTCAATAATCTCAAAACTCCAATGTTTTATTAACTATTTTATGTGCATTGCTATCCAGTCTTGAAATCTGATAAAAACATGTCCAGAGTTTCTTATAAAGACAAGTGCAAATGCTCATTTACATTTTGCACATTAATAACAACAATGAAAATGACACAACAGTTACAGCTACATAAAAATATATACAAAGATTTGGAAATTCCATGGTGGTCCAGCAGTTAGGAGTCAGCACTTTCACTGCTGTGGACCCAGGTTTGATCCTTGGTATGGGAATTAAGATCCCACAAGCCATTTGGTGTGCCCTATATATATATGTAACTTTACCAACAAAGGTCTGTCTAGTCAAAGCTATGGTTTTTCCGGTAGTCATGTATGGATGTGAGAGTTGGGCCATAAAGGAAGCTGAGCGCCTAAGAACTGATGCTTTTGAACCGTGGTGCTGGAGAAAATTCTTAAGATCCCCTTGGACAGCAAGGAGATCAAACCAGTCAGTCCTAAAGGAAATCAACCCTGGAATATTCATTGGAAGGACTGATGCTGAAGCTGAAACTCCAATACTTTGGCCACCTAATGTGAAGAACTGAATGAGTATTCTTCATGAAAGACCCTGAAGCTGGGAAAGATTGAAGGCAGGAGGAGAAGGGGATGACAGAGGATGAGATGATTGGATGACATCACTGATTCGATGGACATGAGTTTGTGCAAGCTCTGGGAGTTGGTAGTGGACAGGGAAGCCTGGTGTATGTTGCAATTCATGGGGTCACAAAGAGTCGGATACTACTGAGTGACTGAACTGAACTGATATAATAAAAATATAATATATATTTATATGGATTCAAGGTAGACTTGATGTTATTTGGCTTATAAAACAGGTAGATACTACACAAAAAATGAGGATGTAATTTCCAGAAAAGTAAAATGTCACTTTTCTTCTTAAAATTTAACAATAAAACTCCTGTCGTAATTACTAATTCATAGTCAAATCCTAGACTAATTCAAATTAGCCAGGGTTAGAGTTAAATATTTTGCATTAAAAAAATAAGGTGTGAGACGGGCGCGGAGACGCTTCTGGAAGTAACATCGCGATGGCTGCCCAAGGAGAACCCCAAGTTCAGTTCAAACTTGTTTTGGTTGGTGATGGTGGTACTGGAAAAACTACATTCGTGAAGCGTCATCTGACTGGTGAATTTGAGAAGAAGTATGTAGCTACCTTGGGTGTTGAGGTCCATCCTCTTGTGTTCCATACCAACAGAGGACCTATTAAGTTCAATGTATGGGATACAGCTGGTCAGGAGAAATTTGGTGGACTGAGAGATGGCTATTATATACAAGCTCAGTGTGCCATTATAATGTTTGACATAACATCAAGAGTTACTTACAAGAATGTGCCTAACTGGCATAGAGATCTGGTACGAGTGTGTGAGAACATCCCAATTGTGTTGTGTGGCAACAAAGTGGATATTAAGGACAGAAAGGTTAAGGCAAAGTCAATTGTCTTCCACCGAAAGAAGAATCTTCAGTACTATGACATTTCTGCCAAAAGTAACTACAACTTTGAAAAGCCCTTCCTCTGGCTTGCTAGAAAATTGATTGGAGACCCTAACTTGGAGTTTGTCGCCATGCCTGCTCTTGCCCCGCCAGAGGTGGTCATGGACCCAGCCTTGGCAGCACAGTACGAGCACGATTTAGAGGTTGCTCAGACAACTGCTCTCCCGGATGAAGATGATGACCTGTGAGAAAGTGAAGCTGGGGCCCAGCGTCAGAAGTCTAGTTTTATAGGCAACTGTCCTGTGATGTCAGTGGTGCAGCGTGTTTGCCACTTTATTATATAGCTAAGCAGAACATGTGCTTAATCTTTGGATGCTGAAGGAGATGGATGGGCTTTGGAGTGAATGTGGCAGTTTAAAAAAAAAAAATACCTTCATTTTTTGGACCTGCGTATTTAGGTGTTTTGGAACACAGTTGTTTCCTCCTTGAGTTTCAAATATAAGACTGCTATAGTCACATGACAATATTGAGAGGTGGAATCTTGTTTGTTACTGTCATTCCCATTCCTTTTCGTTTAGAATCAGAATAAAGTTGTATTTCAAATATCTAAAAAAAAAAAAAAATAAGCTGTGCAATTTAATAAACATAATAGGGTTTCCTTGGTGACTCAGATGGTAAATTCGATAACATTTTGTCAAAATTATTTGAGAACTACTTATCCAAGTCCTTCTAGATCCTGGAAACACACTAGAAAAAGTGAATACTGAACAACTGATTCTTTGGAAAGCTGCACCCCTAGCCCTGGAAAACATCCTTTAGGGGCCCAGGGATCACACGCTAATGGGGGACTTCCCTGGTGGTCCAGCAATTAAGAATCTGCCTGCTAATACAGGAGACACAGGTTCAATCCCTCGTCCAGGAAGATTCCACATTGCTGCAGGGCACCTAAGCCCATGTACCACAACTATTAAGCCTGTGCTCTAGAGCCCAGGAACCGCAACTACTGAAACCCCCACACCTACAAACTGTGCTCCACAACAAGAGAAGCCAACACAATGAGAAGCATCACACTGCAACTAGAGAAAGCCCTCACACAGCAACCAGCACAGCCAAATAAATAATTTTAAAAAAAAGAAGAGGGGGTTTGGGAAGGTCATATACACTCTGCTATGATCAAAACGGATAACCAACAAGGACTACTGAACAGGCACATGACATGAAACTCTACTCAATATAATACGCCAGTCTGGATGGGAGGGGGGTTGGGGGAGAATGAATACATGTGTACGTATGGCTGAGTTCCTTGCTGTTCATCTGAAACTATCACAACGTTGTTAATCAGCTATGTGTGTGTGCGTGTGTTAGTTGCTCAGCTGTGTCTGACTCTTTGCAACACCATGGACTGTAGCCCACCAGGCTCCTCTGTCCATGAAATTCTCCAGGCAAGAATACTGGAATGGGGTGCCATTCCCTTTTCCACAGGATCTTCCTGACCCAGGGATTGAACCTGGGGCGCCTGCATTGCAGGCAGATTCTTTACTATCTGAGCTGCCAGGGAAATCCATTAATCAGCTCTACCCTAATACAAGATAAAAGTTTAAAGTTTGAAAAAAAAAAGGAATTGCTTTATAAAAACCCTAATGGGAAGCTTACAAAGTAGCAATGATGCTGAGAACAAAGAGAGGGGAGTAATATGCAGATGTTTCATTGATGTATATAGTTTAATTAAAAGGTATGAGGCGATATTACTGTGGTCTTGGAAAAGGTTTCAACTATTCCTAGGAGATCAATTAGACACTGAGAATGAACAATCCCATTAAGACCTCAGAAAGAACATCTCCCCTATTACCATGGTGTTATCTCACTAATAGGAAATTCAGTTTCTAACAACTCTTTTCTGTATTTCACTCTACTGGCTTGAGAAGCAGCTTCTTATTTTGAGAATTATATGACATAATATAATCATATATAATTTAGCTAATGGCCTAGAAAACAAAATGATAGTAATTTTAAAAAGGAGCAAGTACCTGTCTTGCTAGGTTGTGACACCAGGCTAAGAGGGTTTAGGGTTGGGGGTAAGTCGTGGGGGATAGTGAGGGGGCTCGGGTATAAATCTACCTCCATTCAAGGACAGGAAGGGCATGAGAAGGGTCTGGACAGCCCAGAATGGTCCTGGCACCTGGATGTACAGTTACCACGCTGGGTCAAAGACAGGCTGGTGCATCTCCTCTGCCCTGGATGCTATGGGACCCAACTCCTGCTCAACATTAAACTGGGAACATAAGCATCTCAAAGCATACTGGCCAAAAACAGATTATTCACCCTCATGGTATAAAGCCTAGAAGAAGACATTTGATTATTTTAAAAAGTGGGCTAGAAAATGATGAAGTTTCTCCTTACTTCATCTGAAAAACCCAAAGAACAAATATGTTAAAAATTCTGGGACTTGTCAATGTATGACAAAACCCATTGCAATGTTGTGAAGTAATTAGCCTCCAACTAATACAAATAAATGAAAAAAAAAAAAAATTCTGGGACTTCCCTGGTGGTCCAGGAGTTAAGACTTCCTGCTTCCACTGCAGGAGGCAAGGGTTTGATCCCTTATCAGGGAACTAAGATCCACACCCTCAGGCCACATGGTGCGGCCAAAAACAAAAAACAAAAACAAAAAAACTATGACTATTAACATGTTTAGAAGGCATTTAAAACATTTGTTTGCAATCCAACTCAAATATATTTGCAACTACATTTTGGATAACTGTTTAAAAAAAATCCCGCTTGATTTTGATGCAAGTTTTCTTGTAACTCAGTGATATTTACTACTTACAAGGGCTGAATGTTTTGAAAAACAGAGCCCCAACTTTCTGCAAAACATCCTGAAAGTGCTTTTATCATAGAAATGGGGCGGAGCTAATGATCTGCTCTTTCACTGACAACATCCTGTAGTTATTTAAGTAACACATCATCATTTTCTTGATGGTGATTCTACACCATCAATAGCCATTGCTTGCTTCTTTTATATTTTTTGGCCAAGGCATGTAAGACCTTAGTTCTCCAACCAGGGATGGAAATGGTGTCCCCTGCATTGGAGGCAGAGTCTTAATTGCTGACCACCAGGGAAGTCCCTATCGCCCATTTCTTGGTTCTCTACTCACCTTGCCTTATCACGTTGTTGACATCTTTCAAACTCTTAGAGTCGCTGCACTGAATTTAGACAGCAGAGCACTCCTTGGCGTAAGGACTGACCCATTCATGGAAACTCATAACAGTGATATCAGTAATCGATCCAGCATCATTTGCTGGATTGTATGCAATGTCTCTGGTCGTTAACAGAAGACTCTGTCTGGGTGAAATTGATATATTTTCAGCGGTAATCCTTGAAGAAGGAGCAAATTTCAATTTTTGCCCCTCTGTTATGATCTTGTCCTTAAGCATTTCCTTTGGGGGGAGTCTTCCCCAAAAAGTCTCTTAGCACTCCCAGCCATAGGAGAACTGTAGCGTTAATGGACAGAAATTGGAGACAACAGTTCCCTACCCTTTTGAAGACTTCCACTGTCAGTCCAAATTTCTTTGACCCTTGGATTCTTTACAGGAGACACTGGCATCATGGGAAAGATGTCCCTGTACATTTCTCCCACCTCCTGTTTCAAAATTATTTGGGAATATAACTTCTTCACAGGTAGGAACTTTGCAGAAGCATGGAGAGCCTCCCACAGTGCAGATCATGACTCCATACTAAATTTTCTAAAATCTGTTCTTCGATGCTGTTCAGGCATTTCACCACGTCTCTGGAGACTCCCTCTTCTGAGCAGATCACCACCTCTATCAGTTCAGTTCAGTCGCTCAGTCGTGTCCGACTCTTTGTGACCCCATGGACTGCAGCATGCCAGGCTTCCCCGTCCATCACCAACTCCCGGAGCTTGCTCAAACTCATGTCCATCAAATTGGTGATACCATCCAACCATCTCATCCTCTGTCATCCCCTTCTCCTCCTGCCTTCAATCTTTCCCCGAGTCAGGGTCTTTTCCAATGAGTCAGTTCTCCGCATCAGGTGGCCAAAATACTGGAGTTTCAGCTTCAGCATCAGTCCTTCCAAAGGACTGATTTCCTTTAGGACTGACTGGTTTGATCTCCTTGCAGTTCAAGGGACTCCCAAGAATCTTCTCCAACACCACAGTTCAAAAGCATCAATTCTTAGGCGCTCAGCTTCCTTTATGGTCCAACTCTCACATCCATACATGATTACTGGAAAAACCATAGCTTTGACTAGATAGACCTTTGTCAGCAAAGTAATGTCTTTGCTTTTTAATATATGCTGTCTAGGTTTGTCATAGTTTTTCTTCCAAGGAGCAAGCATCCTTTAATTTCATGGCTGCAGTCACCATCTGCAGTGATTTTGGAGCCTAAGAAAATAGTCTGTCACTGTTTCCACTGTCACTCCACCACCTCTATAACCTTATAAAAATAAAATGGCCACAGATTAAAAACTTCAGTAATCCAGGGAAAAGTATGAAGTGAGCTATAGGCAAAGAGGACAATTTCCAAGCAACAGGCCATCAAGGAATGATGAAATATATATATCCTGCTCTAAAATAACTGACATGTCTATTCCATGAAGTCTTTGTGTTGCCTGAACCATTGTGGTTTCTAATATTTTATAATACAAAATTTCTGCAAGCTCCTGTTTGTTTATGGCAAAGTCTATGCAAGATTCTGGCTGTTCATCTGTTGATTGAGTATAGTGTTGGCAGAGTCTCTCTATTTTCATTATGTTTTCCCTAGGATTACACAAACAAGACTCAAAAATATTTATAAGTTGATTACTTGGTACATTTTTCAATCCAGCCACAATACTCTGTAATCAGCTCACACTTTGAGTGAC
Source organism: Cervus canadensis (assembly GCF_019320065.1). NCBI lineage: Eukaryota > Metazoa > Chordata > Mammalia > Artiodactyla > Cervidae > Cervus > Cervus canadensis. Next base: position 17,792,398 of record NC_057403.1, on the reverse strand, counting down.
TGAAGCAACAGGAGTTAATGACTGCTGCTTTTTCTCTTAAATACTGCTGTCCTGTCAGTGGGGTAGAAGGTATAAATAATGTTTGTTTGTTTCAAAGTTTTGTTGAAGGTTACACTCCACAGTAGTCTGGGTTGTCAGTTTCCCGAACAGGGCATCACCAGCAAACTTTGCAGGTGTCAATTTCCTCTTCTGCATGTGTTCCCCAAGAGCTTCTCATCATAACCACCAACAGTTAAAACATATTCTTCACACTCCGTGTTGACTGTTCTGCTATTGTTAGTAAACTGGAAAGGCCCAGGAGGCATTCTCTCCTTTAAAATCTTCCTGTCAAATAGTTTTGAAACATACGGCTTAAAGTAGCGCTCCTTTATCCCTCTGGCTATAGTTCACACAGCACAGCAGTGATGCAGCAAGTCTACACAGAAGCTCTAAAATCAGCAGTATGAAAATCAGGATGGTAAACCTTTGAAGATGAATTCAAGGAGTCTCGTCTATTTGGGCATATGTCACTGGCGAAAATCAGATCCAAGCAGCACAGAAGGAAATGATAAGAGTTTACTAAATCATCTCCAATCATATGAAAATTATCCTCAGTATAAACAAAGTGTCCAAAAGAAATTAAAAAGCTCCTTAACACAGCAAGGAATCCTCTGCTTCCTGCTTCGTGGTAACTTTGGTGGCTGTTCATATGGACTTTGAAACACATCTTTAAAAATTGACTCAAAAAAAAAATTTTTTTTAATTGGCTCAAATTTTTTGAAAATTACAGTAGACACCTCAAAATTGTGTTTGGCTTAATTTCCTCCTAAGGTACGGTTTCCAACTGTGGGGATAATGCTTTTGAGGCAGGCGACGGATAATGAACAAGCCGACCAGTGTGTAACTTCCTCTAGGCTGTAGATGTCCTGGATGGCTGCGGAGTCAGCTTGTGCGCCCTCGTCCAGGTTCAGCTCCCGACACAAGGCCTGCAGCGCCTCCGAGATCGCGCGACCACCGCCACCTGCCTCAGCGTGGCTCCCGTCCTTGTTCGTCTTCCTTCCACTGAGCGCTACCCACAACCACCCGCACCAAAGCGCACGAAACTCCTAAGTCGCAGCACGACGGCTCTTCGATGGTCTACATCCGCGCTTCCCCTCAAAAAAGTCCGTTTCTTCCCCAGGGTTCCGAGCCTGTCCTTCACCAGAAATGTGATAAAAAGCATATCATCTTAAGTGACTTCTAAATCTGCTTAAGTCGTTTTATTTATAAATTTAATTTTATTGCTCCTGGATTTCTCCCAACATTTTATTATGGAAAATTTCAAACATGCAGGGAAGTTGAAAGAGATGTACATGTGTCTGTTACTAACATTTTGCCACACTTGTCTAACCGTATTTATATTCACTCTATCCATCTAACTTTTCAATGCATTTCAAAGTAGATTGCAGACATCAGTACACTTTTCCTAAATAATTCAGCCTGTATGTCATTAACTACAGTTCAATAATTTTTTTTGCTGCTTTTAATTTTCAGTATTAATAATAAAAGATTCTCCCACTTCCAAGATGGAAAGAAATTCATTCATGGATTCTTCTAGTTGATGTGTTTCCACTTTCACACAGCGATTTAGGGATTTCTAATTCATTTGGAGTTTATGCAGGTACATGGTGTGAGAACTAAATCCAACTTTATACATAAATGTATATATATATATATACATACACAGGGGATCTCTGTTTTAAAAGTATTTTTATTGAGATTTAATTCACATACCATAAAATTCACCCTTTTTAATTGTGTACAATTTAGTGGGTTTAAGTATTTCACAAAGTTGTGCAGCCATCATTGCTCAAGCTATATTTATACATATGTATGTGTGTGTGTGTATTTGGTTTCCTCCAAATGTCTATCTAGTCTTAGCGGCACATATTAAGAGCTCCATCTTTCTGCCAGAGATTTGAGATGCTGCAGTTGTCACTAATGTCCGGGTATTCGGGAGACCAATTCCGTTTCACTGGCCTGTTTGTCAGGTGGGAGTTCTCCCTAACAACGGTTCCGATTTAGGACTCTGATAAGGGGCGGGGTCGACAGACGTGCGGTCACGCCTTCAGGGCCTTTAGTCAAGTTCTTTCAGAAAGGAACCCTGCTACATTACATCTCTCCAACAGAGAAAATCCCCTAGGACTGGCAAAAAGCGAACTGGGCAGGAGCATGGTCAGCAGGAAATCCTGGGAAGGAGAGGTACCAAGGATCAAGACACGCCCCATTCTTGAGTCCCTCCTCTCCTCTCCCGGCTCCCCAGCCCGGGCTGGGGGCCCTCCCCTTCTCTGTCCGTCTCCCCCCTTCTGAGGACTAGTGGACCCACACCAGGGGCTGTCCCATCAGATCGCACCCTAGGACTGCCCCCAGGAAAGCACCTGCACAGCGTGGCTGAGGCACCCGGTGGTTTCGGAAGTGAGGCCAAGCGTGTCCAATGCTTGCCGAGCGAAGTCTTCGGCGCTCACCATGAGCAGTCCCTTTTTCAAGGGGTAGGTCATATTTGTTTCAACCAAAAAGGGGCTCACTGTCTGCAGGTAGGAAAGGGGTCAAGATAAGAACTCCCTTCCCTCCCAAGCCTAAGCACCAGGGCCCTCTCCAAGAATCCCTGAATCCCACCCCTCTTGCGGACCACGCCCCCAGATAGCTCTGACCACGCCTCTCGGGCCACGCCCCCTCGAGAACCCACCCCTTGCGACTTTCGCGCCACGGAAGCTTTTTTCAAAAAAGGTTCTTCCTACCTTCTTCCCTCTTTCTCTCTTTTCCTTCCTTCCTCCCTTCTCTCTCCCTCTTTTTTTCCCTTACCCCCCTCCCTTCCCTTCCTTCCTTTCTTAAATTTTACTGAAGTATAGTTGATTTACATCCACCGAAGCTCTTTGAGACTGAGTCGCGGTCCTCGATCAGACCTCACCGCCACCTCATTCCGAGCCCGCCGCTGCTCCTAGGAGCCTCCACTGAATCCAAGCTCCTCCTCCCTCAGAGCCCACCCCCCCACCCTCGAGAGTTGCCACTCCTGTCCCTCTCGAGCTCCTTCCCTCCGGAGTCAGGCACCTGCACGATGACACCTTTGGAGCGGTACTCTGTGCCCACGGCCACGGAGAAGCTTCGCACAAAGGCCTGCGGAGAAGGAGAGGAGGGTCCCAGGACCACGAGCTTTCCGCGTGGAGTCCTCCAGCCCGCCCCCTGTCCCGGCATGCCGTCCCGGATCCTAGAACATTCCCCGCTCCCTCCCGGAGGGGCCCCTCCCTCACGGCTCAAGTTCTCACCTTAACACCCGAAAGTTTCTTTGCTCTAAGCCCTCCTTTTGTTCCCATGCACTCACTCTCCATTCCAGCTGCGCCAGTCTCTGTGTATTCCCTGACCTCCTCCCACCTCACCGGTTCTCGAAATCCTAGCTTTCTTTTCTCTTAGAAAAAGAACACAGAATCTGACTTGCCCACTGGACTGTGCCCCAGATATCTGACCTATTAATAGCCTCAGACTCTGGTGAAACATCACACACACACACACACACACACACACACACACACACACACGCATTTGGGTCTTTTCCGCCATAACCTTCAGGGCCAGAATTAAGGGCTACTGTGGGTCTGGGTACCTTGGTAGCCGCATACACTGCTAAATATGGGTACGGCTTCCTGTCAGCTATTGAAGATATGTTGATGATGATGCCTTTGCCCCTGCAGGAGGAAGCATTAATTGGAAAGCAGTCACTGCCAATGGGGAAGAGAGGGTCTCAGGGATTTACCCACCTCCCCACCCTTTAGCCTCTGTGCTAATCAGAAAGATCAGAGAACTAGGGAAGAGTTGGAAATGTGAATGGGAGAGCTGGGGAATAGAAATAGCCAGAGGTTGGATGGGGAAAGATCCAGAGTGAAAGACAAAAGAGACTGCCTCTTACCTGCTAACCATTTGGGGCAGGAGGATTCTAGTCATCTGCAGGAGGAATGAAGAGGATCCTGTCTTTCCTTCTTTCCTCTGCTTTCACCTGCCCAGACTCCTGCCCCCTCCTCAAGTTCCCTCCTATCCCCCTACTTTCCATCAGGGACTATTCCACTAGCACTTCCTCCATGCCAAGTCCAGTACTGGGGGATATTGAGGACCACCCAGAGTGGTCAGAGCTCCGCTGACACTGAACCCAGTCCCTCCTAGCCCTGACTCACCTGGGCCACAGACATCATGTTGCAGTTAATAATATCCTGGAGTTTCTAGGGGAAGAAAATGGAACCCATCAGTCCTTTCCTTCACCACAACTCTGCCACAACTCCCATATTTTCTAGCTTACTTTTCTTTTAATGTGGAACACAGTTTTTAAAAGTTACATCTACTAGAATTTAAATACACATAAACCTCGATGCATCGACTCCCCTTCTGGAAGTGTATTCCTTTCTAAGATACTCACATATGTGGGGAATGCATATGTCCAAAAATACACATTATAACACAATTTGTAGTCAGATATGCCAGGAAACATCCTGAATATCCATCAATACTGGGATGACTAAATAAACACTGGGTAGCCCATGGATAGACCCCTGAACAACAAGTAAAAAGAATGGATCAGCTAATTATTCTGATTAAAATGATCCCCAAGATACATGCCTACTTGTGAAACATAAAGAACAATAGGCTGCCGCCATTTGGATAAAAATTACATATACATCCTTCTGTAGGCATAGAGAGAAAAACCTATCACTATTTTAAACTGGGGAGCACTTTTGGGGAATAAGACTGAAGGGAGAAAGAAGATTTTCACCTTCATTTCATAAACTTCTCTCTTTGGATTTTCTGATCAATAAACTTTTTATAAATGCATACCATATACATACCAAAGTACACAAATCTTAGAGTAAAAACTGAACACAAATCTTTAGCTTCTACCCACATAAAGGAAGTATTGGGACTTCCCTGGTGGTCCAATGGCTAAGTCTCTACACTTGCAATACAGGGGGCCAGGTTCCATCCCTGGTCAGGGAACTAGGACCCACAGGCCAAACTAAAAGATCCCACAGCCGCAACTAAGACCCAGCACAGCCAAATAAATAAATAAAATAAATATTTTTTAAAAGATTCAAAGCAATTGCTATTAAAATCCCAGTAGCATTTTTTGCAGAAAGAAAAATCCTGCCCAAAATTCATATGGAATCTCAAGGGACCCTGATATTAGCCAGACTAATCTTGCATCCATCATTTCCACTTCTGGGTATATGCCCAAATGAATTAAAAGCAGGTACCCAACACTGCTGTATTTAAAATGGATAACCAACAAGGACCTATCGTATAGCATATGGAACTCTGTTCAATGTTACGTGCCAGCTTGAATGGGAGGGGATTTTGGGGGAGAATAGATACATGTATATGTAGGGCTGAGTCCCTTCACTGTCCACCTGAAATTACCACAACATTGCTAATCGGCTATACCCCAATACAAAAGAAAAAGTTTAAAGTTTGGGGAATAAAAAGCAGGTACCCAAACAGATATTGGTACCTCAATAGTTCATAGAAGCATTATTCACAACAGCCAATAGGTGGAAACAATCCAAGTGTCTGTCAACAGATGAAGACATAAAGGGTGATATATATTAATACGTATGATGGAATATTATTCAGCCTTAAAAATGAAGAAAATTGGGACTCAGGCTGTGACATGGATGGACCCTGAAAATACTATGCTAAGCGAAACAAACAAGAAGAATAAATGCGGTATGACTCCACTTACATGAGGCACCTAGAATAGTCAAATTCATAGAGACAGAATGGTGGTTTCCAGGATCTGCAGGTAGTTAGGAATTGGGGGTTACTGTTCAACAGGTAGAGAGCTGAAAAAGTTCTGGAGATGGATGGAGGTGATTGTTTCACACCAATCTGAGTGTACACAATACCACTGGACTGCACACATAAGAGTCAAAATGACAAAATTTAAGTTATATATATTTGCCATAACTTAAAAAAAAGAAAAGAATGAAGTTCTGATATTTGCTAACAACACAGATGAAGTTGAAAACATTATGCTAACTGAAATAAGCCAGACACCAAAGGAAAACTATTCTGTGATTTCTCCTGTATGAGGTATCTAGAATTAGCAAGCTCATAGACACAGAAAGTAGAAATAGATGCTACCAGGGAATAGGGAAGAATGTGGAGATACTGCCTACTAGGACCTGTTTAACTTACAGGTCCTGTATTTAACTTATACTGCTTAATGAGTTTCTGTTCGGGATGATGGAAAAGTTTTGGAAATACACAGTGGTGATAGCTGTACTACACTGTGAATGTATTCAATGCCACTGAGTTGCACACTTTAAAATGGTTAAAATGGCAAGTTTTATGTTATATATGTCACAATTTTTAAAAAATTTATGCTGATATTTCTATTACCCTGGCTCCATGTGGACCTTGTTACATTATCTATTATTTCTCTTGTGTTCAATCATGAATTTTCTTCTAATATTCCTGGTTATATTTTTTGAGCACTGGATATTTAATATTTAAAAAATTGAACTGCTAATTTGAGTCTCTGGACTACATCGTTTTTCTCTAAAAATGGTTTGGTTTTGCGTCTGCCAGGTAGCTAAACTAGGGGGTGCTAAAATATCACATCCACATAATCCCAATGGAATTAAGATCATCTGAAAATTGGCTTCAGTTCCTATGAAACCTGCTGCTGTGCTGTGCTTAGTCGCTCAGTCATGCCCAGGTATTTGCAACCCCCGGACTGTAGTCCACCAGGCTCCTCTGTCCATGGGATTCTTCAGGCAAGAATACTGGAGTGGGTTGCCATGCCCTCTTCCAGGGCCTATGAAACCTACTTTACCCTAACTCCTGGATTACAGTGTTCAGGATTCCAACCTAAAACCTGAGATATTTTCCAAAGCTTTGTGCTATGTTATTTGTTGCAGCTCCAACACTATCCACGTGGAAGGGAAATGTTGCTTCAAATGTCAGATTTCACCTCTCTTGAATTCTCTCTTCCCTCAAATCTTGATGTGACAATTCCTCATTGCCCTAGTAGGTTGATGTCTTCAAACCGTTATTTTAAAACAGTTTTATCCAGCTCTCCTACTCCTTCTCATTTGCAGGGTTAGTCTTCAGTCACAACTTCCTCTAATACCAGAGGCAGAATACCCAGGCTGATTCTCCTTGCATTTTCTAAAATGAGCCTATGCCTTCTTTTTTTTTTTTTTCCGACTTCTATTGTCAGAGGTTAATTTTTATTGGAGCATAATTGCTTTACAATGTTGTGTTAATTTCTGCTGTACCAGGAAGTGAAGCAGCTCTGTGTATATATATATCCCCTCCCTCCTGGACCTCCCTCCCACTCCCTTACGCATTTCTTTTGAAATAATATTTAGAATGTATTTATTTATTTTTTTGTGTGTAGCAAAGTTTTAGTAATGTGAAAAAGGGACAGGGAAAGCTTCTGACATAGACATCAGAAGGGGGATGGAAAATGCCCCCACTCCCTAGTCTTATCAAGGCCTTAGATACTTTTACCAGGCTCACTCCCACAACATACCTCTTTAAACTAACATGGTTAGAAAAAGAACTAACAAGAGAGAATTTAAAAGCCATCTTGATCTCCTGTTTTGTCTATGTCTAATAATAATAGCCCTCATTTATGGAGCACACAACTTAGGTTTACATGCATTATATTGTCTTATCAGCTGATATGGTCTTATCAGCTCTACAAGGTCAGCAAAAAATATTGATTCCCATTTTATAGATATGAGACTGAGGCGCTGACTTTCCTACGTGGCTCATTCCCCGCCCCCTACTCTTTTTTTTGGCCACACTGTCGGCTCTGTGGGATCTTATTTCCCTGACCAGGGGCAGAACCCACGCCCCGCTTCAATGGAAGCACGGAGTCTTAACCACTGGACCGCCAAGGAAGTCCCTCATTTCTCCAGAAAGTCAGCACCGGAGAATATAAAACGGGCAGGACCAGATTCAATGTAGACAGTGGTTCTGGTTGAGCACTGCAGAAGGGCGCCCCATGGAAGGAGAGCACAGATTCCTAGCTCTCGAAACACTTAATCAGGCTAGTGTACTGCGCGGGGTTTTCCAACAGAGGGAGCAGTGTAAGGCGGAGGTCCCGCGGACGTGTGTTACTCACTTTGGCGACGTCCTCACAGTCGAGCAGTTTACTCAAGTGGGGTGCATATTTTTGGCCCACGTTGTTTACTGAACGAGAGGGGACAAAGTGCTTGTCTCACTCCCACAGTCCCAGGGACACCGGGCGGGGGCAAAGGGGAGTGTCTGCCAGAGAGGGCGGCCAGGAGAGTGTTCCGGGGTCGGGGTGAGCCCCGGGGCGGTTGAGAGCAGCGCTCCTCCCTACGGGCACGGCGACATACCCAATACTCCGATCTCCAGGTCCTTCAGTCCTGCCTCAATGGTCTCGTAGATCTCCAAGCCCCCGGTAAAATCCACCTGAATCACTCGTGTGCTTTTGCCGTAAAGCCGCTCTGGGAAGTGTGGGAGGGGTTGGGGGGGGGCCGAGGGGCGTAGGCGGAGTGGGAGCCAGGCTCTTGGCTGTAACTCATCTCTGCCTGCACCTCATTCCGGTCTCCCCAGGCCCTTACCCGGTCCTTCGGAGGCCCCAGAGGCAGCGGGAGCTTGCTCCGCGCACCCTCCTCGACCACGCCCCGACCACGCCCCCGACCACGCCCCGTCAAACCTCAGCCCTTGAGCCAGGAGGGCTGCGTTTCCCAGCTCCCTCCTTTCCTATACTCACCTATCTCCTTTGCCTCGTGCTTCAACTTGCTCAGGTCTCGACTGATGAGGACGACGTTCAGACCTCTCCGGGCGAGCTGCAGGAAATGCATTCGTTTATTTATTCACGAAAGCCACAAATATTTACTGTGTGCTACGCTGTTGTAGGCGCTGCCGATGCAGAGGTGAACAAAAGAGAAATAAGGGAAGTTGGCCCTCGCATGCATTCTGGAGCATGCATTCTGGGGTCAGAGTATTCCAGGCAGGAGGAATACCAAGTGCAGAGGCCCTTGCACAAAGGCTGGCTAGCTTAAAGGACAGCATACAGTCCAGGGTGCACTGAATGAAGTATTCTTGCCTGGGAAATCCCATGGACAGAGGGGCCTGGAGAGCTACAGTACATGGGGTCACAAGAGAGTCGGACATGACTTAGTGACTAAACAACAACTAGCCTCCCCTGCCTTTGTGCCTACTCAGGGACATCGCTGCAGCTTTCGCCCATCTTCCCCCTGCATCACGATCTCTCTTTTCTGGATGATTCCCATTCAACATGCAGACCTGCCAGAAGGTCTTCTCTGTTCAGGTGTTGCCCCATTTCTCATCACGCTACCCCACTTTACTCAACATTCTAAGAACTGCTTACCCTGGCTCTCTCCCAAGCCCACTTGTACCCACTCCAGTTGGACTCCCACCCCTACTGTGCCACCCAAACCACTCTGGTCAACAGTAACTTCCACGATGGTAAACCCAGTGCTGTTCTCAGCACCTCGAAGCAGTAGCTGACACGTTCATCACCCCTCCTCCAGGCAACATTCTTTTCCTGGCTTCCAAGACATCTCTTCCAACCTTGGTTTCCCTCCTGCTCCGGCTCAGTTCTTGTGCCTCATCTTCTGTGCTTCTTAACTTTGAGTGCTCCAGGGAGCACTTTGGGGTGATTCAGACTGTGCTCCCCTTCTCCATCCACACCCACTACCATGGGCATCTCATCTAGTACTGGGACTTTATTTTTTTAATATTATGTATTTATTTATTTTTGGCTGTGCTGGGTCTTCATCGTTGTGTGGGCTTTTCTCTAGTGGTGGCAGGTGGGGGCTACTCTCTAGTTGCAGTGCTCGGGTTTCTCTTCGTGGTGGCTTCTCTTGTTGGAGAGCATGGGCTGTAGGCGCATGGGCCTCAGTAGTTGCAGGATATGGGCTCATTACTTGTGGCTCCCAGGCTCTAGGGCACAGGCTCAGTAGTTGTGGAACATGGACTTAGCTGCTCCTCAGCACGTGAGATCTTCCCAGACCAGGGATCAAACTCATGTCTCCTGCACTAGCAAATGGATTCTTTACCGCTGGACCACCAGGGAGGCCCCCGAGTCTTAGGACTTTAAATGGCATTGCTATGATGATGATGCCTCAATTTCTGTCTCCACCCATTCTGAACTCCAGAATGGCATTTCCAACTTCTGGAACTTCATAACTTGGATACCTAACTGGTATCTCAAATGTGTGTGTTAGTTGCTCAGCCGTGTCCAGCTCTTTGCAACCCCATGGACTATAGCCTGCCAGGCTCCTCTGTCCATGGGATTTCCCAGGCAAGAATACTGGAGGTTGCCATTTCCTATTCCAGGGGATCTTCCCGACCCAGGGATCAAACCTGGGTCTCCCACATTGTGGGCAGACTCTTTATCATCTGAGCCACCAAGGAAGATAGAATGCCCAAAATGTCAAACTTAGAATGTCGAAAACTAGACTCCTTTCCACTTTCCCCAAACCTGGTCCTCCCCTCAGTTCAACTCCATTGCAGTAATGGCAGCTCCATTCTTTGAGGTATTCTGGTCACAAATCCTATAAGTAATCTATTTTATGAGGTCAACATTATCTTAATAGCAAAAATCGAACAAAGATGACAAGAAAACTACAAACTAATATCCCTCATAAACTTAGACACAAAAATTCTCAGTGAAATATGAGTAAATCAAGTCCAGCAATACAGAAAAAGGATAAGAGGTAATGCTCAAGCTGGGGTTTATTGCAGGAATGCAGGGTCAGTTCAACCTTTGCAAAATCAATTGATATAATTTACCATATAATCAGACTAAAGAAGGAAAACCATATGATCACGTCAACAGACAGAAAAAATACTTGACAAAAGTCAACTATCCATGATAAAAAAAAAAAAAAAAACTCTTAGCAACCTAGGTATAGAAAGGGCCTCTCTTGACCTTATAAAGATCATATAAATACATACACACACACATACATGAATTTTAAAAACCTAACATTATGCTGAATAGTTGAAAACTGAATGCTTTTCCTCTAAGAACAGGAACAAAGCAAGGATGTTACCTCTTACCACTTCTCTAAATGTCCTATTTAATTTCCTGGGCAGTACAATAAGGCAGAGAAAAGAAATAAAATATATGCAGATTGGAAAGAAGAAATAACATTGTCTCTGTACACGGATGACATGTCTGTCTACATAGAAAATCTCAAGAAATCTACAAAATGGTTACAAGAACTAAGTGGGTTTAGCAAATTTTCAGTTTATATAAGGTCAGAGGTTTGGAGTCATACTCTATATCCAATCTTTAGAATAAATCTTATCAGTACAAGCCTTCCTTTATAGCTCAGTTGGTTAAAAAAAAAAAAAATCCACCTGTAATGCAGGAGACCCTGATTCGATTCCTGGGTTGGGAAGATCTGCTGGAGAAGGGATATGCTACCCACTCCAGTATTCTTGGGCTTCCCTTGTGGCTTAACTGGTAAAGAATCCATGAGTACTAACGTCAAAATCAATCCAAAATTTGGGACTTCTCTGGTGGCCCAGTGGCTAAGACTCTGTGCTCCCAATGCAGGGGGCCCAGGTTTGATTCCTGGTCAGGGAACTAGATCTCTTATGCCACAACTAAAAGATGCAGCATGCTGCAAGGAAGATCAAAGATTCCCTGTGTCACAACTAAGACCTGGCGCAGCCAAAATAAATGAGTCGATAATTCAATAAAACCAAAATGCAAGTACTTCTCATGCCATGATGCTATCACACTTGGATGAGTCATCAAGATCTCTTGCTTGGATTTTGCAAGAGCCTGCATAAGCAGGATCTCTCTGCTTGCATCCTCACCCCCTATAGTATCATACCCCTCTTCAGAACCCATCTCACTCAGTAGATGTTAAAGTCTCCACAATAACCTACCAGATTCCCCATGATCTGTCCGGAAATTGCATTTCTGCCCTCATGTCCTACTGCTCCTCTCTCCCTGTGACTCTGATACAATCACAGCAGGCCTTTTCCTGCTTCTCCAACAAGTGATGCTCCCTACCTCAGGGCCTTTGCACTGGCAATTTCTTCTCCTTGGAAATTCCTTCTCCCAGTTATTCACAAGACTCCATCCCTCATCTCCTTCTCCTCTTTGCTCAATGCTGCCTTCTCAGTGACATATTTGATTACCCTATATAAAAATTGGAACCTGCACATCCCCAGGGCTACCTCTTCTCCTTTCTTGATTTATTTTTCTCTTTAACTCTTTTTTAAATTTTAAATCTATTTTTTTCTTTTCTTTTATGGCCACACTGTGTGGCTTGTGGGATCTTAGTTCCCCGACAGGGACCAGAGATGGAATCCTTGCCCCCTGCAGTGGAAGCACAGTCTTAACCACTAGATCACCACAGAAGTCCCTCTCTTTAACTCTTATAACCATTTGATGGGTTTCCCTGGTGGCTCAAGCAGTAGAGAAAACACCTGCAGTGCAGGAGACATGGGTTCAATCCTGGGTCAGGAAGATCCCCTGGAGAAGGAAGTGGCAACTATTCCAGTACTGGACACACTATACATTTCATTTGTTTATCTTACACCTATCTCCCTTCACTACAATATAAGCTCTGAGAAGACAAAGTCTTTTGATTTTTTTAAAAAAACCTATTTTGTTTACTGTTGTACCCCCTAGCATCTAGAAGATGCCTGGTGCATGGAGGTGCTATATAAATATGTTTTGAATGAATAAATCAGAAGAAGCCCAGTGCAGACACCTGCCCCCACCCTGGCGAGCAGAGGAAAGGCTCCCTGGAGAGGATGTCTGCGGGAACCAGAGAGAGCACACCATTCTCAGTCTGATAGAGTTAGCTGACAACAAGGCAAACAGAAGCCCTCCCACCACCCACCCCAAGCCCTGGCTCACCTCACGTGCGTAAGCCTTGCCGATGCCGCTGGTGGCTCCTGTCACCACTAGAAAGGAGAGGAGGAAAGGGCAGGAGGGGATCCCCACCCTATCCTACCCCCGTCATCCACTCCATGTCCCTCTTGTCCCTTTTTGCACCTTGTCTGGAAACCGCCCTCACTGAGACCCAACCCTCCTGGTTTTCGTCCTCCTCTTTCATCGGCGAGGGGCTCTGACACCTCGGACAGGTTGGAGGACTTCATACAAATCCAGCCTTCACCTGTGATGCTTCCAGGGGTCCCTGGCGTCTGCCCTGACTGGGGGCCCTCACCGGTCATCTGCCCGTGTTCCTGCTGCCCCGCCTCTACCTGCTTAGCGCAGAGCCCTCCTTTCTTACCTGCCCAGGCCCCGTGCGCCCGGAGCCAGTGGTTGCTCCGGCGTACCTGGGGCAGCAAGTAAACATAGACTGTGGAGCCCACAGCCCAGGTCGCCCACAGCAGCAGGAACAGGGCTGTAACCGCTCCCAGCACTCTCAGAGCATCCCACTCCGACTCCATCACAACCCCAACCAACAGATCACCCGACCTAGGACCAAGGGGGTTTTTCCGGGGGCGGCTATAAGAAGCCTGGCCTGCCCGAGCCGCGTTAGCCCCGCCCACACTGCCAGTCAAGCATTCCACCCCGCCCCTCTCTCTAGCTACGCCCAATGGGGTTTAGTCTAACCAACAGCCACGCCCATGGGCTTAGCACCGCCCCTTGATGGGTCCGCACCTGAGTTCAAAGTCCCCTCCCAAGGCCGGCAGAGCCTCCATACATCCAGCCCCCACTCAACCCACAAAACTGGGCAAAGGGTACCCACAGATGACCTCCATTTGGGTCACTGAACTCAATCTCGCTGTTGGTGAGTGAAAGCCAGAACTTAAACGAGTGACCAATCACGTGGTTGTTCAGGCGCCAAGTTGTGTCCGACCGGGGGGGTTTTGTCAACACACAGTTTGCTAGAAGAATCTCACCTACAACTTATCTGCCCGGGGCGAGGGGTGGGGGGCGCCGTATAAAAGCCAGAGGCCTTACAATGGCTCTATGTGACCTTTGTCCTCACTTCTCCTTTGCAAATTCTGGGTTTTTTCACTTGTTCTTCGCATTTATTATTGATTAATTTGTTGTTCAGTCCCGAAGTTGTGTCTAACTCTTTGCCAACCCATGGACCAAGCATGCTAGGCTTCTCTGTCCTCCACTATCTACTGGAGTTTGATCAGATTCATGTCCACTGAGTTGGTGATGCTATCCAACCATCTCATCCTCTGTTGCCTCCTTCTCCTTTTGCCTTCAATCTTTCCCAGCATCAGGGTCTTTTCCAGTGAGTCAGCTCTCTGCATCAGGTGGCCAAAGTACTAGAGTTTCAGCTTTAGAAACAGTTCTTCCAACGAATATTCAGGATCAATTTCCTTAAGAATTGACAGGTTTGATCTCCTTGCAGTCCAAGGAACTCTCAGGAGTCTTCTCCAGCGCCACAGTTTGAAAGCAATTATTTCACACTAATAAATTGTAATTATCATCTAATAATTATGGCTATCCTTTAATAACATAAATTATAGTTATTATTTATAATAATAAATAGTATTATTATTTAATAATAGGCTTCCCTGGTAGGTCAGACAGTAAAGAATCCGCCTGCAATGCAGGAGACCTGGTTCGATCCCTAGGTTGGGAAGATCCCCTGGAGAAAGGAATAGTTACCCACTCCAGTATTCTTGCCTGGAGAATCCCATGGACAGAGGAGCCGAGCAGTCTACAGTCCATGGGTTTCAAAGAGTCGGACATGCTGCGGTAAAATAAATATACATAACATAAGTTTTACCATTTTAATCCTTTTAAAGTTTAGATATAATTCAGTGACATTAGGTGCACTCACAAGATTGTGCAACTGTCACCACACCCTAGAGCTATTTCATCACCTCTGATAAAAAGAAGAAAACGGGTCCCAAATGGAGTCAGTTGTGCTAACCCTCAGGTCAACAAAACAAGATTTAATAACTAACTTAATGGTAGTTTCAACCCCACCAGAACATAACCTTTAGCTATTCAACCTAGGATCGCCTGATTGGTACTAGTGAGGTTTGCTGCTGTTCAGTTGCCAAGTCGAGTCCGATTCTCCGCAACCCTGTGGACTGCAGCACGTCAGGCTTCTCTGTCCCTCACCATCTCCCGGAGCTGGCCCAGGTTCATGTCCAATAAATCAGCAATGCTAGTGAGGTAATCCACCCAATAAGCCCTTCCATCCCCTTAGGAGGATAGCCTTGACTCAAACAATGAATTTCTTTGCTGAAAAGATCCTTTTTTCAGCTCCATTTCTGCCTTTAACAACTTCCCTTTTCTACAGCTGAGTGGAGATCCTTTCTATGGCTAGATGGGATGTAACCTGATGCATGAATCATTGAATAAAGCCAATTTGATCTTTAAATTTACCGAGTTGGGACTTTGTGTTATTTAACAGATTTGGTGGCGGCAGCAGGACAAAGGAGATTTCTGATGGCTTTGGAGACAACAGGAAATATAGGTGTGGCACCCGTGAACCCTTTGAGCTGACTGTCTTTCTGGCCATTTCCGAGGACCCTGGGTGAGTTCTTCTTGGTTCTGAGTTCTGTTCTATTTGCGTCACGTTCCTGACCTAGTCAGCTTTCCAGTTAGTTTTCCCATTTGTCTGGAATCACTAGTTCCATGTCGGGAACAGCTGGTGACCACTGCAGTTTCCCATTTGTCTGGAAGGAGCCTGCAATTCTCATTCTTTGGAGTCTGCTGGTTCAGTCCTTTCCCTAGTCCCCAGTTCCATGTTGGGAATTGGTCATGGTGTATACAGAACCTTTTCTGGGCCAGGATGCAGTAACATCTCTTGGTTATCACCAATATATTAAGGTACATGTGTTTGCTTGTCTTGTTTTGAATCCATGAGGGCTGTTGCTAACTGGGACCTCAGAGGTCAAAAACTGCAAAAATTGATGGGTCTGGATGGAACAAGAACAGAGTTATGACAAGAAGGAATATAAATCCTAGCAGCACAAGACACTATTACTGAATTTAAGCAATCCCTCCAATGTTGACTTTATTCTTATAGGATCCATGAGAAAATGTTTTCTGTGAGACTGAATCCATGTTCTTACAATGACAAGCAATCTTATTGTCTAGTACTACTCTGGCTAATGAAGTTAGGGCTTTTTGCTGGTAGGTTATGGCTTAAACCTGATCTTTTATGTTCTTTACAATCTGTCCTTGATATAGAAGATAAAGAATTACAACAAAAATTCTCTAGTTTAACAGAGGTGCCCCCAAATCTATGGGTTATTTCTCTCTCTCTTTTTCTTTTCTTTTTTTTTTTTTTTTTTTGCATTTTAAGCTTTATTTATGAAACAGTGAGATGTTCTCTTTTATATTAGCATTTAATACTTAATGATAATTGATCTGTTTACTGTAACTTGCCTTCATAACTAAACCATTTTTGTTGTTTAGTCGCTAAGTTATGTCCGAGTCTTGTGACACCATGGAATGTAGTCCGCCAGGCTCCTCTGTTGCATAGGAATTTCCCAGGCAAGAATACTGAATCTATGGGCTATTTCTAATCCTGACTTTGGGCAAGCAAAAAGGGCAGAACCAGTAAAATTTCTGACATATGTGGTTAGACCTCTTTCTAAACTGCCTCAATATTCATTAAAGCCTGAATCCATACAAGGCCTCACACCAACAATAGACAATCTAATCACCAAGGTTAATCATTTCCTGTACAAGCCCCTATAACACTGATCTGGATGATTAGAAAACCTAATGAGGACTTCCCTGGTGGTCCAGTGGTTAAGAATCTGCCTGCCAGTGTGGGAGACACAGATTTGATCCCGGGTCCGGGAAGATCCCACATGTCATGGGGCAACTAAGCCCGTGGGCCACACCTGCTGAGCCCCCCTCTCTAGAGCCTGTGAGCTACAACAAGAGAAGCTGCTGCTGCTAAGTCGCTTCAGTCTGTCCACCAGGCTCCGCCATCCCTGGGATTCTCCAGGCAAGAACACTGGAGTGGGTTGCCATTTCCTTCTCCAACAAGAGAAGCTACCACACCACAGCTAGAGAGTGGCCCCAGCTCACCATTGCCAGAGCCTGCGCATAGCAGTGAGGACCCAGCACAGGGGGGAAAAAATCTAATGGTTGGGAAGCTGTTTATAAGAGTTATTCCCCGATTCCCAGTTGTTTCAAACACAAACATTCTTTTATCACTAATTCCACCAGGCTCAAAGTGGTTCACTGCTGTAGCTCTTTGCTTGGCTTTTTCCCCCCCCAGCATCCCTGTGGACCCCAACCGCCAACATCTATTTGCCTTTACTTGAAACAATCAACAATATACTTGGACATTCATGTGCCGAGGGTCCACGGAGACCCCTTCTTATTTCTCTCAAGTGCTCCACCAAGGTCTGAGCACCCTCCACTTCCCCAGGAAATCGACCCTCTTACAATATATAGATGAATTCTTGCTGTGCTCAGTTCCCCAAGAGGCGTCCAGAAACGATTCTATTTATTTGCTGCAATGGTTAGTTGAAAAGAGACATGAAGTCTCTAATGCAACATAACAACTATCTCTAGACACTGTTTATTACCGAAGTGCTGAAGGAATCCAATTGTCTCCCAAACAGATTAAGGTAACCCAAGAATTTCCTTGACCCACAACTAGGCAACAGCTTGGTGGATTTCTAATCCTGGCTGGCTACTGCAGATCGTAATTTTCCCCTCTATAAATTTACTAAGGGCTTCCTAGGTGGCGCCAGTGGTAAAGAACCCGCCTGCCAATGTAGGAGATGCAAGAGACGCGGGGTTTGAACCACTGGGTCGGCATGATTTCCCTGGAGGCGGAAATGGCAACCCACTCCAGTATTCTTGTCTGGAGAATTCTATGGATTGAGAAGCCTGGTGGGCTACAGTCAATGGCATCACGAAGAATCAGGCACAGCTGAGCAACTGCCACTTTCATACTTTCATCGCCTTTTACAGCACACAAGTGGATTCAGTGGCTAGTGCCTACCCCAACTATAAGGCTATAACTAAAACTGTGCTCCACGAGGTTAACAGAAATTGGTGACTAACAAATTCTTGAGCTGGTCTTACAGAACAGCAACTAAGGAAACACCTTGTTTAAAAAAAATAAACAAATCTCCACTTGTAACTTGCCTTCACTGACCAAGCTTGCCTTTTTTTTTTTTTTTTCATGCCTTAACCACCCCTATAGATAACACCACTGACCTATGGGTCACTATAGTCATGGGGGCTTAAGCTGTTTTTCAGGAACTTGGAGTCAGTTCTTGTCCTGTCCGAGTCAGTTGAGACTGATTGGGACGACCGGCCGTAAAACTGGGCCTGCACAAGTGTCCAACAGATGCCCTTTTGACATCAGAGGGGCAAAAACTCCAGTCTCGGAGTGCGCGGTGTGTGCTCAGCTGTGTTCGACTCTTCGCGACTGTTTCCCTTCAGGCTTCTCTCTCCATGGGATTCTCTAGATAAGAATACTGGAGTGTGTTGCCATTTCCTCCTCCAGGGGATCTTCCCAACCCAAGGATCAAACCCTCCTCTCCTGCGTCTCCTGCATTGCAGGTGGATTCTTTACCGCTGGGCCACTGGGGAAGCCCCTCAGCTTGCACTAAAGCACCTCCATTTTTTAACATGCATCTCATGAAGAATTATGTATTAATAATTAGCATCTCATGTATTAATAATTCAGAGACATCTGTGCAGAATGCCAGTTACTTCACCTTTTCCCCTACCTCCAATCTCCTTTCCCCACGCTTATGACCACCTTAACTTTTTCACCCACAGATATTCCAAGTTCCTCACCTATGGGGGAGCAGGATTTATGGATTTGAGGTCTCGTTTGGCTGCTTTGTGAATAAACTTTCTGTTGCAAACCTTAGTGTCTCGGCCTTTGGCTTGCTTCACTGTGGGCAAATGAACCTGGTTCAGTAACAAATTAGGTGAGCCATACCGGAGATAAAGGTCCAGATGGACTTTGCTGGTGATTCGTTGGCTCCTGAGTCTGTGGACAAGTCTGAGCAGCTGACTGGTCCCTTTGTTTTAGGGTCTGTCCCCTGGATATCCCTCACCACGGTGCCACTGAATTCAGAGCTCAATTGTTTTTTTTTTGCAGTAGAGATGTCTTTTGGCAGCAAGAAACCTTGTTAAAATATACTTGTGCCAGGGACTTCCCTGGTGGTACAGGGGTAAAGAATCCACTTGCCAGTGCAGCGTTCGCTGGTTCGATCCTTGGTCCAGGAAGATGCCACATGTCGTAGGGCAACTAAGCTGGTGTGCCACAAGTACTGAAGCCCGTGCACCCTAGAACCTGTGCTCCACGAGAAGAGAAGCCAGCGCCATGAGAAGCTTGCACACTGCAAACTTAGTGTAGCCCCTGCTTGCTGCAACGAGGCTTCCCTGGTAGCACTAGTGGTAAAGAATCAGCCGGCCAATGCAGGAGCCATAGGAGACCTGGGTTTGATCCCTGGGTCGGGAAGATCCCCTGGAAGAGGGCCTGGGAACCCACTCCAGTATTCTTGCTTGGAGAATCCCATGGACAGAGGAGCCTGGCGGGCTATAGTCCATAGGATCACAAAGAGTAGGACATGGCTGAAGTGACTTAGCATGTTGCATCTAGAGAATGTCTGTGCGCAGCAACAAAGACCCAGTTCAGCCAAAAATAAATTGAAAAAAGAAAAACTAAAAGCTTGTTATTAGGTTTAAAAAAAACTCTGCCTTCCAATGCAGGGGACTTGGGTTTTATCCCTGGTCAGGGAACTAAGATCCCACATGCCATGAGGCCACCAAGCCTGTGCATTGCAACTAGAGAAAACCCAAGAGCTGCCAAAAAAAAAAAAAAGACCAGTTCATATTTTAGCTAAATATGAAACCCTTTCTTCTCTTTACTCTGGCATTGGCCTAGCGAGATAATGCCCTCATCATATTTCCCAGGCCATTGCTAAGTGGAGCAACCTTTCAGACTGCTGAATTTGTCATCAAAAACTCACCTGTCCATGATTCGAGAGATCCCCGCTGATCCTTCCTGTGACCCACTTCTCTTCTATCCACAATGTCGTTGCAAACCATGATTGACTCCCCTTAGAAGTCTCAGCTGTTATGGCCAGAATATCCAGTGCCTTGTCTTTTCCTCTCTCTTGTTATGCCTGTGCTTACCCAATTACACAGGAATATCTACGTAACCCACAGGAGGACATTGCAAGCCATTCTAATATTCTTGCCTGGAGAATCCCAAGGACAGAGGAATCTGGTGGGCTACAGTCCATAGGGCCACAGAGTCGGACACAACTGAAGTGACTTAACACACACACACACACCCCTATGTAAATCTTTGTACACTTGCACCCGCCACCTACTCATGATTATCTAGATCAGATCTACTCCCACTCACTAAACATTCTCACCAGCAGCTCCCATCTTTGCAAGGGATTTAAAATGACTCTGTTGCAGGCTAGATTTTCTTCCCGTATGCACTAAAAACCTAACTGACCTCTGGCTTGAATGGGTAAACACAGCCATGCCTTTGAATGGATCTATTTATAGTACCCGCATAAGGGGAATGGTCTGTCCTGCAACAAGTTTTGTCTTTGTCTGTAATGGTTATCATTCTCGTAGGGTGTGTGAATGCCTAGATGACTGGTGTACAGCTGGGTAATTCCTCTTAGATTATCTAACTGTGCCCCTAACTTTGTGGACAAAGGAATGAAGACATTTCATTGATTGAATCCCCTTGACCTACACTGTCTAGTAAGAAAGGAACTATCAGGAGGCATTCATGATTCAAGGTTCACGTCCTTTGGCAGGGCCCTACTTTTCCAGTTAGGATTAACTGTAAATGGGAACATGACTTCACACATCTTAACTCTTGAAGATACTGTAATCTCCATTGCTAAGACCACAGCTGCCCAACAAAGGTCCTTAGACCCTGGTCAAAGTTGTTCCCGGTAACAGGACAGTCCTTGATTATCTTTTAGCTGAGTGAGGCGGTGTCTGTGGCCAACACCACCTGTTGTACCTGGGTTAACACTTTGGGGAAGCTGAAACTCAGGTACGTAAGATCATCGAGGAGGCCACCTGGCTTAAGAAGATCACTCTCTGGGCTTCCCAGGTGGCTCAGTGGTAAAGAATCTGCCACTAATGCACGAGACACAGGTTTGATCCCTGGTCTGGGAAGATCCCACATGCTTCAGAGCAACTGAGTCCATGTGCCAAAACTATCGACCCTACACTTTAGAGGTGGGGAACCCCAACTATTGAAGCCCATGCACCCTAGAGCCCATGCTTAGCAACAAGAGAAGCCCGTGCATTGCAACTAGAGTGTAGCCCCTACTTGCTGCAAGTAGAGAAAAGCCTGAGTAGCAACAAAGTTCCAGTACAGCCAATAAATAAATAAATAAAATTATATAATATATAATATATTATAATATATAATCATCTTTATATATACATACAAAGATCATTCTTTTAGTGGAGTTTTTCTTTGACTTATTTGATTTGATTGGCTTGGGTCTTGATGATCACATCGCCAAAGTGCACTCTGAACACTAAGAAATATCCTGCTTATAAAAACCAGTCATCTCCCTGGTACACTGTACTCTCTCATACTCTGTCAAACGTTTTAATTGTGTGTTCATAGCCGATAATCACCAAATAAGTGTTCTCCCTGGGATATCAGAAAAGAAACAAAGAAAATGTCCAGCGTAAAAGATGTGAGTCTGAAGTTGTGGCTGCGAGGATCACAGATTAAGCAAAAACATCAGGACTTGGGAATTTGGCACCGAGGATCAATAAGAGCTCAGAGAACTACAGAGCAGTAGCTTCGAGTGGCACTAATGCCTTAAGGTTTAATCATATCTCTCAGGCTGAGAATCTAATCAAAATTAGGGGATGGTTAAAAAGAAGACATGCATGCTCAATGGATTAGTCAAGTCCTACTCTTTTCGATGGAACTTTTTAGGCAAGACTACTGGAGTGGGTTGCCATTTCCTCTTCCAGGGAATCTTCCCAACCCAGGGATCAAACACAAGTCTCCGGCACTGAAGGCAGATTCTTTGCCATTGAGCCATTTGGGAAGCCCCCTTAAAAAGAAGATAGCAGGCTCAAAATGGAGTCACTTGTGCTCAACCCCATGCCAGGAAAACAAGACAATATCTAACCCAATTGTAGTCTCAGTCTCCAGGAATGTGACCTTTGACCAGTCAACCTAGAATTACCCGGTCAGTACCAGTGAGCTCATAGCCCAATAGATCCTTCCATTCCCATTAGGAGGGTTACTTTGTCTGAAAAAAAGGTTTTGTTTTGGTTTTTTTTTCTAATAACTTTTTTCCCCACCCTCTTTCCACCCATAAAAGACTTTTCTTTTGGGATTCCCTGGTGGTCCAGTGGCTAAGACTCTGTGCTCCCAATGTAGGGGGCCCAGGTTCAATCCCTGGTCTGGGAACTAGAGCCCACACGCCACAACTAAGAGTTTGCGTGCCACAGCTAAAGGATCCTGCTGTTATAACTAAGATCTGGCTAAGCCGAGCAAACAAATAAATATTAAACAAACAAACAAAAAAACTTTTCTTTTTACAGCTCCACGGAGCACCTTTCTGCTGGTGGATGGAATGTAGTTTGATTCATGAACTGTTGAGTAAGCCAAATTAATTTTTTAATTTACTTACCTGAATTTTACTTAACATTCCAAATAGGAACTCTGTGCCCAGTAAACAATCATTCCCTAACCCACGTCTATGGTCATGGAATTCCAGTTGAGCTATTTCAAATCCTGAAAGATGATTCTGTGAAAGTGCTGCACTCAATATGCCAGCAAATTTGGAAAACTCAGCAGTGGCCACAGGACTGGAAAAGGTCAGTTTTCATTCCAATCCCAAAGAAAGGCAATCCCAAAGAATGCTCAAACTACCACACAATTGCACTCATCTCACACACTAGTAAAGTAATGCTCAAAATTCTCCAAGCCAGGCTTCAACAGTACGTGAACCGTGAATGTCCAGATGTTCAAGCTGGCTTTAGAAAAGGCAGAGGAACCAGAGATCAAATTGCCAACATCCACTGGATCATCAAAAAAGCAAGAGAGTTCCAGAAAAAACATCTACTGCTTTATTAACTATGCCAAAGCCTTTGACTCTGTGATCAGAACAAACTGTGGAAAATTCTTAAAGAGATGGGAATATCAGACCACCTGACCTGCCTCTTGAGAAATCTGTATACAAGTCAGGAAGCAACAGTTAGAACTAGACGTGGAACAACAGACTGGTTCCAAATCGGGAAAGGAGTACATCAAGGCTGTATATTGTCACCCTGCTTATTTAACTTATATGCAGAGAACATCATGAGAACTGCCGGACTGGATGAAGCACAAGCTGGAATCAAGATTGCTGGAAGAAATATCAGTAACCTCAGTGATGCAGATGACACCACCCTTATGGCAGAAAGCAAAGAAGAACTAAAGAGCCTGTTGATGAAAGTGAAAGAGGAGAGTGAAAAACTTGGCTTAAAACTCAACATTCAGAAAACTAAGATCATGGCATCTGGTCCCATCACTTTATGGCAAATAGATGGGGAAATAATGGAAACAGTGATAGATTTTATTTATTTATTTATTTTTGACTCCAAAATCACTGCAAATGGTGACTGCAGCCATCAAATTAAAAGATGCTTACTTCTTGGAAGAAAAGTTATGACCAACATAGACAGCATATTGAAAAGTAGAGACATTATTTTGCCAACAAAAATCTGTCTAGTCAAAGCTATGGTTTTTCTAGTAGTCATGTATGGATGTGAGCGTTGGACTATAAAGAAAGCTCAGCACTGAAGAACTGATGCTTTTGAACTGTGGTGTTGGAGAAGACTCTTGAGAGTCCCTTGGGCAGCAAGGAGATCCAAACAGTCCATCCTAAAGGAAATCAGTCCTGAATATTCATTGGAAGGACTGATGCTGAAGCTAAAACTCCAATACTTTGCCCACCTGATGTGAAGAACTGACTCATTTGAAAAGGCCCTGATGCTGGGAAGGACTGACAGCAGGAGGATGAGATGGTTGGATGGCATCACTGACTCAATGGACATGAGTTTGAGTAAACTCCGGGAGTTGGTGATGGACAGGGAGGTCTGGTGTGCTGCAGTCCATGGGGTCGCAAAGAGTTGGACATGACTGAGGGCCTGAACTGAACTGTATGTCTATGTAACCTTTATTCTTCTTTCTGTCTTGATTAATTTGCATATTTCAGATGCATTATATAAGAGAAATTATACCTATTTGTCCTTTGGTGTCTGTTTTATTTCACTGAGTATAATGTTTTCGTGCTTGTGCATGCTGCAGGATGTATCAACATTCTGATCCTTTTCCAGGCTGAATACTATTTCATTGTATGTACATACCACATTCTGTTTGTTCATTCATCTGGTTTGCTTCCACCTCCTTGGCTATTGTGACTAATGCTACCATGAACATTCGTGTGCAAGTATCTGTTTGAGTGAGTCCCTGCTTTCGATTCTTTTGGGTATATTTCTAGAAGTGGAGTTGCCAGATCATATAGTAATTCTATATTTAACCATTTATTTATTTATTTTTGGCCACACCACATGGCATGTGGAATCTTAGTTCCCTGACTGGGGATCGAACCCTTACCTCCTGCGTTGGAAGTGTGGAGAGACTGCCTTGGCTAGAACCTTCTGCCCACTCTGGAGGCTGCAACTGAGAGATCCTGGAACCTGACAAAGGCAGCAAAATGTAAGACTTCTTTTCTGTTTCCTGGGCCCCTGCATGTGGTCTGATCAAGCCCAGCCATACAAGTCTCTACTGTATTTCTCCCTTCTAAATTTACATTAGCTGGAGAAAACATTTGTGTGAACTAATTCTTGGAGTCTAGTGACTTTTGTGATTATTGTCTCTTTCTGGGTTTTGGGCTTTCCAGGTGGTGCAGTGATAAAGAATCCGCCTGCCAATACAGGGGACGTGGGTTCCATCTCTGGGTCGGGAAGATCCCCTGGAGGAGGGTGTGGCAACCTACTCCAGTATTCTTGTCTGGAGAATTCCATGGACAGAGGAGCCTGGCGGGCTACAGTCCATGGGGTTGCAAAGAATCAGATACAACTGAGTGACTAAACAACACCTTTGAAAATTCTACCCATCAATGGTGAGATAAGGGATGCTTTGATTTGGGAAAACATTTATGTTTTTAAAAGATTTTAGAGACTTCTCATCCTAAATAAGTACCCTGTTGGAACCAAGATCAAACTGATAGAAGGAAGCAAAAGAGCATCCTGGCTAGCCTTAGGGCCTCCTTCAACAAGATTGAAAAAAAACAGAAGTCAGACTTAGAACAAAAACCTACAGTCCCCATAAATATCCCCTTTCCACTCTCCCACATGCCTCTTCATACCCAACTCCCTATCCCTGACCCCCCAGAAGGTCTTCTGGATCTCTGGGTCCCTGCTTCAAATCCATCTCCCCAAAATCTAGCCTCACCTCCCCAGTAAATACCTTTAATTTCTAAAACTACCCCAGCTTCCCCAGAAAATCCCTCAAACACACAGCTGCCAGGATTAACTTCCCTTTCCCTGAAAGAATCCAAAGAACACCTGGGCCTGATCTCTGGACTGGGGGTTATAGGTTATTTACATAAATGCTGATATTGAGGAGGAAAACTTTAGAGGCTTCAGTACTGGACTTGCCATCTCTGGTAATCAGGAGTACTTCCCAGGGCTCTGTAATCAAAATCCATCAGCGTCAGGCTTTCCCAGGCAAAGGGCTGGTCAGATGTTCCTGGACTCAGACTTCCCTGGTGGTCCAGTGGTTAAGAATCCCCCTGCAAATACAGGAGACATTGGTTCGATCCCTGGTCTGGGAAGATCCCACGTTGCCATAGAGCAACTAAGACTGTGCACCACAACTCCTGAGCCCGGGTGCCTAGAACCTGTGCTCCGAAACTAGAGAAGCCACTGCAATGGGAAGCCCGTGCACCACAGTGAAGAGTAGCTCCCACTCCCTGTAACTAGAGAAAAGCCTTCAGGCAGCAAAGAAGCCTCAGTGCAGCCATAAATAAATAAACAGAAAATGTAAGATTATGCTTGGGGTAAACCAGAGCTAATAAATAAATAAACGTATCCTGGACGGGGATGTCCCTGGTGGTCCAGTGGCAAAGACTCCATGCTCCCAATGCAGGGACGAGGGTTCGATCTCTGGTCAGGGAACTAGATCTCACATGCTGAAACTAAGACCTGTCTCAGCCAAAAAAAAAAAAATAGAAATATCCTGGATTCCACTGGAAAGAGTCCATGTTCCCTGGACACCAGCAGATCTTTTAAACTTCCACTTCCAGAAGATCCTGCCAAATGCAGAGAGGAGCTAGAAACGTTAGTGGCCATACATAACCCTGCTTATAGGGGACAGCTTGTAAGATGTGTTCTTTCCATTGATGATGATACTACGGTGGTGGTTTAGTCGCTCAGTCATGTCCAACTCTTGCAATTTGGTGGAGGATCGCCCGTCAGGCCCCTCTGTCCGTGGCACTTTTCAGGCAAGAATACTGGAGTGGTTTGCCATTTCCTTCTCCAGGGGATCTTCCCAACCCAGGAATTGAACCTGGGTCTCCTGCACTGCAGGCAGATTCTTTACCGACTGAGCTACCAGGGAAGGCCCGCTGATGGTACTAAAGCCATATGCCAATAGCTCCTGCAAAAAACTCCCCACACCGGGGAAACTGGTGGCCAGAACCCTTCCCAGGTGCTCCAGCAAATGGCCAGGAAATGACCTGAGTGGAGCCTGATGTTCCAGGTCTGATCGGAGTGATGCTAAAGGGTTTTCCTCCAAAGGTAAACTGGTCCCAGGTTGAACTGTGTGCTCAGAAAGAAGAGCGTCCCCAAATCTCTGTGGAAGGTGTTACACAGACCTTTCAAAGACACAATGCATCAAACTCAGATGCCCCAGAACACGTCTGCTTTAGTTGGAAATCTCCCTAACATGTGTGTGTGTTAGCACACGTGTGTATACTCAGTTGTATCCACCTCTTTGCAACCCTATGGACTGTAGCATGCCAGGCTCATCTGTCCATGGAATTCTCCAGGCAAAAACACTGGAGTGGGTTGCCATGCCCTCCTTCAGGGGACCTTCCTTACCTAGGGATGGGCAGATTCTTTACTGTCTGAGCAAATCCAAAATAGCGCAATTGGCCAGGATGGACAGGCTCTCAGTGTTATTACAGAAACTGCTTCTCAGTTCTTTTACAACAGCCTTCAGGAAAGCAGGAGGAAAAAGCAGTTAAAATCAACGGTCCCTGCCTTTGTCCCAAGACAATTGTACATTCTGTAAAAAGCTGGGACATTGGGAAAACAGTGGTCCTGTACGTCAAATAAAGGAAAGCTTAAAAAGCAATCATCCTAGAACGCTGAGCCCTCAGAGGGTCACGTTCTCCCCCTTCAGGGGCAATTCCCCTTCAAGGACAAGGTCAGTCCTATCCTGAGTCACACCCTGGCACCCACCATTGAACTTAAGACAGAGGATCAGGAATTGGATTTCTTAAATTTCATTTCTTTCTTTTTTTTTTTTTGATAGGAAGAAGTGGATTTATTTAGAAACACACTCCACAGACAGAGTGGGGGCCATCGCAGAGGGCAAGAGCCAGAGCCTTAAATTCCATTTCTCAATTTAAAAATTTTTTAAAATTTTGGCATTTGGGCTTCTCTTGTCGCAGAGCTCGGGCTCTAGAGGGCACAGACTCAGCAGTTGCAGCACCAGCTCCCTAGCTGTGACGCACGGGCTTAGTTGCATGTGGATCAAATCTAGGTCCCCTGCATTGAAAGGGGGATTCTTAATTACTGGACCATCAGGGATGTCTCCCTCGATTTATTTATTTTTTAATTTACTTACTTGTTTATTATTATTATTATTTGGTTGCACCGGGTCTTCACCGCGGCACTCGGGCCTTTCCCTAGTTGCAGAGAGTGGGGGCTGCTCCCTAGTTGCGGAGCACGCGCTTCTCCTCGCGGTGGCCTCTCTTGTTGCGGAGCCCAGGTTCCAGGCCCGCGGGCTTCAGCAGTTGCATCACGTGGGCTCAGCAGCTGTGGTGCACGTGCTTAGTCGTTCCCCCGCAGGCAGAATCTCCCTGGACCAGGGACGGAACCCGTGTCTCTTGCACTGGGCAGGCGGATTCTTCTCCATTGGACCACCGGGGAAGTCTTCCATGGATTTCTACAGCGACACAGGTATGGCTGCCTACCCTTGGCTCAGAGGATTTATGTCTACCCACCACTTCTGACTCCATTCAGGCTGTCAAGAGTCGCTGGGCAACTTCTGCTCCCTGATTCCCTTCTGAATCAAACCTGGTGATATGTCCAAAGGGGGCAGAGTCATAAACGCTTGTCACTGTCTCCACCTCAGAGTCCCTAACCCTCACATCGACTCCTGCTGACGCAGCCTGATTTACGGTGATGGACCTTTGCTCAGCTTTCTTTCCCCACTGTTGATTCCTGACACCCCATTTCTCTCTGTAATTATGTTTAGAGGGCGCGACAATTAACGTGGACTCACATATCTCAGGGATGGTGCGAGATTATTTTCCCAAGTCTTTAAAGCTGACTTCACTTTGTGACTTTACCCCAGACTCCACCCTTGCTCAATACTTGCATGGATTCTTACTCTGTAACCTG
This sequence comes from Cervus canadensis, assembly GCF_019320065.1. Lineage (NCBI taxonomy): Eukaryota > Metazoa > Chordata > Mammalia > Artiodactyla > Cervidae > Cervus > Cervus canadensis. The sequence goes on along the minus strand of NC_057403.1, from coordinate 17,763,819 downwards.
ATAAGCAGGGTGATGAAACAGACCCTCTCATTCTTTTAGGCCCCCTCCTCCAGGGGCTCTTCCTGACCCAAGGATCAAGCCCGAGTCTCTTGTATCTCCTACATTGGCAGCTGGATTCTTTACCACTGCACTTTACCACTTTACCACTGCACCTGGGAAGTCCAGGGCACGAACTAGATAAGACCAGAATGCTTCCAGATCTAAGCTTCAGTGGCTGCTAACCACTGCCACCTACTCAAGATAGGAGTTATTGCAGGGAACTCAAAAACTCACTCCCAAATGCCTTAAATCACTGCTGTCCATCCCTCTACTCGGAGCAAAAAAAGCAGACGTGCAAACCCGGGGGAGAAGCTGCTGCTGGCAGATGCCTTTATTTTTGCTGCCTTTCCTCAAGCTTTATTTGCCCTCCTCTCAGATGCTATTTGGAGCCCATGTCCTGGCTCTTGGAGGCATGAACCTCCTCTGAAACTGTTTTATTTAAATTGAAGCATAGTTGATTTACAATGTTGCGTTAATTTCAGGTGTACAACATCATGATTCAGTTATACATACATGTATATATCTATTCTTTTTCAGATTCGTTTCCCTTACAGGTTATTATGAAATCCCCTAGGTCTTTGTCGGCTATTTTATATACAGCAGTGTGCTAATATTAATTCCAAATTTCTAATTTATCCCTCCCCCTTTCCCTTTGGTAATCATAAGTTTGTTTTCTATGTCTCTGGGTCTATTTCTGTTTTGTGTATAAGTTCATTTGCATTCTTTTAAAATTTTATTTATTTTTTAAAATTTCTTTTTAATTGGAGAATATTGCTTCATAGTGTTCTGCTGGTTTCTGTCACATGACAATGTAAATCAGCTATTAGTATACATATATCCCCTCCGTACCCACTCCAGTAATCCTGGGCTTCCCTTGTGGCTGGTAAATAATCTGCCTGCAATGAGGGAGACCTGGGTTCGATCCCAAGGGAACAGCTACCCACTCCAGTATTCTGGCCTGGAGAATTCCATGGACTGTATAGTCCATGGGGTCGCAAAGAGTCGGACACGGCTGAGCGACTTTCACCTCCCCTCCCTCCAACCCCCCATTTCATTTTTTTAGATTTCACATATAAGTGATATCATTTGATATCTGTCTTTCTCTTTCTGACTTATTCCACTTAGTATGATCGTCTCTAGGTCCATCCATGTTGCTGCAAATGACATTATTTCATTCTTTTTTTATGACTGAGTAGTGCATATATATACACCACATCTTCTTTATCCATTCCTCTGTTAGTGGATATTTTAGGTTGCTTCCATGTCTTGACTGTTGTACATAATGCTGCAATGAACATCAGTCCCCTGAAACTTTAAAATGAGCACTGTCCACACCCCCAGCTCTCAGCTGACCTCATTTTGACAAACCTTTTCACCTCCACTGACATGAGGACGATGTTTTATGACAACTGTTGGCCTCTCAGTTACGCCCTATAGCGTATTTCTCAGGTCAGGTAGACCCTGTGGCATCAGACACAAGCCCCCCTCTGAGCCACCACCTCACCTGGGGCTCCCCAGTCCCCTCTGCTCCCCCTGATGTTCCAAAGGTGCCTCTCTCTGCAGGCACCCTCCTGCCATCATCTTGCACCACTGTAACACTTAAAACCCATCTGACTACGGTCGCTTCCTGGTGACAGAGAGCCCACCCCGTCTACCCGGTCGCCCCGTGCTATGCTTAGTCGCTCAGTCGTGTCCGACTCTTTGCGACTTCATGGACTGTAGCCCGCCAGGCTCCTCTGTCCATGGGGATTCTCCAAGCAAGAATACTAGAGTGGGTTGCCATGCCCTCCTCCAGGGGATCTTCCCAACTCAGGGACTGAACCCAGGTCTCCCGAATTACAGGTGGATTCGTTACCAGCTGAGTACCAGGGAAGCCCACCCAATCGCCCTACAACTAGAGAAATGGTCTCAAAGCCACGAAAATACTTCTTAGGCACCCTCTCCACCTCAGACAACACAGACTTTCTTCTGTTTCGAGATGGCTCCTGTAGACGAAATTCCTGGGGAAACCTAATCACGGGGTCATGCCCGAGTTTCCCCAGGGCAAATGCTGGAGGCTTATGCTTTGCCCACTACAAGTTCAGCCCCAGTGGCCCAGCTCATAGCTCTTCCTAGAGCTTGCAAACTAGCAGTACATACATAGGCCAACTCCAGACATGCTTTTGGTGTCTGCTGCGCTGCCGATGCACTTGGAAACCCTGTGGATTCCTGACCCCTGCTGGTACTCCGATTTGCCATCGGGGATATCACTGCTGCCCTGATAGGGGCTAAGAGAGTGCGTGCTAAGTCGCTTCAGTTGAGTCCTACCGTGTCCCTATGGACTGTAGCCCACCAGGCTCCTCTGTCCATGGGATACTCCCGGCAAGAATACTGGAGTGGGTTGCCATGCCCTCCTCCAGGGGATCTTCCCAACCCAGGGATCCAACCCGAGGCTCTTATGTTTCCTGCATTGGCAGTCAAGTTCTTTACCACCAGCGCCACCTGGGAAGCCCAGAGGCTAATAGACCTCCCTGCTAAAATTGCTGCTGGTCACTGTGGAGACAGACACCCCATCTCCAGGGAAGGACAGAGCCCACAAGGCTGCTAAACAGATAGCCCCCTGCCCCCACCCTGATCCCTTCTCCACCCAGTAGTCTAAATCTGCCTTTATCCCTAACAGATATTATCAGCTAGTCAGGAAAATATACCACAAGCTGAAAAGGACAAATGGATACAAAAGGGTACCAAACAGTGTGTCCCAAGGATGTAACATACGGAACGGTGACTGTAGCTCATAACACTGCATCGCATATTTGAAAATGGCTAAGAGTGGATCTTACAAGCCCTCATCACAAGAAAAACAAATTGTAACTGAGGATGGTGACGGATGTTAACTAGACTTACTGTGATCATTTCATATATACACAAATGATGAGTCATTATGATCTGCATTGAAACTAAAATAATGTTATATGTCAATTACACCTCAAATTAAAAAAAAAAAAAAAAGGTACCAAGCAAATGATTCACTGGTGGACTATACATCAGGCCAAAGGGTCTTCCGCGGGCCCCCACTTTCTTTTTTTTTTATTGAGCTATAACTGACTGGCCCCCTTCATGTGACCTTCTGGCTGACCTTATCTCCCATCAGACGGGACCTGCGTGCAGATGGGCGGCAGCGAAGCCTCTAAAGGACAATGGGTTCTGCCCCAGCATCTATAAAACCTCTAACCAAAGTATTTCCTGATGTGCTGTTTGGGAATCTCAGCGGCTCCCCAGAGAACAGCTTATCTCAGGAAATCCTCCAAGGTCCACGCTGACCCTTGCACCTTCTCACATGGGCTCCATACATTGCCCTCTGGCTTTAGGCTGTTCCTGCTGTTTGCATGTTTACTGGAGGCGTTGGAGGTTATCCAGCCAGACGTGCTGGTGCTCTGATGGAGGAAAAGAAATGAATAATGGAGATTTTCCCTCAATTTGGCATTCCTCTGTGGAATGGGGCCAAGGAACAGCGGAAATATTAATACATGCATACATAGCTTGATGGAGCATAAGTTTTAGTCCCTCAGTTATGTCTGACTCTTTGTGACCCCATGGATGATCGCCCGCCAGGCTCCTCTGTCCATGGAATTCTCCAAGCAAGAATACAGGAGTGGGTTGCCATTCCCTTCTCTGGGGATTTTCCCAACCCAGGGACTGAACCAGAGTCTCCTACACTGCAGGCAGATTCTTTACCATCTGAGCCACCATAAATATCAGATACACAAAATTTACAGCAGAGGGACTTCCCTGGTGGTCCAGTGGCTAAGAGTCCAAGCTTTCAATGCAGGGGGCCCAGCTTCTAGATCCGAGAACTAGATTCCACATGCTGCAACTAAAGATCTCGCATGCCTCAATGAAGACTGACAATCCCACTTGCAATATATATATATATAATTTCTAAAGGAAATGAACCCTGAATATACATTAGAAGAATTGGTGCTGAAGCTGAAACTCCAATACTTTGGCCAACTGGTGGGAAGAACCGACTCACTGGAAAAGACCCTGATGCTGGGAAAGATTGAAGGTAAAAAGAGAAGGGAGTGACAGATGGTTGGATGGCATCTCTGACTCAGTGGACTTGACTTTGAACAAACTCTGGGAGATAGTGAAGGACAGGGAAGCCTGGTGTGCTGCCGTTTATGGGGTTGCAAAGAGTCGGACATGACTGATTGACTGAACAACAACAAAAACAATTTTTTAAAATGCTGATCATCGTCTGAGGCTTCAGTGAATTGTCATCTTTCCGTTGATGGAGGGGCCTGCCTCAGTGTTGATGGGCATTGACTGATCAGGGTGGTGGGTGCTGAAGGTTGGGGAGGCTGTGGTAATTTCTTAAAATAAGACAACAATGAAGTCTGATGCATCTATTGACTCTTCCTTTCACAGATGATTTCTCTGTAGCCTGCAGTGCTGTCTGACAGCATTTACCCACAGAACTTCTTTCAAAATTGGAGTCGATCCTCTCAAAGCCCACCACTGCTTTATCAACTACGTTTATGACATATTCTAAATCCTTTGTCGTCATTTCAACAGTCTTCACAGCATCTTCACCAGGAACAGAGGCCAGCTCAAAAAACCACGTTCTTTGCTCATCGATAAGAAACAGCTCTTCATTCATTAGAGTTTTTCCATGAGGTTGCAGTAATTCAGTCCCATCTTCAGGCTCCACGTCTAATTCTAGTTCTCTAGCTATTTCCACCCATCTATAGTTACTTCCTCCACTAAAGTCTTTTTTTAAAGATATTTTAAAGTGGACCATTTTTTAGTTTTTACTGAGTTTGTTACAATATTCCTTCTATTTTATGTTTTGGTTTTTTTGGCTGAGAGTCACATTGGATCTTAGCTCACCAGGGATCAAACTGTACCTGCTGCATTGGAAGGTGAATTCTAAACCACTGGGCTGCCAGGGACTCCCCTTCTAGCTTTTGATTTTAAGTGAGAGATATGTGACTCTTCCTTTCGTTTGAACACTCAGAGACCTCAACACGGTTGTAATTGGCCTAATTTCAATATTGCTGTGTCTTGGGGAACAGGGAGGCCCGAGGAGAGGGAGAGAGACGGAGGACAGGCTGGTTGGCGGAGCAGTCGGAACACACGCAACATTTATCAATTAAGCTCACTGTCTTATATACGGGTGCTGTTTCTGGCACCCCCAAAACAATGACAATAGTCACATCAAAGATCACTGAGGGGGACTTCCCTGATGGTCCATTGGCTAAAACTCCGCACTCCCAATGCACAGGGCCTGGGTTCAATCCCTGGTCAGGAACTAATCTCGTGCTAGAACTAAAGACCCTGCAAGCGGCAAGTAAAAAAAAAAAAAAAGCAGAAAGACCCCACTTGCGGCAACTAAGACCCAGTGCAGCCAAATAAGTGAACAAATATTAAAAACATAAGTAAAAAATAAATCATTCGCTCAATTTGATATTTTAAAAAGATCAGTGAACACAGATCATGGCAAATGTAGTATTTTAAAATGTATTTATTTTATTTATTATCTAGTTGGCTGTACTAGGTCTTAGAGCTTCTCTCTAGTTGAGGAACACAGGCTCTAGAGCCTGCAGGCTGCAGCAGTTGTGGCGCATGGGCTCTCTAGTTGTGGCCCATGCAAATACAGTATTTATGAAAAAGTTTGAAATATTGCAAGAATTGCCGAAATGTGACCCAGAGACAGGAAGCAAGCAAATGCTGTTGGAAAAATGGAGCCAACAAACTTGCTCAATCTAGAGTTGTGACAAAGCTTGCCACAAATTTGTAAAAGTGCATCATCTGAGAAGTTCAGTAGAGCCAAGGGCAATAAAACAGGTCTGCCTGTGTACATGGAGAGTGTGGTCAGCAGGCCGCCACTGGCCAATGAGCCTTGTCATCCCTTCCAACCAGGAGATCCAGTGTGTGTCAAGGTTTTAGAAGAAAATGCATACTATCACCTGGCTGGAAAGGATCTCTCGAGCACTGCTGATCACCTGCACTACCATCAGAATAAAAGAGATCCTGCTGAATTCACAGGAAACACGCTAAACCAGACCCAGGTCAGCTCTCCTAGGATTCTCGGAAGCCCATCCCTACAGATGATGACCGCCACCAGACGATTTCCAGAGCCAATAAACTGGTTCCTGAAGCAGACTGTGTGCCAAGAGGTAGACAGCACTTCCCAAGATCACGGATCTTAAAAAGACTTAAAAGACCACCTGATGAAAGTTGTTGCAGGCAAGATCTACTGATGGATGCTAATACTGGGCAAAAGTTTGAGAAGAAATAGGATATGTGCATAATCTCAAAGTATCTCCCCCAAGATATCGGTCAATTACAGCGGGACAAACAGTAACCTCTCAATGAAGAAACCCAGCAGACACCACGTTAATCAAGTAATCAAGGTTAATATCACCTGTATCAATATCACTCACCCTCAATATAAGGTGTGCGTGCTAAGTCTCTTCAGTCGTGTCTGACTCTTTGCCACCCTTATGGACTGTAGCCCACCAGGCTCCTCTGTCCATGGGATTCCTCAGGCAAGGATACTGGAGTGGGTTGCCATTTCCTACTCCAGTGGCTATTCCTGCCCAGGGATCGAACCCAAGTCCCTACAGCTCCTGCATTGCAGGTGGATTCTTTACTGCTGGGCCCCCGGGGAAGCCCCAGTATAAGACACTGAGGTGCAAAATACCACTTCTGGAGTATTCCTGACAAAAGTGCATAGGGTTAATATAATCATAGGGGAAACGTCAGACAAGCCCAAACTGAGGGATGTTCTAGAAAATAACTGATTTGATCGATATTGTTTAAAAGGGCCAAGGTCACGTAAGATAGGGAGCTGTTACTGATCGGGGGACACTCAGAAGGAAATGCAGTGTTGGATCCTGGATTGGCTTCTGGAACAAAGAGGACACTGACGGACAGGAAAACTGCTGAAATTCAAACAAGACCTGTCATTGAGTTGTTGGTATTAGTACTAACACTACTACTACTGGGCTTCCCTGGTGGCTCAGCTGGTAAAGAGTCTGCCTGCAATGCAGGAGACCTGGGTTCGATCCCTGGGTTGGGATGATCCCCTGGAGAAGGAAAAGGCTACCCACTCCAGTATTCTAGCTTGGAGAATCCCATGGACTGTATAGAGTTGCACTGTATAGAGTCGGACACGACTATATACATGTCTATACATGGACACTCTTTGTCCATGGACAAAGAGTCGGACACGACTGAGCAACTTTCACTCACTTTCACTACTGCTACTATGGAAACCGGCCTGTCTCCATGAGATGGCAGGAGCGCCCCCTGTAGTCCGACTTTCAATTAAAAAGCCCTGAGCTAGAACGTGAATATGATGTCAGGATCTTTATCGGTTTTGGCAACCACGTTCCACAGAAAAACTTCAATGAATCCTTCCCTAGGGTTCACCAGTTAGAATCGGACTCTGGCCTTGAGATTTGCTTTGACCAGTAGTGTGAGATGGAAGTGCCTCGTAACTTCCCCAGGCTGGCCTTATAACATCTATAGCATCTGCTTCCCATGCACCTGGAAGGTTCTCTCTTGCAACCCAGATGCCGCCTGGGAGAGCCCGAAGGACATCTAGAGGACTGAACACAGTGAATGACAGCCTTATCTGCAGGCTCAGCACCTGCCATATGTATAACAACCCCAGGAGATGGATAATGGTTTTATCCTAACTCAGTAGACATATTAGTTTGCTACGGCTGCCATAGCAAAATTCCACCAACTGGGTTGCTTAGACATGAGAAGTGTTTCTCACAATTCTGGAGAAATTCTCTCCCTGGCTTGCAAACCACCAGCTTCTCAACTTTTTGTCACAGAGTCTCTCCTCGGCACATGCCTGGGGTTTCTATTTGTCCAAATTTCCTCCCCTTTTTCTTTTTGGCCGCACTTCGCTGCATGCAGAACTTCTCTGACCAGAAATCTAACCCTCACCCCCTGCAGTGGAGTCTTAGCCACTGGACCACCAGGGAAGTTCCAAATTTCCTATTCTTAGTGGATATCAGTTGGATTGGATTAGGACCCAGCCAATGACCTCATTTAACCTACACGCCTCTTTAAAAGCTTTAAAAGCTCTATCTCCAAATACAGTCACATTCTGAGGTTCTGGGGATTACGGTTTCAGTCCATGAGTTTTGAGAATACACAAGTCAGTCCGTAACAGCAATAAGGAAATGCACAGAGAAGTTAAGCAATTTTCCCAAAGTCACACAGCTGATAGGCAGCAAAGCTCAGACATGAACCCAGGCAGGCTGGCTCCAGGGGCCACGCTTTTATCTGCTAACCTCCACCAACTTGTGAATCAGGAAGTAACCTGGGGGACTTCCCTGGAGATCCAGTGATTAAGGCTCCAGGCTTCCACTACAGGGGGTCACTGGTTCACTCCCTGGTCAGGTCACTAAAGACCCTGCATGCCATGTGGTGGGGCCAAAAAAACCCCAGGTGAATTGGACTCAGCCAGCAGTCATTCTTCCCTTGGGCTAGAAGGGGTCTAGGACTTAGCCAAAGTTAAAGCAAGCAGAGATCTGGGGCCAGCTCAAATCCCATGAGGCCTTCCAACAAGGACAAGGCACTCAACTCCCCCCACTAAGATCCCCCTCTACTGCCAGAAGGCTGGTGCCCTTAACTGAGCTCCTTGACTCAAGGGGATATGGTAGGTCTTGATCCTTGGACTCTGTGAGAGTTGCCTTCCATGTCAAAAGGAATCTTTGAAACTGTGATTAAATGATCTTGAGATGGGGGGGTTATTCTGATTATCCAGAGGGCTCACAATGCAATCACAAGTATCCTTACAAGAAGGAGGCAAAGAGAGATTTGACAGAGAGCGAGGGCAATGGAATGACCTCAGCAGAGAGTGAGTGTGCATGCATGATCTGAGGATGTGTGGGCTTTAAAATATAAATCAATCAATCAATCAATCAATCAATCTTTGACTGCGCGGGGTTTTACTGACCATGAAAAAGGAATGCAGTGAAAGTGTTAGTCGCTCAGTCCTATCTGACTCTTTGTCACCCTATGGACTGTAGCCCACCAGGCTCCTCAGTCCATGGAATTCTGCAGGCACGAATACTGGAGTGGGTAGCCATTCCCTTCTCCAGGGAATCTTCCTGACCCAGGGATCGAACCCAGGTCTCCCACATTGCAGGCAGATTCTTTACTGTCTGAGCCACCAAGAAAGTCCAAGGAATGCAGGCAGCCCCCTAAAGTTGGAAAAGGCAAGGAGATGGATTCTCCCCTAGAGCCTCCAGGAGAAATGCAGTCCTATTGACACCCTGGTTTCAGGACCTCTGACCCCCAACTGTAAGATAATACATTTATGTTGTCCTAAGCCACTAAATTTGTGGTAATTTGATACAGTGACAATAGGAAACCATTATTGTCTGTACCTCCATCCCTTCAGGGGCTCAAGCCAGCAAGCTCAGACTTATCCTTGATTGACTCCTCTTCTCCGTCACCCATAAACAGGTCTGTTGATCTCATTTCCTAGACAGTTCTTGACTCCATCCGCTTGTCTCCAGACCCCCTGTCCTTGCAAGTTTGGAAGATGGTCCAAGCCACCATTTTACTTCACCTGGATCCTTACACCAACCTCCTGCTAGTAAAGCTCTCAGAAACAAAATCCTGATTGAAATTAAAAAGGTGTTTATTGAGGGTTTGTTAGAACTTCAGCCCAGGAGACACAGATTCAAGAAGCACTTGAACTATTTTCCTATCTTGTAATAACGGATAATGGAAAATAATCTTAAAAATAATATATGTGTACATGTGTAACTGATCACCTTGTTGTACACCTGAAACATTATTAAATCAACTATACTTCAATAAAATATATATATTTAGAAAAAACAAACAAAAAAGTGCATGCTTGCATGAAGTTGATTCAGTTGTGTCTGACTCTTTGCAACCCTATGGACCATAGCCCAGCCGGCTCCTCGGCCCATGGGACTCTCTAGGCAAGAATCCTGGAGTGGGTTGCCATGTCCTCCTCCAGGGGATCTTCCCCACGAAGGGATCAAACCCAAATCTCTTGCATCTCCTGCATTAGCAGTTGGATTCTTTACCACTAGTGCCACATGGGAAGCTCTAGATTACAAAACAGGGGAGGCTTGAAACGGCAAACACTGCAAAGTTACAGCCAGTTACATGAGTTGTTTCTCAAGAATTATAATTGGAGTTGGCAAGAAGCAACAGTACTTGCTAAGGAAGGATTGATTGGCATCTGAAATGCTTGCACAGCTACAAGGGGAGACCTTGAGAGGATAAGTTTGCAGGTGGCAGGTATTATTCTGACTACAGCTGGTGGTGTCCTTGGAGCTAGCACAGTTCAAAGCAAGTTCAAGTTCAAAGTGGAGCAGAGAGGTGTTTGAGACCAGATCCTCAATGGCTGATTGACTCCGTTTTTGTACACCTGAATTTGGATCACTCCACTCTTTTTAAAAAACTTATGAATTTTTCCACGCCATGTGGCATGCCAGATCTTAGGTCCCTGACCAGGGATCGAACCCATGCCCCCTGCAGTGGAAGTACAAAGTCTGAACCACTGGACCACCAGGGAAGTCTAGCATCACTCCATTGTTATTTCCATTTGTCATCACTCCTGACTGGGCTTACCATCCCCACTCTTGCTTCCCTCTGCTTTTCATCTTGTAGCTGATACAATCATTTCAAAGTGCAAATCTGACTGTGTAACTTACATGCTTAAATTCTTTCCATGATCCTCCATTGTTCTCAGGAGAAAGCAACCCAGTTCTCAAGGGGGTCCCCAGTCTGGTCTGGCCCCTGCTGACTGTTCCATCACATTTCACTCCCTGTGCCCCCAGCTCTTAGCATGCCAGTCTCCAGCCTCAGGAGCTTTATCCCTGCCATTCTATCGGCATACCTACCTTTATTTCTTATTTGCCTTATGGAATATGTATGACATGCAAATAACAAACATGGAAAACGAACACCCCTGTCTTTAAAAAAAAAAAAAAATTTTTGGCTGCGTTGGGTCTTCATTGCTGTGCTCGGCTTCCCCCAGTTGCCCAGAGCGGGGGCTACTCTTGGTTGCGGTGATGGGCTTCTCATTTCGGTGGCTTCCCTCTGCTGCAGAGCACAGGCTCTAGGATGCATGGACTTGAGGAGTTGCAGCACTCAGGCTCAGTAGTTGTGGCGCAGGGGCTTAGCTGCTCTGCGGCATGTGGGATCTTCCCGGGTCAGGGATGGAACTCACGTCCCCTGCATTGCAAGGGGGATTGTTAACCACCGGACCACCATGGAAGCCGTGAATAACCCTGTCTTGACCATCCAGTTCAAGGGCAAAATGTCATCAACTTAGGTGAAACCTGCCAACTGGTGACACCCTTCTCTTTGCCCACAGAAGCAACTGGGGAATCTTTTACTGTTCCCACTTTCCTTTAAATGTATAGGGCATGTACTTACAAACCCAGGAATCCATACCAATCATTTGCTTGTTATTTAACTTTAGATGAAGGATGACCTCCTGAACGTATTCGTTTGCAGTTTGCCTCGGTCTTCTGATGTTCTGTGTGCTTAGATGCTCATTTGTGCCCAACTCTTTGCCACCCGTGGACTATAGCCCGCCAGGCTCCTCTGTCCATGGGATTCTCCAGGCAAGAACACTGGAGTGGGTTGCCATGCCCTCTTTGAGGGGATCTTCCCAACCCAGGGATCAAACCCAGGCCTCCCGCATTGCAGGTGGATTCTTTACCAACTGAACCACCAGGGAAACCCGATGTTCTTTAGTTAATTCATTTTCACTGCTGTATAGTATTCTTTATCAATATACCAAAACATATATCTTTGTTCGCCTGTTAATGGGCGTTTACCAGTGTTTCTATGAACACAGAACATGAGCTGGGGTGTGGGGTGGGTACATCATCAGCTACTGGTTAAGTTGTCTCGCCAGGCAGTCATGTCAATGTCCATTTCTTACCCGAAGCTTGTAAAACTTCCGTTGCTTCACTTCCACACTTAACAATCGGTATTGTTAAGACGTTTAAAATGCTGCCAACGTGATGGGCGTGAAATGCTGTCATGCTGTGGTTTTAATTTCATTTCCCGCCATTTAAAACTACCCTGAGTGCCATTTTTCACCTATCAGATTGGCAAACATACAACCCGGTGCTGACGCTGTGTCTGCCACTGGAAGGAAATGGGCACTTCCGAGGGAGTGGCGGTGGGGGGCTGTGTGTGTGTGTAATTGTAAATTGACCCAGTTCAAGGCAGGGTGTCGGCCAACTCTAATAGGAAGCTTACATTTCTTTTTTCTCTTAAAAAAAAATTAACAGCAAATGAGAGAAAAACTGTATTGGCACCGTAATGGGTTTATACGAATTCAAAGTTCTACAGCAAGGATGGGGTGTCATGAGAACAGAGCAGCGACTGGCTGCTGCAAGACCACCTCACAGGCGCTATTTGCTTTGGGGAGTTCACCACGACCCAGCCCAGGGCTGTCAATCTTAGAGGTCTACGGCCTGATGGTGGTCATGTCCCATGATCCATCCAAATTCAGGAGGTGAAATGTCACTGATTACATCATAAGACAAAAAAACCACCACTTCCTGGTGCCAGACATCAGAAGAAGCAGGGTAGTGTCGTCAATAATCTTCATTGTCTTCAATGAATGGACTATTTTATGAATACATCAAGGAAACGGAGTCACACTGTAATCCCCGGAAGACCGGCTTGGGGTCTGAGAAGTACACTATACGGCATCTCTGGAGAAGGTGGGGGTGACTTCAGCCTGGTGATGCTGGAGGAGGTGTGGAAGGAGAGGAATTCGACCTCCATTAGGGGCTCTTTCTGGATAATCCCACTGTGGAGCTGGGAGGCAGCGCTGTTTTGGAGGCTGTTTCCTGCCTGCTTCCAGGTGATCTCCCAGAAGTAGAAGGCTGGTCCCCCATAAGGATTAGAGGACCCAGGTGTGAGCTCCCTCCTGTGGGTCCTGGTGAGGCCTAGAGACCTGAGATGGTGGCAGGTCCCCTCTAAAATGTTTTAAATTTTATCTCCTGGCTGTGTCGCAAGGCATGTGGGATCTTAGTTCCCAGACCAGGGATCGAACCCATCCATGCCCCCTGCATTGACCATACAGAGCCCTAACCACTGGACCACCAGGGAAGTCCTGGAAGCTTACATTTCTGTGCCTTCACTTTTCTGTTTTAGGTGAGGTAGAGCAACAGTGTACATTCATTCTTTCACTCCTGTTTTCAGAATGGACTGACCACACCCCATCCAGGACAAATATTCTCATATTTTCCCACCACCTCCACCCCCAGGATGAATCCCCGGACTGTTTCCAGAACAGAGGAGCTGCGGCTGCCTCATTTGCAATTAGGAAAGGTTATCAGGGATCTGGCTGCTGCTTAGGCAGCCTTTCAGTCGACTTATTTTTGCCTTCCCGGTAGCTGTTTCAAACAATTCCTGCAGTTTGAGGGAATTCTGCTGCTTAAATTGCTTGGTTCTCAGCTGTCGGTCTTTCCTAGATTATTTTTCTCAGGACTGCTAAGATCTTTTCACTCATCTGTGTGCTTTTCATCTTTCCAAGCACATGTGGCATCGTCCTCCATGCTTTCTAGATTTGTAGGATTTTGCCCTCGAAAAGTCCCTTTTAGAGAGAACTAGAACCCGTGATGCCAGAGTGGATAGAAAGAAATACAAACAATGTGTGCCAACAACCGTGCTCCTTGGTATTTATCCAAAGGAGCTGAAATGTGTATCAACACAAAAACCTGCACACAAACGAGGGGCTTTAAATTCGTAACGGCTAAAATTTGGAGGCAGCCAAGATGTCCTAGAGCAGGTGCATGGATAAGTAAACTGTGGTACCTCCAGATAATAGGATATTATTCAGTGCTAAAAAGAAATTAACTAGGCTGTTGCTGCTTGTGTTGAGTCCAGAAACACAGCCGGACATGGGGCTAAAGGATGAACAAAGGATGCTGATCGGGTCCGGAGACCCTGAGGAGCAGGAGGAAGAGGAGGAATTAGTGGATCCCCTAACAGTGAGAGAGCAATGCAAGCATGCTAGAGTAGCTAGAACTCTGAGCATGTATCCTCCGGGTCACAGAAACAGTACAGCACAGAGGAGCTCTTCGACTTCTGGCATACAAGGGACCCCTGTGTGGCCCACAGGCAGTTTTGACGGCTTGAAATAAGTGTGCAGATTCATGCACCCCAGCCTTCATCACCTGGGCGTGGGGTTATTTCCTATGGTTCCGAACATGCCATTTATCTGTGTAACTAAGTTCATGTGAACCTCAAGGATTTCGGCTTAGGCAAGTAGCTTCTGTGTAATTATCAGTGATTGTATCTTAATTAAGTCCAGTGATCAGCCAAAAAAAAAAAAAGAAATGAACTATCCAGCCATGAAAAGACATGGAGGAAACTTAAATGCATATTACTAAGCAAAAGAAGCCTATCTGAAAAGGCTACATACTGTAAGATTCCAATTATATGATATTCCAGAAAAGGCAAAACTGTGGAGACATGAAAAAGATCAGTTGTTGCCAAGGGGCTGGGGGAAGGGAAGGAGGAAGAGACAGAACACACATGATTTTTAGGGCAGGGAAACTATAAACTATTTCATATAGACATTCTACTGGTAGATACATATCATTTATACATTTGTCCCAAATCTATAGGACAAGGAATTGGCAACCCATTCCAGTATTCTTGCCTGGAGAAGTCCATGGACAGAGGAGCCTGGCAGGCTATGGTCCATAAGGCTCACAGAGTCAAGACTCAACTAAGCATGCACAATAGAATGTATAACAAGTGTGAATTCTAAAATGTAGACTTTGGGTGGTAATGATGTTGATGTAGGTTCGACTGTAACAAATGTACCACTCAGGTGTGGAATATTGATAGTGGGGGAGGCTGTGAGGGGCAGGGTTGGGGGCATATGGGAATTCTCTGTACTTTCTACTCAATTTTGTTGTGAACCACTCTAAACATAAAACCAATTTTAAGATGTGTGTATGGGGATTATGTAGTTTTGTTTTGAATTATTTGCATTATTGAATTATTATTTGATTACATAGTTTTGTAGTTTTGCTTGCCTTGTTTGTTTTTGTTTTAGGTCTGTGCATTCAGAGGGCCTGGGAGTAGCAATACTTCACTAGCAGTGAGCACACCCAGCACCCACATCTTGGCTTCTAAACACCATTTCCCACTAAAAGGAACCAGGGACCCATGCACAGATGGCTGATTCCAAGGCTGAGGCACAGAAAAATACAAGATGTACCTAGATCATCTTGTGCTGGACAGCAAGAAAGCATTCATACAATGATGGAGAAATGTCACAGGACACAGAAGCCAGCTTGAAAAGAGATCCTACTGGCCAAACTGGACACAAAGCCATGAGAGGAATATGTTATAACCCATTAAATAAAATAGGGATCTGGAACACCCCTGATGTGACCTCACCCTCCCCAGAGGGTCTTCGTGGCCGCTGCTGTTGTCTCAGGCAATCATTTATTCAAGGCAAGGTGAAAGAGAGGGACCAAAACAGTCAAAGCCTCTTCCACAATCCACTCTCCCATCTACCTGTAGTGATTTCAAAATAGATCCACAAAGGTGGACACTATCATTCATCAAAGGTCCATGTCTCCTTCCCCTCCACTCCTGCCTTTGAATCTTGGCTGGACTTACTGACTAGCTAGTAACTGTTAGAACATTCCCGAGTGCTTCTACTTTGTCCATTGAAATATATTTGGGGACTTCTGTGGCAGTCCATGGTTAAAACTCCGTGCTTTGGGGACATGGGTTTGATCCCTGGTCGGGAACCAAGATCCCACATGCTGCATGGCATGAAGTTTTAAGTAAAGTTTTAAGTAAAAAAAACTGAAATATATTTGGAGCTGAGCTGCTATGTAAGGAATCTGATGACTTAGGGGTTGCCATGTTAGGAGGAAGCTTGAGCCATATGAGGAGGCCACTTATAGACACTTCAGCCATCGAGCCTAATCTTTGAGTAAGTGTAGTCCAGGCACCTGAGTGAAATCACGTGGGACTCTCTGTGCCAACCCACTTGGCAGCTGAACACCTCAGTGACCTCAGTCATTACTCCAAGGAACCAAAGAATTTTCCTGTTGAGCCTTGCTGGAATTCCTGACCCACAGAATCTGGGGCATAATAAAACAGTTGTTTCCAGCCACCAAGTTTTTGGTCATTTATTACAAAGAAATAAG
Organism: Cervus canadensis; assembly: GCF_019320065.1. Taxonomy (NCBI): domain Eukaryota; kingdom Metazoa; phylum Chordata; class Mammalia; order Artiodactyla; family Cervidae; genus Cervus; species Cervus canadensis. The sequence goes on along the minus strand of NC_057403.1, from coordinate 17,747,581 downwards.
TACCAGTTATACTATGCCAGAACCAGAATTCTCTTTGTCCCTGAAGACTTCTCAACATTTTTCTTTTCCTCCGATCCTGATTTTGTTCTTTCTTCCAGTTTCTCCAAGGCTGAAGTTGGGGAAAGGAACCAGCAGCCCACACTAGTTCATTACTTTATCATCAGGTACGCCTGGCATTTTTCAATTGTGAGCTTGTTTGGTCTGTATTAATCTGCTGTAATTCCGCGTAAGGCCAGTTGAGGGTGTATCCCCTGGCTGTGGCCTACTTTCAGTTCATTTCTGGTTTCCTGGACTGCTCTACAAGGGTAAACCCAAACCTGAATCAGGCCTGAAGAAAGGCCTGTAGTTACGAATTCCCTGAGGAAATAGTCCCTTTATGCACAGCCCAGGCCAAAATGGACAAGTTTTCTAAGTGTGCCTCAATGGTATCACTCAGGGTTTTTTTTCCACCACATTCTTTCATTGAAGATGTAGCTCTTCAAGGGACTAAGTTTTATGCAGGGGCCTCTGCTTGCCTCCAAACCGCCTGGCCCAAGGTCCAACAGCTGTTAAAATCCAAGATTTTATATGATCCTGCAGTCTCACTCCTGGGCATAAATCCAAAAACTATGATTCAAAAAGACACAAGCACCCCAGTGTTCACAGGAGCACTACTTACAACAACCAAGATGTGAAAACAACGTAAATGCCCACTGACAGGGGAATGGATAAAGAAGATGTAATATATGTCTACAACAGAATATTACTCAGCCATGACAAAGAATGAAAGGCCGTTTGCAGCAAACTGGACGGACCTAAAATGATCATACTAAGTGAAGTAAGTCACACAGAAAAATAAATACTATATGATATCACTTACATGTGGAATCTAAAACAGGATACCAATGAACTTATTTACAAAACAGAGCAGACTCAAAGACATAGAGAACAGACGTGTAGCTGCCAAGAGGGTGGGGGAGCGAAGGATTGGGAGTTTGGGGTCAGCAGATGCAAACTATTATATATAGAATAAACAACAAGGTCCTGCTGCATAGCACAGGGCACTATACTCAATATCCTGTTATATACCATAATGGAAATGAATATGAAAAAGAACATATATAGACTCAATGGACATGAGTTTGAGTAAACTCCGGGAAATAATGAAAGGCAGGGAAGCCCAGCGTGCTGCATGCAGCCCATGGAGTCACATGACTGAGTGACTGAACAACAAAAATAACTGAATCACTTTGCTGCACAGCAGAAATTATCACAATGCTGTAAATCAACTACACTTCAATAAATTATTAAAAAAAAACCCAAGGATTTGAATATCTGGTATTGGCAAATACTGTCAGGACAACTGTGGTTTGAAGCTACCTCTGCAATTTGGGTACAGATTTCCCATGCTCTGAGCTCAGCTGTACATTTAAAAAAGGACGTTTGATTTCAAAACCAGTTTTTCTGGGTATTTTTCAGAGGCAGCCACACTGCAGAAGCACCAGACTGAGGCTCCTTCACACAACACATTTACCAGATGGCATCATTCTCTGCTTGTTGGCTGTTCAATAAAGACCAAGGATTTTTACTTGGTTTAAAAGCCCAGCTTTGTCTGGCCCCTGCTGGCACAGCACTCACCACCCCCATCTCCCCTGGTCTCCCCATTCCAGGTAGAGACTAGAAGATATCACCCTCTTCTGTTATTAAATAGGCTATGCCCTCTCCTGATTTAGGGCCTTTGCATATGCTGCTCCTGCTGCTCACAACACTTTTTCACCCGACATGTTTCATCTTTTTACACCTTCAGGGTTTGGCTCAAATTCACTCATCACTTCCTCACGGAAGCCATCTGACCATCCTCCAAACAAAGTCTGACAGATTTCAGTTACACTCTCACAAACCTCCTGCATTTCTTTAGGGTACTAACCACAATGCCAGAAAAATTACAGTCAAAGTTTAATTACAATTATTAAAACTATCCACTTATACAATAACATTTTCATGTCTGTCTTCCCTGGTGGACTGTCAGCTCTGAGAGGGCCCAGCCTGGGTGGGGCATCCCCAGTGACTGGCTCAGGACAGGCAGAGAACAGGAGCTCAGTAAATGTGTGGTGAATGAACAAAATGCATGTAAGTGCAGAACCAGGGTGAAAAAACTTGGGGCCCCAATTTCCTAGTTACAGGTCTACTTTCAATCGGCCAGGTAGGAAGGATTCCCTTTCTTGGGACTCACATTTGCAGTAGAATGCCAACCGACTGGCCCCCAGCTTAGATGGGGAGATAAGAGGAACTGATCATATCAGTGAATGTCTTGAGTTTTAATGAGTTTGCCATACAACGCTCTTCCTCAGCATTTCTTCATCCTGGGAGCTCAGATCTCAGCTCAGGTTGGGATAAGAGAGTGGGGGAGGGGAATACATGTGAATGGGACTGAGGGGCAGGGGTTGGGAGAGGAGGGAGCAGTGAGGAGGAGGAGACAGAAGGAGCTAACCTAGAAATCCAAGCCGTTTAGCATCCATAGCCTCCAAGGAACATAGTGAACAAACAAACTCCACTGTGGTCCTTATCTGCAAAGTGGTGTCATATTGCACTTAAAGTTCCAGGGCGAGTCTGTACTGGGCCCTCAGTGCCTGCTAGGGGCACTCTCAGCCTGGTGAGTCAGGCCGAGGCCTGGAGCTCATACCTGGAGCTTAGGCAGGAGGCATAATCTCGGCCTGGGGGGGGGGGGGGGGGGGGGGGGGGGGGGGAGCGTTATCACCGAAGACCGTACCGGGTCACCAGAGCTCCGAGCCTGCGGGATCCTCTACCTATCCGAAGTGCGGCGTCTTTACCGAGGAGCGCGGCAGCCCCAACCAATAGGGGAGAAAGTTGGGCGGGTGTTGGCGGCCTATCACCCGGGCCGCCCGACTACCAACCAGGAAGTAAGCCCTCCGGACTAGATGCTGGGGCGTCTGTAAAGAGCCACGTGAATAAGGGCACGGCCAATAGGAAAGCTATTGGGCTGGCGCTTCCGGATTGTGCTGCGAGAAGAGTGGACAAATAGAGAGGCTAAAAGACGAGCTGTCACGTGTAACCAGCGACTCGACCAATGGAAACGCTCGCGAACCCGGAAACGGTGAAGAAACAGCTGGAAGGGCGGAGGTGCTTGTCACGTGCGGCCAATACAGACAAAGCAGGCCCTCCCGGGTTCACGCGCGCACCACGAGAGCCCAGGAACGGAAGGCGGGGCTAGCCAGAAACACCAATGGAAGCAGGGGTAGGCGGGCCGCACTTAAGAAGCAGGAGGCGGGGTTTGCCCAACTGGGCCAATGAGAACACGAGACGCTGAGCGGTTGTTAGGCGACTGAGACCCGCGCATGGCGGACCCGGCACTGTTCGAGTTTCTCCACACCGAGATGGTAGCGGAGCTGTGGGCTCAAGATCCAGACCCCGGCCCCGGGGTGAGCGCCGGGTCCTGGTGGGGAGGAGCCACGGGCCGCGGCTGGAAAGCCAGTCGAGGCCCCCGGGAGGCACGGAGGGCGCGGCAGCGGTCCGGGTCGAATACCCGCCCGCCCCTGATCGCGGAGAGACCTCCACTGCCGGCTTCCGCCTCGGCAAAGCCGGGTCCGGACAGGGCCGCCCTCGCGGGTTACTCCTAAAACTGTGCGAGACAACTCGGGGACAAGCTCCTAGTTCAAAACCTGACACAGAGTAAGAGGGTAGTAATTACGATTGCTTGGTATATATTGAAGACTTACTGCCCGGGTTAAATTCCGCCTGTGCCACTCACCCTGTGTATGAAAGCCAGTGATTCGATCTGCGTGCCTCAGTTTACTCCCTTGTAAAATGGGATCATAACAGCACCTAAGGCTCGGTGAGACATTCATTCAACAAACTTACTGAGCACTTACTGTTTCCCAGGCACTTGCTTCCTTGTCCTCACAAAGCTTAACCTTTTAGTAGGAAATTTACACAAACAATGAGTTTCCCAGGTGACTCAGTGGTAAGAATCCACCGCCAATGCAGGAGACGTGAGCTGGATCACTGGATTGGGAAGATCCCCTGGAGGAGGAAATGGCAACCCACTCCAGTATTCTTGTAGGGAAAATATCACGGACAGAGGAGCCTATCGGACTGGGGTCACAAAGAGTTTAACACAACTGAGCAGGGCACCCAGGCAAACAATAAAAATAGCAATAAATGTGCCACCTGCTAGTGAGAAGTCCTATAAAGAAAAGTTAAGTAGAATCAGAGAGAGAAAAGGGATGGAGTGGTGGCTGGTGGCTGGTGGCTGGTGGCTGGTGGAGGAAGGCCTTTCTGAGGAAAAGAAGGGAAGAAGCAAGCCCTGGGGATAAGTAGCGGGAAGAACATTCCAGGCAAGAGGAGGCCTTAGAGCGTGCTTGGAATTTTGAAAGTTGGTCCTTATGAAAAATGCTCAGACTTTAAAGTACTTAGTGCCATGTCTAACACATCATAAGCCCTCAAAACATGGAACTCTGTTCTAAAATCTGGTACTAAGAAGAATGTTTAGAGAGAAAGTAGATGCTTAATAAGTGGGTATTACGCCCACTTCTTTCATTATTATTGTATCATCATCGTCAACATGCAAGACATTTTTATTGATCTGTGTTTCCTTCCCAGTCCAGGAGCCCTAACAAGGCTGTTGCTTGTTATCATTCCAACATAGATTCAACAAACTCTTAACTATTAAAACATGCAAGGTGCCAGGCGTTGCTGTAGGGGCTAGAGATTACTCAGCAAACTGTGCAAAACTCTTGCCTTCTGGAACTTACGTTGTAGTGGGGGAAACAGATGAATCAGATAAATGCATCTATATTGTACCTTGGGGAGATGCTATGAGAATGATGACACTTGGGAGAGGGAAAGTGCACTTGCCTATGTGTCAGGGAGAGGGTTGCAGTGTCCCAGAGCCCCATCCATCCTGGCATTCAAACAAGGAACCCAGGGGTCTCCAATAACCACCTTTACTCCCTCACCTCCAGCCATCAGTCAGGCCCAGCCTGTTCCACTGTCTAAATACAGTTCCCATCTGTCCCCTCCCTGTTGCCGTGTGGCTTCCCTCCTCTCTACTCCATACCAGCCCCCTTCTTCATCTTCCAGCTTATTTTACCTGCCACGTCGATACTACATTAACACCTATTAATCCTTCAGTTCAAATGTCCCTTCCTCAGGGAAGCTCTCAGTGGAAGTGGGGGTATCTTTGTTCTGTTTGCACATTCCCCCTCCCCACACCACTGTAAAAATCTGGATTATGATCCTTTAATTACTGCTGTCTCCTCTGCCAGGCTTTGTGCTGTGTGGTGTGGGCAGGGACCAGGTCTGCGTTGATCACCATATAGTAGGTCCTCAGAATGGATGTATATACTTTTTAATTTATTATTTGTTTGGTTTTGGCTGTGCTGTGCCTTTGTTGGTGCACTTGGGCTTTGTCCAGTTGCAGTGAGCAGGGGCTTCTCTAGTTGCGGTGCTTCTCACTGGCGTGGCTTCTCTTGTGGGGCACGGGCTCTGGGGTGTGCAGGCTTCAGTGTTTGTGGCACATAGGCTCAGTAGATGTGGGGCATGGGCTTAGTTGCCCCACGGCGTGTGAAACCTTCCAGGACCAGGGATGTTATCCGTGTCCCCTACACTGACAGGCAGATTCTTTAGCACTGGACCACCAGGGAAATCCTAGTGTGGGTCTGTTGAAAAAGTGAGCGCAGCCCCTGTGCTGTGGAGGGTGAGGGTAGGGACTGGGGTTCACTTAGTATTGTGGCCAACAGTAACACCCACCAGGTGCCTGCAGGGGCCTCACCTTCCTGATTTCATTTGATCCGCCTAACAACCCACGGAGGTCAGCATGATCCTGCCCGCTTTGTAGACAAGGAACAGAGGCTTTGATGGATGGAGTCTCTGCTGTCAAGTGGCAGAGTCAGGAATGTAACTGGGCCTCCCACTTCCAAAACCTGTGCTATAAACTCACCTGTCTCAGCATCTTCCTTGACACTCTTGGGAGGATTTTGATGTGGCCGAGCAAGTGTGGGGGACACGCGGTTACTCAGCTTTGCTCAGCACAGGGTTTTCAGAGCACGAGTGTGCCCATGACCTTTGGCATTGGCTCTCTGCACGGCTGCCTCTGCGGCCCCAATGCTGGGGTCCCCGCACCAGGGATTCCGGCAGAGCTGGGCTGGGAGGTGGCCTGGACATTGGCCCTCAGAGCTCCCGGGTGGTTCCCGTGTGCAGCCAGAGTGAGGACTGCCATCTCCCCACATACCTTCAAGCTGGCAAACTCCGTTTCTCAGAGGCACGTCGTGGGCAGCTGCCTGGTTTTCCCGCAGTCTTTTCTCTTTTGCTCCTGGCCCCTCCCCTCTCTGCTCCTTCTTTGTGGTCCAGCAAGTGTCCTGTCTGCCTCTTGGGATACTTCTCGTGGCTCCAGCACAGTGCTTTATCTGATTTCGTCCTCAGAACAGCCCTCCAGGGTTGATGTTATTACCCCATTTTACAGGAGAGGGGACTGAGGCACCAGACAGGAAGGGCTTTTCCAGGATCAGAGGCAAAATCAGGACTCGGGCATCCGGGTCAGAGCTTGTCTGTGGCAGCAGCTGCACCAGCCCCAGAGCCCTTTGAAGAAAGCGATGGTGGCTGGTTCATCTCTGCCGCCACTGCCAGCCGCCCAGGAGCCACAGTCATTGTTTAGGGCTTTTTGATCTCCACGTCCTGCCTGGTTATTTGTAGCTGTTGAATGGATTCTCCTGGAGGGTTATGGCTTGAGTGGAAGGCTGGCTGGAGGAACAGGAAGGTCAAAGGGCCTTTGTTATCTGAGCAGGAAAAGTTCCGGGAGGAAGAGGCAGGGGAGGAGGAGGAAGAGGAGGCGGCTGTGGTTTGTCCATCTCAGGAGCTTTGACGATAAGGGGAACCTGTGGGCAAAGGAGTTAAGTCAGCGTGGGAATGAGCTGTCCTCTGGAGGCCCGGGAACAGCCGTGCGGGCCGGGCCCTTGTCCACCTAAGCCCAGTGAGTGCTCAGCCAGTCCCTTCTCTCAGGAGGGCCTGGGCGGGGCGGGGTGGTGGAGCAGCCATCAGATACAGTCCTTGTCCCCAGGCCAGAGCCTGGGAAACCACCTGGTTCCTGAAAGAGTGGATGGCATTGGGGCGTGTGCCTCTGAGGCTGCAGAGCCAGCAGTGGGGCCTCTGTGAGCGAACTGGGGCTCTGTCCTGAGGGTGCTGGGGGCCGTAGAAGGTTGCACCTGAGGTTGCCGGGCTCAGATTTACCTCTTCGGAGGCCCTCCCTGGCCACCTGGATGAGAAGGAGTGGAGATTGGGCGGGGGAGGAGCCCGGAGCACAGGGGAGGGGCAGAGAGACGGGGACCGGGTGAGCTCTTGGAGTGTCAGCGGAGAAGGTGGGGTCTGCGGTTGTGTGGAGACTGCCTGGGGGGAGGATGGGGGAGAAGACCAGCGACAGGTTGGGAGGTTTGCTCCCACCTGGTCGCTCTCCATACTTTCTTTTTTTAAAGAAAAAAAAATTATTTCTTTGGCCACACCGAGTCTTAGTTGCAGTACGCCAGATCTTCAGTCTTTTAGTTGTTGCACACAGGCCCTTAGTTGCGGCATGTGGGATCTAGTTCCCTGACCAGGGATCGAACCTGGGTTCCCTGCACTGGGAGCTCGGAGTCTTAGCCACAGGACCACCAGAGAAGTCCCCCCTGCCATACTTCTTTTGCATCTTCCGGGGCCATTCACGCTGGGGAAGTCAGAAGTCATCCCTTCTCCCTGTGCTTGAGGCAGGATCTGGACTGCCCTGCCCTGGGCCAGCATAGAGTGGCCCCACCTGTGGGGGCTGAACCTCACAGATAACTGAGGGGCACGGCACGCAGCGCCCCCACCCAGCAGTCCAGGATGGCTCGGGGGAGGCAGTGTGGTTTACTTGTTTGGCGTTCCTCCTGCTCGGAGCTCTGGCCCTTTTCAGCCTGGACGCCTGAATCCGCCTTTAGCCGAGCGCGGCTGAGCACGTTTTCCTCTTTCATTGTTTCTTCTCCCCTTGTTGTTCCATCTGTGGCGCTCAGAGGAATCGTAGACTTTCTGGGTCTCTTTCCATGTGTCAACTTTTCTTTTCTTTTTTTCCCCTTAACAATCTGTGAGGTTTTAGCGACTTTGCAGAGTTCTTTCTTTTTCGGCTCCCTCGCAAAGAGATTTCTTCTGGCCACCACGTTCATTTCCACAAACGTTCCCTTGTCGGCTCGTCCCTTCCTCCGAGGGCCCATGCTGCTCATGGATGCCCTTGGTGCCCATGCTAAATAAGCCTTCTGTGAGGGGGTCCCCCTGCCCCGCTTCTCCCATCATCTCAGTTCCTCTCCGTGGGCTCTGGTTGCGGCAGGTGCGGGGAGCCCAGAAACGCTCTGGCTCTGGCCTGGGCTCCAGAGGCTCAGGACGAGATGGGAGAGGCCCCTCGCGCTCCCTCCGGAGCAGTGATGACCCCCTAGTGTCGGGGCAGCTTTTGCAGGGCCTGGGCTGTGCCAGCCCTGCCGCCCTCCCCTCCCCCAAAACCCACGCCCTGTCACACTTCCTCCCGGCTCCCCTCCCCACTGCCTCTCCTCACCCCTGCTGGCGTTATGCCCCCTCGCTCCCACCCCCTGTCTCTGCAGTGCAGCAGATATTTACCTGGCCTCTTCCGAGGGCTGGGACCGTGGGGCCAGCAGCCGCAGCAGCTGTGTTGCAGGCTGCCGGTCACCCACCCCTGGAGATTGGGGCCCCCGCCTTAAGCCTGTCACCAGCTTGTCATCCCCACTAGGCATGGTGTGCAAGCTCCTGGAGGGGAGCTAGGAAGTGACCGCGGGATGAATGGGGAGTCCTGGGAACACAGGTGCGCTTGGTCAGAGTGGAGCCCCGTCCGGCCCCCTCCAGGAGTTCTCCTGAGCGGGGAGGTGATGTAAGAGCGGCAGAGGCCTGGCGAGGGCCGGGCGGGGAACCAGGTGCTGAGACGCGTCCGCCCACAGGACAGAGCCCCTCCTTCGTGGGCTTTTCCTTCCCTTTCACATCAGCTCATCAGCAGGCTGACAGGTGCAGAGGCCGCAAATGACGACAGTACCGCATCCTGAGCCCGACGCGGGGCGCTGGGCTTGCACTTATCCACTCCTTTAATCCTCACGAGGGCCTCCTTTTACATGGGAGGAAACTGAGGCACAGGGCAGCTGGCTACTGCCCCAGGCCCACAGCTGGTAAGGATCCGGACCCTGGACCCAGCCACCAGGCATGTGTTCCCCTCTCTGCTCCTCACAGCCGAGCTCAGACGTCGAACACCTTAGTCACCTAGTCAGCCTGGCGCCCCCCACCAAGGCCAGCCCTGCCGTATCGGAGGACACCAGAGAGCACACGTCAGAGTCACGGGCAGGAAGCTGTGTCCTTCCCCAGGCCCGGTTCCCACAGGAGGAAGGCGGAATGGCGGGCCAGGGTCTGGGTATCGCGTGGCCCAGCAGAGGAGGGGGCCATCACACGGGGCATCTCTGCTCCACAACCCCCCCCAATCCTGGCACCTCCCCTTGGCCAACCTCAGCCCTTGCCACTTCCCTGGGGCACGGACAGCTGCGAGTGTTGCCCTGATCGCCTGCCCGTCAGCCACCTGCATGCAGGAGCCGGACCTGCTCGGGTCCGAAGGTGCCTCTGAGAGGTCTGACCTAACCCCTCTGTGCCCGGGTCTCCAAAATGTGAAACACAGCCTACCTTAAGGGGCTGTTAAACGAGGGGGTCTGCCCAAGGCATCTGGCCTAGCGTAGGCCCAGGTCCCGAGTCCTCACTTTGCTCGTCCAGCATGTTTCTCACGCGCCCCGGTGTGTGCCTGGCCCCCCTAATGCCGTCCTGGTGTTTCTGATGCCCTGAGTCAGGGCCACTCAGCTCTCTCTGGGTCACACAGGTCGGCTGTCCTCCAGCCACGCCATCCGCGCTCCAGGGCACGTGGACAGACACCAAGTGTGGCCTCCTGTCGTTTGGTCCCCACGCCTCAGCCCCCCACCGCGCGACCCTAGCCTGGCCCCCCGGAAGGCCACTCGGCCACCACTGCCTTCGCCGAGCACACCGAACCCCTGCCTCCCCTAAGCCCCGGGGGGTCCCTCCCAGGAGTCTCGGCTCATAGTTAAGGCCCCATGATCACAGTTGACTTTTCAGCCGCCTGCTGGCCGGGCCGGGGGCCCACCCCTCATGGCCCCTTCACTGCAGCCCCCTTGCTCGCCACATGAGCCCCAGGCTAAGTCACCTTGAGTTTCTGGAGTGATGGGGGTGCTACCCCACACGGTGTTGTAAGGATGGACGCTGAAAAGTACACACAGGAAGTGATGGGAGTTGCCAGGAAAGACAATAGGGGTGAGGCTGAGCCTGGGCAAGACCCCCATTTTTCCTGGAGTGAGGGCGAGTGGGGCCTGAGGGCCAGTGCGGTCTGTGGAGCCAGCCTGCCACTCAGGAAGCCCTCTATCCTGGGTCTTAGCTCCCTGCACCAGCAGGGATGCACAAGCCCCCCTCAGCTGCCCCACCAGCTGGAGGTGGCCGAGGGCCCCTGAGCCTCCCTTCGCTGGGCTTCTAGGGACAGAAGACCAGCCTGTTGGTCCTGGAGGGCATGGGCTTCCGCGTGGGCCAGGCCCTGGGCGAGAGGTGAGAGGCGGGCAGGCCCCGCGGTGGGGTCCCTTCCTGGGCAAACGGGCGGGGAGGGTGCCTCCCTGCACAGAGGATGCCAGGCCGGTCTCCTCCCTCTTCCTCACCCCGGGGTTCCCCCAGCCCGGCCCCCACGGTGTCTGCCGCTGCCCCCCCAGGCTGCCCCGGGAGACACTAGCCTTCAGGGAAGAGCTGGACGTCCTCAAGTTCCTGTGCAAAGACCTGTGGGTGGCCGTGTTCCACAAGCAGATGGACAGCCTCCGCACCAACCACCAGGTGCGTGCCCCTCCGGCCAGACAACGGGCAGAGGCCGGAGCCCCCGAGACCCAGGGAGGGGACCCCGGCTCAGGGCAGTCACAGCAGGCCCAGCCCCCCTCGGGGCCTCCCCACAAGCCCCACCCAGGACAGGCCCCTTGCGGCTGGCCGCCTTGCCTCGGCCTGACGCTGCTTGTCTGCACCCAGGCCTCGTTCCCATTAGGCGCCCACGCTGGGCCCGGCTGGTGGCCCGATGGCCTGGGCTGCACCTTCTCCCCACTGGGCACCCTGGAAGTCGTGCAGCAGGGGATCAGAGGGGGGGACACCAGGCCCTGATCCGAAGGCCCGTGAGTCCTCGTACAGCCCCGAAGGATGGCCTGAGACGACCACAGCCGTTTTGAGGGAAGGGTCCTTCCAGACCTCAGGGTGGTGGTGCTGGGCCCTTGCCTCCCCTTGGCGCCGCCCGCCCACAAAGGTACAGGCGCCACCCCGGCTCCCTCGGACCCTCCTCTGTCCCCAGGGGACCTACGTCCTGCAGGACAACAGCTTCCCCCTCCTTGTCCGGATGGCCTCGGGTCTGCAGTACTTGGAGGAAGCGCCCAAGGTACCGGGCAGAACTCTGGCCTGAGGCAGGCCTCTTCCCAAGCCCAGGACCCCGGGAGAGGGAGGCGGACCCTCCTCTCCTCGTGAACCCTCAAGCCCAGCGTGGCCCCGGGGTGTTGGCCTCCCCCTGCCCTGCCCACGGTGACCCGTGTCCCCCGCCCCCAGTTCCTGGCCTTCACCTGCGGCCTCCTGCGTGGCACCCTCAGCACCCTGGGCGTCAAGAGCCTGGTCACCGCCTCCGTGGCAGCCCTGCCCGCCTGTGAGTTGGGGTGGGGGGAGGTTCCCATCCCTCGAGTGTGCCAGGGGGTGCCCCCTGCCCCCCGCTCCCGGGGGCCACGGAGGTGGGGCCGGGCTGCCCAGCCCCTCTGCAAATGGGAATCTGTGGCCCAGAGAGCTGAAGTCACGGGCCCAGGCCACACAGCAGGTACCTGCCCCGATGTCCTCCTAGACTGCCTCCCCGGGACATGCCAGCCTGGAGGAGAGAGCCCATGATAAGGACCTGGGCTAGTGGTTTCCAACACTCTTCCCAGCACGAGAACCCAGGTGGACACAATAGAAGTCACCTGGGTAGGGGGTGGTGGCGTGCTGGGCTGAGGGGCTCCAAAGGCAGCCAGTGTGAGGGGGTGTCCTCCTGACGCCGGGGCCCCGCTGGCCCACAGTGCCCCCCCATTGGACAAGCCGAGGCCCCACCCTTACCTGGGGGCCAGCCCTCCAGGCCCCCTTTCCCTCGGGTGTCGTCCCCTCTACCGATCCCCAGGGCCATGCGTCACGGGGGACTGGGGCCTGAGCTGGCAGGATCCGAGCCACACGTGCCTCTGAAACTGGGCCAGGCCCCTCCCCCACAACCTACGTGCCTGACCTGCTGCCTGACCTTTGTGCCCCCAGCCACCCACACAGCCCTGGGGCGCAGGCCGGGGGTGGGGCTGGGGCACCACCATCGCAGGCCAGCGAGGAAACGAGGTCCAGCCAGGGCCACCGGGGCTGAGGGCGCAGGGCCCGGGTGAATGGCTTGGAGCGGCTGGGGTTCCTCCTCTCTCTCCACTCCGGCCCCAGCCTCGAGCTCAGGCCAGCCCTTCTCTTCCAGGTAAGTTCCAGGTGGTGATCCAGAAACCTTGAGGAGCCCCAGGTCCCACTCCCAGATGAGCCTCACAGCACCCCGGCCCAGAGACCCCCCCCCGCTGCTGCCTGTGCTGGGGGCTGGTGCTGGGGAGACCGGGGTCCCCGTGCTGCAGGGTGTCACAGATGCCCAACAGATGGGTGTCAGAGGGAAGTGGGGGTGTCCCGGGGGCTGGTGTGGGGGGGTCCACATCACACACATCCCTCCACAGGGCAGGCTCTCAATAAAGGTTTTGTAGGTGGAACCAGACTCAGCGTGGAAAGTGGGGGGGGGGGTCACTCTAGAGGGCTGGGGGCAGGGGCAAAGCGAATGTGTGTGTCATGGGCCCTGTGCACAAACACCCCTTGTGGCTTCCCCCCCACCCCGGGTCCCCTCCGCTGCAGCCTCAGCCCTGGGGCTGGCCGCCTCCCGCCCTGCACACCTGGCAGGCGAGGGTGGCCCCCGGGACGGGCAGCCTTGCCAGCATGGACAAGTCTGGGACCGCTTTCTGCTCAGCAGGGCCTAAAGAATGGACCTCTCCCTGGGAGCTGGGCCAGGGGCCCCTGGAGTTGCTGCCAGGTGTGGGCTGGCCTGGGGGGCTGCCAGGAACAACGGAAGATGAGTGGGTGGGCTAGACACCCTCAGCTCCCCCAACATGCACACACACACTCTCTAACACATGCTTCACGTGCCTGGCGGATGCAAGTCATACCCAGAACAATGGCCCTGCTGACTAGTCTCTGGGCAGTTCAGCCTCCGTGCCCGCACCCCACCCCCTGCCACCACCTCCCCTGTTTACATTCATAGCATCTGGGGGCATCACCCGTCTGGACTCTGCCGGGCTCTGCCACTCGCTGCCTGAGGTGGGTAAGTACCATGGCCTTGGAGCTGTAACCTGAGGCTGGGATCGACCCAAATGCGTGGAGGAGGAGTCCCCTTGCCTAAGACCCCCCCCCAGGGGCTGGGGCTCCTCTGCCTCCATAGCGCCTGGTGCAGACACCGCATGTAGCCCCTTCCCCAGCACACAGCCGAGCCCTGCAGTCCCTGGGCTGCCTCCGAGCCTTAGCAGGGGCCTTTCCTGCCTGGCCGCCTCCCCAAACGCCTACTCCAGCAGCCTGCAGCCTCCGCCGCTCCGCTGCCCACCACATCCCCTGGAGCGGCTGCTCACTCGCGCTTCCCTGTGGGTCGCTGGCTGGAGGCTGGCACTGTGAGATGAGTCCCAAATGAATCTCGGTCACTCAGCTAAACTCTGCAGGCAGGCGGGTGGTGGTGGAGGAGTGGGGGAATAACCTGGGGCCATCCCTGCCCTCAGGATGCCCAGGGGCGGTCCAGGAGGGGCCCCCACAGACCCACCCACCCCTGATTCAGACATGCCAGCCTGGCCTGCTTGATCAGGATGGGGGTAGAGTCCTGAGCTGGCGAGGACGAGAAGGAAGAAGCTGCTGGGAGGCCTGGCGAAAAGGGAAGGAGGCATAGCTGGGCTGCAGGGGGTGGCGTCTGGTCACTGGGTGCCTTGCAGGGCCCGTCGGTGTCCTTCTCTCTGGTCCTGGGCGCTGCTTAGTGGTCACTCCCCCACCTCCCAGGGGAAACCTCTGCTGGCGCCATCACCCCAGCAGCAGCCGCACGGAGACAGGACCCTGGAGAGCAGAGGGGCCCCCCTCCAAGGTATCTAAGGTGCCTCCTCCCCACCCCCACCCCCCAAGAATGTCTGCAAGGCGCCTTCACCACCTGGCACTAAACACTGCCTGCAAAGCCCGACTCAGCCTCCCTAAGACCTGGGGTGGGGGGGACTCCGTGGGTCCTGTTTCCTCATCTGCAGGGCAGGCCTCACCCCCACCCTGCGGGGGCGTCATCAGGAGAAGGGGCGTTACTGTAGAGAAGCATGTGGGGAGTTCCCTGGTGGTCTAGTGGTTAGGACCCTGTGCTCTCATGGCTGGGGCCGGGGTTCAGTTCCTGGCTGGGGACCTCGGATCCCACAAGCTGTGTGTCGGGCCCCAAAAGGGAAAAGCATGTCCACCGAGCGTGGCTCCTAATGAGCCAGGAACTCGCGTGTCGTCACTTTATGTGAAGCATCTGGAGCAGCTGGTATGTGGGTCGGTTGGCGCCTGTTGCCGAGCTCTAGGTGCTGGGCTCGGCGGACTCCCGACGGCCACGAGAGGCCAGCCCGGATGCCAGTCCACTCAGCAGTGAGGAAGCCGGGCTCAGAGAGGGGAAGTCACCCGGCCCAGGAGGAGCTGGCACCCGAAGCTGGGATGGCTCCTTCCCTGGGCCTGGGCTCCCGGCTTCCTTCCTGCCCGCCCGCAGTCGAGGCGCCCAGACCTGCAGACCCTGTGGCGGGGCCCTCCCTGGGCGGCACCGAGGCCTGCCGTCTCCGTGCCTTACCTGGGGCACCCCAGTCCTGGAAAGTGGGGTGCACCAGATGGGGACTGGGAGGGCTTGCTGGGGACGGGGCGGGGACGAGGCGGGCAAACCGGTCGGGTGGCTGGGTTCCCGGCTCCTAGACTCTGGCTCTGGGGCCTCCGCGTAGTCGGGGCGGCGTTGACGCTGCTGGACGGAGGGGCTGGCACAGAGCCGGGCGGGGAGCTGGGGCTGCGAGGCTGCCTTCAGGTACGGGGAGACCCCAGGCCCGGGTGGGTGTGGGGTGGGGTAAGTGGGGGTCACACGCCTGGTCCCCAACCCTCACCACCCCGTTTCCTCTGCCCCTCGGCGGCCCCCCCAACCCGTCCCTGCCTCTAAGCAGCATCCTTCCCATCCTTAAAATGGGCACCTCACATTTTAAACCCCGGTGCCCTCCTCCACCGCCCGGTCTCATCCCCAGTTTGCTCTCCCGGCCTCTCCCAAATCGGACCACGCCGATTTCATTTTCTCCCCGAGAGTCCCCCTCCCTCCAACCCCTCATTACATCCCTAACGCCCCAGCCCTGAGACTCCAGTCGCTCGCTGGGTGGCTCACTGCTCCCACCTCTCATCACTGATTGTGCTGGCTTCAAAGGGCGCCAGCCCCCACATCCCACAGCACAAACCCCCAATACCTAGTTCCCCCCCACCGGTTTTACTCAGCCACCCACCAGCTCCCAGCCCACCCCAGCTCAGCACCCTCATTGTCCCAGCCTCTTGGAAACGCCCAGTAGCTCCCATATTACCCTCCTTACCGTCCAACCTGGGGCCTCGCCGACTGCCCCCCGCACCCCATCCAGACCTCCCAGTGTTACTTGGAGGAGCACCTCCACCCCACCTGGGTTAACGTGGCACCCAGCATCAGGGAGGGGGGCTCATCCCCGGCAGGTCTCAGGGAGCTGCCCCGGGGGTTGGCTCTGGCAGCCGGCACCCGAGGGCGCTGGGCACTGAGCCGGGCCCCTCCCGCCCCCTCCCTGAGCAGGCCCCCGGCCACCATGCACCAGCACTACACCGTCCACTTTGCCAAGGGTGCCCTGCCCCCCCGGATCGCCGCCGAGCGCTACTTCTTGGACCCGGAGTTGGGGCACCGAAAAGGTAGGGGTTCAGTTTTGTGGGGGGTCCTGGCAGCAAGGAGGGGTGGCTAAGGGGGATGGCCAAGCAGAAGAAGACCCTCAGGCCCCAAGAGAGAAAAGCCACCAGCACTCACCATAGAGGCGTCTGCACATGGGGCCATGTGGGACCCTGGGAGGCCCACCTGGCCTGCCCTCCTCCCCCAGCATGGGAAGAATTTCCTCCCCGAGTCACTAGGCCTGGGGGGACTGCCCCCCACCTGGGGGGAGCAGTGTGGTGGGAGGGAGGGATCAGAGGGCAAACCGTAGCCCCCCACAATGAGCGTATGAAGGAAGTGGGGGTCCAGCCTATCATGGTGACCACAGGTGCTCCTGCTTGGGGTGGGGAGGGGGTGGTTATTGCCCAGCAGGGCTGATTCCGCCTGCTTGGGGCCTCCCAGGGCAGCCCCCTTCCCAAGGGCCTCATCTGAGCTCAGGTGTGAGGCCCACCCCCCTTTCCTAGTCCCCACCCTGTCCCCTCTCCACAGTCACCTCCCGTCACTCCGGCCTCTGGACCAACCGGGCCAGTTCCCAATGGAGTATTCTCAGTGCCCGCACTGGGGGACACCCGAGAACTGGGGAATTTGGGGGAGCAGGAACTCCGGGACAGCATCCCCACTCTAGTCCCTGACCTGGCTGAAGCCCAGGCCCCTGCACCTCCTCCCCTTCCTCCCACCCCAGGCCTGGGAACACGCAGCACGAGGCCTCACCCTGTTCTCCTCTTTTCTCTGATTTCTCCTGAGCCCCCCTCCACCTGAAGACCCGACCCGGTTCCTGCCAGTGCCCTCAGGGCTCGGGGACCCAGGCCCAGTCACTCCCACTTCCTTCCTTCCAGGATGCTGTCTGCAGGGGTGCCACGACCCAGCAGCACCTGGCACCCACAGGCCCGGTCGGCCGACCCCCCAGGCATGCCGGCAGCCGGCCTACCACGGCCGCCAGGGGGGGCGCGGCGGCTGTCGCCGGGGCCCCCAGCCCCCGACCCAGCAGCAACAGCAGCAGAGGCGGCAGCCCCAGCCCCCGCCTCCCAAGCCCCCGCAGCAGCATCTCTGCTCTGTTCACGGGGCCCAGAAGCGGCCACCTGCAACCACTGCTGCCTCCGCGCAGCCGGCCAGCGCCCCCCAGCCGCCCCCCACCTCACTCACCGTGGCCACCGGCGGCCCAGCCCTGCCCTCCGCAGCCGGCACCCTCCTGGAACCCAGCAGGCCCTCGGACGCCCGGCCCCTGCCCGCCCCCGCAGCCTGCGGCTGCTTCACCTCCTACAGCTCCGGTGCTCACCCAGCCTCCCCTTGCCAGGCTCTGTCCCTGCCACCTTGCTTCCCGCAGGGGCCTGGGGCCTGCCCTCCTTACCCCTCCGTCTGGGCTCTGTCTGGAGGGCGCTCGTCCCTGACCCTGGGCCTCGGGGCAGCCACCGCTGCTTCACCTGTCGGGAGCCATGGGAGCTTGCTGGCCAGCTCGGGGGTGGGGGAAATGGGTCAAGTGTGCGGCTGCAGCCAGAGGTGTGGAGTGGCCTGGGAGATTCAGAGAGCAGTGCAACCATGGGAGGGGACGCCCTCTGTCAGTGTCGTGACTGACATTGACAAGTGACACCCAGTCACTCATTCATTCATTCTTTCATTGTGTGACTAGGTATGGACACCTACAGGAGTGCCAGGCTCTGTCTGGGACCGCCCCAGGGAGCAGGGCAGACAGATTGCTGCCCTCATGGAGCTCACATTCTGTAGGCAGTTGGGGGAGGTGGGTTTACAGGAAACAATAGGAAAGTTCAAAAGAGCGTCACTGGGTGATAACCATGTTGGGGGAAGGATAAAGCAGGCAGAGGAGATGGGGTCTGCAAATTAAGCAGGGTCACCGGGCGAGGCCCCAGTAAGTCGACATTTGAGCAAAATGGGGCAATTCTCTTGAGTCAATGGCAAATGCACTGACTCTGAGGTGGCCGGTTCAAGGGACAACCAGGAGGTACATGTGGCGGGATCAGGGGAGGCGAGGAGGAAGGTCAGACAGGTCCGAGAGGGTGGAAGGCAGCCAGATTCTGTGGACCTCCTGGCTGCAGTGAGGGGTCGGCCTTCTCCCCTGGAGAGGCAGGAGCCGTGAGGGCTCAGAGCTGACTCGGGATGTGACGTGAGAGTCGACTCCTGGAGTCCAGGCAAGAGGGGCCGGCAACCTGACCAGGGAGGTGGCATCAAAGGTGGGGACTCACACTGGCTTCCAGGTCTGTTTTGAAAACAGAGCTCGGCTGAGCTCATCTCCAGGTCAGGCACAACCTCATCAATAGAGAAAAAATAGGACTCAGCCTCATGGCCACGATGCCCATTTCACAGACTGGCAAGTAGAGGCTTAGTGAGGTGAGGTCAGCCAGAGCAGGCTCAGGTCCTCCCTGGCTGCCGCCTCAGCTGGCTGTGGCCCTAGTCTGCCCCCTGCCCTCCCAACTGTGCCCCCAGGCCCAGCGCTGGCCCTGGGCAAGGGATGGATAACGCAGCCCAGACGCCTTTATGGAAGCGGGCGTGTCATCCCCACCGAGCACCTCGAGGCTGGCCAGTGCCCCCCTCGACTGCAACCCAGCCACCCTTCTGGTGCCCCAACTCTGTCCAAGAACTGGCGCTCAGTGGGGGCCCAAGGCGGGAGAGCAGGCCTGCTCTGGAGAGTGGGCTGTAGCACTTGCGCATTGAGTCCCTATGCTGGGACTCAGACAGGACAGCTGCGCCCTGAAGGGCCACCCCAGACCACGGCATTGACAGAGGGCCTGGCCTCACCAGACCCTTGGGCGCTCACGCTCTCCGGCGTCTCTGCACCCCACTGTTCAGAGGAGGGGGCCCAGAGGCAGCACTGTGCCTAAGGCCATGTGGAGAAAGGGGCCAGGACCAGAAGCCGTGTCTTCGTGGGGCTTAGGATCAGTGACGGTGGGCACCGGGGCACAGAGAGGGATCAGAGTAAGGGGTGGACAGGCAGCTGAGGAGCCTGTGGCTGTCCGGGCCTGTCCATGCTCCAGCCAGGCTGGCAGAGCTGGGAGAAACTCACACGGCAGGCTTCTGAGTGTGG
Source organism: Cervus canadensis (assembly GCF_019320065.1). Taxonomy (NCBI): domain Eukaryota; kingdom Metazoa; phylum Chordata; class Mammalia; order Artiodactyla; family Cervidae; genus Cervus; species Cervus canadensis. The sequence continues at coordinate 17,728,496 of NC_057403.1, read as the reverse complement.
AAGGCGGTGACTTAAGTATTTGAGGGCCTTGGAACCTCAAGAAAAGGCGGTGAGATTTTTTCGCAGGGGGACCATGATGAGCCTGGTGACCTGGGGTCAGGGCAGCCACGTTCCCACACACCTCTGGGTACGGACCCAGGGCCCAGACGGGCACACCTGGTCCTGGAGGAGGGGGCTGCCTGCGGCCGCAGAAACCTCTGTCGGGGGCTTTGGCCTGAGTCGCAGCTGGGAGATGGGGAGGGGGTTGCCGGCGGTGCAGGAAGAGGGCGAGCGCTGCAGAGGGCAGAGGGGAGGAGGGTGGTGCCTGGCCAGCCTTGCTGACTTGGGTTTCCCCACCCCCGGCACCCCCAGACATCTTGACAGAGGATGACGTCTACTGCAGCTGCCTGGCCAAGACTCTCTGCCACGTGCCCGTCCCGGTGACTGTGGGTTTCTATGCCCCCTTTGGCTGCCGCCTGCACATGATGCTGGACAAGATCACGGGTGAGGACCTGCAGGTGTTGGGGAGAGAGGAATTAAGGGAAATGGAGCCTTGGGTCCCTGCCCAGCCCCAGGCTTCCCCAAGACCTGCTTGCCCCTGAGGTCAGTCGGCCCCAGTCCAGAGGTCTATAGGTCAGCATTTACCAGGTCCCTCCCCATGCCTTTGCACCCCCCCCCCCCGCTGCCCCGCCAAATCCACTGCAAGGAATCTTTCTAAAATACACATCTATGAGAGACTTCCCTGGTGGTCCAGTGGTTAAGACTGCATGCTGCCACCACAGGGGGCCCATGTTCGATCCCTGGTCAGGGAACTAAGACCTCACATGCCACGCACTGCAGTCAGAAAATTAAGCAAATAACAACAAAAAATAAAATACACATCTAGCCCTGTCCTTCCCCTGCTCAGAAGTCTCCCATGGCTCCACAGCACCCTTGGGAGAAAGCCCAGGCTCCTCGCCGAGGCTGCAGGCTCTTGCCGAGTCCCTCCTGGGCTCTGTGCTCCTCAGGCCCATCTCTTCTCAAGCCGGGCCCAGGGCCGGGCACCCACAAGACCCCTGACAGCTAATGTTAACTGCAAACACGAGCTGAAACTTAACCAGGTTCAAAGCCTGCTGCAGCTCAGCCCCCAACCCCAGTCACCGCCAGAGAAACCGGAGGTGACTCACCCCTGCGTGCCGAGCCCTGGTGAACACCTGCTAAGCAAGCCCACATCATGTTGTTGCCACAGAGCAAACAACAGGGTCCTGGGAAGAGAAAAGATCTGGCCAAAAGGCAAAAGCAAACAGAGCTTCCGGTTCACTCACTCACCCTCCCAGCAGGAAGGTCCTGCCCCCAACCTCTCATGATCCAGTCCTCCAGTCTCCCAGCACCCAAGGCCGCGGGTGGCCAAAACGACTGGGGCCCTGCCCTTCCTGGGCTCACACACCAGCACGAGAGACAGACCTGTCCCCAGACAGGGAGGACCCAGCATGGGCAGGGCTGCAGCGGAGGAGCTCAGGGTCACCTGACCCAGCTTGGGTATCAGGGAAAGCTTCCTGGAAGAGGTGACAGCTGAGCTGAGAGCTGGAGGAGGGGCAGTAAGCCAGGAAAATGGGAGCCAGGGGGTATCCTTGCTGCCCTGCATTTCTCTTCCTCAGCACCTGGCTGCCCCCAAGCCATCCTCTTTACTCTGGGGGCTCTATTTCTGCCTGCCCTCCCACCTCCCCCACCTCAGACCCTCCCCTGTTCAAGCCTGGCTCCAGGCCTCTCCTTCCACCCTTGTGCACCTGCTCAGAGCTTGGGGATGGCCCTGCACGCCCTAACATCCAGGCCCCCATGCTGGCCTGAGCAGGTCCCCCTCCGCTCACACCGTCCCCCCTGCGCCCTCGGTCCCCCCAGCGCTGATGCAGCAAGAGGCAGCCCAGCGCGAGGCCGAGGAGCTGGAGCGCGTGCAGTGGCGGCCGCGGCCCGTGCGGGGCTGGGCCTTCCCGAAGCTGCTGTGGTACCTGGTGTTCCTGCAGCCCATCATCACCGAGGTGCACCTGCGGCGCAAGAACGTCAAGTTCCTCTTCATCCGCTTCAGCGCCTGGCAGTACGCCGGCACCGACAAGCTGTGGGCCGGCCTGGTGACCACGCTGTGCGAGGGCATCCGCCACCAGTACGGCGCGCTGCCCTTCAGCGTGTACTCGGTGCTGGGCACGAAGGCGGCCACGACGCTGGGCTTCCACCAGCGCGAGTGGCAGTGCCGGCACCGCGTATGCCTGGCGCTGCTGGCGCTGCTGGCCGTGCTCAGCCTGGGCGTGGGGCTGCTCTACCTGTCGGTGGGCGCCCGCTCGCTGAGCCACCGCGCCACCAACAGCAGCCTGCTCCGGGTGTTCGGCGGCGCGGCCACCACGCTGTCGGGCTCCGGGCTGCTCATGGCCGTGTACTCGGTGGGCAAGCACCTGTTCGTGAGCCAGCGCAAGAAGATCGAGCGGCTGGTGTCGCGCGAGAAGTTCGGCAGCCAGCTGGGCTTCATGTGCGAGGTGAAGAAGGAGGTGGAGCTGCTCACCGACTTCCTGTGCTTCCTGGAGATCTACCAGCGACGCCGGCTGCGCGTCGTGCTCGAGGTCACCGGGCTGGACACGTGCTACCCGGAGCGCGTGGTGGGCGTGCTCAACGCCATCAACACGCTGCTGTCCGACAGCCACGCGCCCTTCATCTTCATCCTGGTGGTGGACCCCAGCATCCTGGCCGCGTGCCTCGAGAGCGCCGGCTCCATGAAGGGCACGGCCGACAACGGCTACCTCTTCCTCAACCGCACCGTCACGCTGCCCTTCTCGGTGCCCATCATGGGCCGCCGCACCAAGCTGCAGTTCCTCCACGACGCCGTGCAGAGCCGCGACGACCTGCTCTATCGCGAGATGACGCGCAAGCTGTGGCCGCCGGGCGGGGCCGGGGCCGGGGCCGGGGGCGGCGAGGGCGCGCAGCTCCTGGAGGTGCAGACGCAGGCGGGGGGCGAGCGCGCGCAGAGCCACATCGACGCCGAGGCGGCGCGCCGCATCCGCGAAGCGCTCTTTTGCCTGCACGACGAGCGCGACTGCCTCTACGAGTACGTGCCCGACAACGTGGTGTCCATGCGGCGCATCGTCAACACCGTGCCCATCACCGTGCGCCTGCTGCAGCAGCAGCAGGGGGACTTCGGGGGCCCCTCGCCGCGCCAGGCCGTGGCTTGGGTCGTGCTCGCCAACCAGTGGCCGTGCCGCCTCAGCTGGGCCCTGCAGTGCTTGGAGGACCGGCAGCAGGCCGGGGGCGCTCCCGAGGCCCGAGCGCGCCTGTGGGACGTGTTCTGCGACCACAGCCGGGAGCTGCACACCATGACCAAGCCGCTGAAGAACGTGCTCGACCTGGACGGCGACCCCGAGCTTTTTGAACGCTTCCTGGGCGCCGACTTCCCCTTCACCGTGGCCGAGGCGCAGAGCCTGCTGCGCTGCACGGTCAACCTGGACCACTCCATCCGCCGCCGCATGAGCCTCATCCGGGCAGTCAGCACTCTCAAGCCGCCCAGCCCGCCCAAGTCCCCCGCCCGCGACACCCCCCACACCCCCAACGGAGCCAACCACGCCCCCGGGGCAGCCCGGGCAGGCCACCCTGCAGGGCACGCCCCTGTGCATGCCAGCGAAGCCCACCATCCCCGGGACTGGGCTCAGGGGGGCAAGCCCAGACCCATGGCTTGAGCGCCTTTCACTCAGGGGCAGGCCAGCCCAGGTGGGCCTTGAATGTAAGACTTATGGGCACAACACTTGCATCTGCCCAGATGAGTGTGTAGGGGGCCTGAGTGGGCTCAAGACCCAGGGGCCAGTGTCCGGAATGGGGCCTGTGGTGCCTATATTTCCCAGATGAATCTATGAGCCAGGGAGAGCCGAAGGCGGTGGCCACCAGGAATGGGACAGCATGTCAGTGTCTGAGAGCCGGGGCCAAAGGACCCATGAGGAAATCGGGGTTCAAGTGCAATAAATGAAAATGTGAAAGCCCCCGATTGGTCTTCCTTGATGAGGGCAGGGAAGCGGAGAAGCAGAGATGGCCCTGACCTCCCCAGCTCAGTGAGGACTGGGCACCAGGCCTGCCCTGTCCTGCCAAGTCCACTGCATTCCCAGGGAGTCAGGCAGGCTCAGCTGGCAGCCTGCTCGCTGACATCCCAGAGGCAGGAGGGGCTGCGGGGGCGTCGGGCGAGGCTGCGGAGGCAGGGGCGATGAGGGCCAGACGGATGTGCTCCTTGACTCAGTGGGGCACACCCAGGCCTCAGGGGATCCAGATCCCTGTCCCCACACCTGAGCTTGCCCCTCCGTGGGCAGGGCAGGAGCTGGCATTTCCGAGGGCGGTGTCCCCAGTGACCTCAGCAGGCTGCTCCCCTCCCAGGGTGGCTCCTCCCCTGGCATAATGGGTTAATTTGGCTTCACTGGCACTGCAGTCTGGAGGAGCTGGTAGCACTGCCTCCCCCGGACAAGTAACTGTCCAGGGAGGATGCCTGCCTTATGGATCATTCCAGGGCCACCGGATGAGTCCCTTGAGGAGGACAGGGAAGTGGAGGTGCAGAGATGGGGCACATGGAGGCAAAGTGGGGGGCCTCCTAGGGCCGGCCTCCACCATCCTGCCTCATCACCTTCCTTTCCATCTCAGGGACAGAGACCTAGGGTGGGAGCGCCACTCCTCTGGGCAGCTTCCCGGTTCTCATTGGTCAAAGAGCTACAAGCTGAGGCCTATGGTGTGCCTGGCCCAGTTCAGTGGCTGGGGGGCGGGGGTGGGTGTGACTTCTGAGCCAGGACCCTGAGAGCCAAGAGGACCATCCCAGAGGGAGCCAGGAGCTCTGTGAAGACACCCACCCCCAGGCCATGCAGCCTAGTTGGGGGTACTGCCCTCATGCCATATCTCCAAGGTTGGGTGCAGCACCCCAACACCCCTGGCCAATAACTTCTTCAATGTTATTGATGGGGCAGAGAATCAGCCTGTGACTTGAAAGGAGCTGCCAGGACTGAAGCACTGGCAGTCCTGGCAAGGCTGAGCTAGTGGCATAAACCCGGACGTGCTGAGATGCTTTCCAACAGTAGGGGGAGAGCCTGCTCAAGAGAAGCCACTTGTGAAGTAATTAGCCTCCAACTAATAAAAAAAAAAAAAAAAAGACCAAAAATAAATAAATAAATAAATAAATATATATAGTGACTTAATTAAAAAAAAAAAAAAAAGAGAAGCCACTGCGGGGAGAGACATGGTCCTCGTGACACTTTAGATGGGTGTCTCCGTGGATGTACTGCTGTAGGCAGCATGCTTCCCTTCCCTTCTGCTTCCTCAGCCCACTTGACTTGGGCAGAGTCTAGGCTGCAGACAAACTGGCCCCAGGACCAGGGTGCTGGGGAGGCAGAACTCACCTGTAGACTCGGTTGGAAATCAGGAGTAGGACTGAGGACCGCCTCACCCCCAGGCCCCAGGAGGAAGCTGCAGCCTGTAACAGGGTGTGCAGCAGTGGTCAAACTGTCGCCCAATTTTATCTTAGATTCTGGCCATGAGTCTGGCAAAACTATAGAGCTTTCGGAGACTAAAAAAACGTCAAAAAACCAAACCAAAAGAGGATATCAGAGGGGCTGGGTGTGGCCAAGATGGCTCCCTGTCCCCCGGCATTCACAGGTCCTCTGTAGTGTGGGGCTTTTGCTGGGAACTGGTACCTAGAAGGGAGTGAAAGTGTGTGTCTCTTCCCATCGTGACAACGACTTAAGAGTCAGGATTGCCTTTTCTCCGCTCTCCTCCCCCGCCTGCCTGCTGGACGCAGGGTCTCCTGAGGACCTATGGCAGAGCCACCAGAGGGCAGGGTCCTGGCTTCCAAGAGTCACTTCATGGAGAACAGTTGTCTGCCACCTGCAACGCCCACGTGCATGAAAATAAACATCTCCCGTGTTAGGGCATTGAGATCTTTTAAGATTTGGTACAATGTCAAGCTGTCTTAAAGGATTCGTGTGTTCACAACAAGCTTGGGTGATGCTTGCGTGGCTGAAGGCAAAGGAAAGAGGTACTTGGCCAGGGACTTCCCTGGTGGTCCAGTGGTTAGGGCTCTGAGGCTCATTGCTGAGGGCCAAGGTTTGATCTCTGGTCAAGGAACTAAGATCCCTTAAGCTGAGACACGTGGCCTTTAAATAAAACAACAAAATACCCTTGGCCAAAGGGATCTACCTTTAAGATCCAAGACTCCTAAAAGTCAGAAAATCAGGAGCCCCGCAGAGCTGGTCTACTAGTCTCCTGGGGCTGCTATAACTAAATCCTACGAATTGAGTAGCTTAGAACAGCAGAGATTTATTTCCTTACAGTTCTGGAAGTCAGAAGTCCAAAATCAAGGAGTTGTCAGGGCCATACTCCCTCAGAAACCTGGAAAGGGAACCCTTCCTCGCCTCTTCCAGCTTTTGGCATCCTTGCCTTGTGGTTGCATCACAAGTCCTCCATCCTCACAAGGCCTTTGGTGTCTTTATATCTTCCCTGTGAGCACATCTGTCTCTGTCTCCAAACTCCCCCTTTTCGTATTGGATCAGGGCCCATCCTACAACCTCATTTTAACTTGAATACCTCGATAAAGACCCTATTTCTAAAGTCCCATCCGAGGTGTGGGTGAGGCTCACAATTCAACCCTGAATCAACAGTTGGAAAGGCTTAATTCCTCACCACAAGCTGAAGGAAGGGCAGGGACAAGGCTGGCAAGAGGACTCCAGACGTTCCCAGGCACCCCATGAGGCAGAGGCTCCTTCCCCACACGTCCCCCTCAGCCCAGCCTGTTAATCACCTGGCCTGGAGGTGGAGGCAGACAGCAAAGGGGATGGGTGAGCACCCAACACTGCTGCAAGGGCCAAAAGCCCCCACCGGGGTTGACTCCTGGGCAATGGCTAAATTTCACCAAAGACCTACTGAGATTTTTAGGGGGCTGTACTGACAATACTCCAACTTGGCAAAAGACTGTGGTTTCTCAGCACTTTGAAACAAAGCTGGCACTCCTGGGTCTCTCTAGGAAGGGGGGCTGGAGGCAGGGCAGCCTGGAGGGGCTTGTCCCCCACCCTCACAGCTGTACCAGTCAGAGGATGCTGCTGCCCACAGCCCGGAACCTGGACACTCTGTGGGTGTCTCCCCGGTGACCAATGTGCATGGCATCCCCCAGCCCTTTGCCCAAATGAGAGGGAGTCCCAGCCAAGGGGACTAAGTCCCAGTCCTAAGGACTGTTAGGACACCGTAGTGGTTGGTGGCTCAAGGTGTTCATCTCAGTCGCCCTGGCAACTGGGGCAGTTTGCATAGGAACGGAAGGGGCTCCTAGTCATCGATGCTGTGATTCTCATCATCTTTTCACCGCATCTCTTCCTGAGATGCGGCCTCCTGAGCTGGCCTCCCACACAGGAAAGGAGTAGGTGCAAAGGCCTTCCCCTTAAGTGGTTCTCACCTTTTCTGAAAGGTGAGACCCAGATTTCCCAGAAATAAGTGCCCAACAGCCCTCCAGCCACAGCTCAGTGCCTGTGGGCAGTGACCAGGCGACCAGCCGGGCTCCGGGGGCGGGGTGTTCTCCTGCCAGGACGTCTAGGGCTCACGGGGCTGGGCTGCTGTCTACTTCCTTGGTGGCTCAGGCGGTAAAGAACCTGCCTGCAATGCAACAGACCCAGGTTCAATCCCTGGGTCAGGAAGAGTCCTGGAGAAGGGAATGGCAACCCACTCAGGTATTCTTGCCTGGGAAGTCCCATGGACAGAGGAGCCTGCGGGGGCTACAGTCCATGGGGGCGCACAGAGTCTGACCGGGCAGAGCAATGACCTCTGAACCCGAGCTGGACCTGAAGCTGGGAGGTATTTGAAACGTATTTCCTCGGAAGAGAGGGGAGTGGAAGCAGGGACGAACCGGCTGTCAGACACAGAGAAGCCTGGGCTCCTGTGAGGAAGGGGCGCCGGGGTGGCGGCTGTGGTGGGAAGACCCAGCTCCTGCCTGTCGCGCCTTGGGGCTCTCCTCCGGGATGGCCTCCACACATCCCCATGGATGCTCCACAGTCAGGACCTGTCGCGCCCCTGCCCTCCCCCTCCCCCTGCCCAGAGCCCCCACAGCGGAGACCCAGGATCAGGGCAAGCAGAGAGCAGGCAAATGGGGAACCCAGCTCCGGTTTATTAGAAAAGGTGTGAACAGAGTTGCACCGACAGGAGCAGCCCCTCCCCTGCCCTCTGCGCCCCCCTCCCCCGCGCCCCCCAACCCGGGTTGTAGTGCCTCTCAGGGCGCAGCCTCACGTGGCCGGACAGCAGGTTCTCCAAGCCCTGGCTGCTCCCCGCCCCAGCTCCCTGAAAGATTTATTGCACTTAAGATAAAGAAAGCTCTGATCTCGGCTCCCGTCTCCCCCCACCCACCCCAGCCCAGGCCCCTCACCCTGCCTGGGGCTGCTCCGCCAAGTCCAACCACCACCACCACCAACGCTCACCACCCCTCCCAAGCCGTGCCTCCGGCCTGGCCCCGCACCCGGGGCCCTGGGGGCCATCCCGCCACCACCTAGGACTCCTGCCCTCGATGGGGCAAGCCTGGCCAAATGGGCCCCTGGGAAGAGGCACCGGGGCCTCATGACCCCGATGACCTTGGAGACCGCATCCACTTCCTCCTCCCTTCCACCCCCAGCCCAGAGTCTTCGAGTGTCGACATAAATAGAAGTGCTTCAGTCAGGGCGGGGAGGGCCACTCCTGTAGCTCCTGCACCCCGTGTAGTGTTGCTGTGTGTGGGCGTGGGCGGGGGTCCCAGGAAGGCCCCCACCCCCTGGTGTCCCGGGCCTCAGGAAGGCTGGGGGTGAGGGTGAGCAGATTCTCATGGCTCTGTCCTCAGCTCTTCGAAGACCGACGGGTAAAAGGGAGCTGAGAGAGGAGAGAAGGGGCGGGGGGCCTATCAGAGCCGGGGCTCTGTCGCTGGCTCCCCCGGCCCCCTGTGCCCCCGGCCCACACCGCACCTAAAGTGTCACAGTGTCTCCTGCCCAGATTCCTGACTGGCTTCCAGAAGCAGCTCTTCAAGCTCCTTCTCATTCTTGGAGCAGCTCAGCTCTGTGGGGCGTCGGGGGAGAAGGGTGGGCGGCCTCCAGTCAGGTGGGAGGGCTGGGGGCAGTAGCCCTGCCTGAGCCAGACTCACAGGGGAGCACAGGTCCACTGTGACCCCGAGACCCTCAGACTCCAGTCAGCAGATCTGACATGCCCCACCCCCAAGGGGCTCCCAGGGACCCAAGGGAGTAAGGGGGGAACCGAGAACCCAGTCCCACTTGTCCCCATCAAGGGGAAACTGAGGCACCCCACGGGCGGATGCTCCCCCAGGGTCACATGCAGCACCCAGGGGCCCCGCCACCCAGCCCCAGGGCGCCTCTCACCGTGTTCCAGGCCACAGCTGCCCACCTTGGCCTCAGGCCCCGGGGGCGGCTCTGGGGGCAGTGCGAGGGCGAACTCGGGCTTCAGGCCATTGGGCAACGATGGCCCCACCTGGGGCGGCTCCGGCGGTGGCTGGGGCTCAGGCGGTCCAGGGTCCGGAGTGCCGGCGGCTTCAGTGGGCGTCGGGAAAGGTGCGGGCGGCGGGGAGGCTGAGGCGGGGGGGGACGCAGGGCCAGGAGGGGCGGGGGGCGCGGGCGGCTCTGCCCTCTCGGGTGGGCTCTCCACCCGGGTCACCACAAAGACTTTGTGGCCCCAGCCCGGGCTGGACACAGAGATGCGCTGCTCGGCGGGGGAGGAGGGGCAGCCTGGGGGGCTCCTGTCCCCAGGGCCCGGGGAGTCCGTGGGGGGAACCAGGGCGGGGCAGGGGGCCTCAGCCCTCTCCCCATCCGCCTCGTCCCCGTCCTCCCCCTCAGAGTCTGAGTCTGAGTCTGAGTCCGGCCCGGGGCTGGGGTCCGGCGCCCCGTTCTCCTGCGCCTCGGCGGCGGGCTGCTCCCGCGGCTCATCGTCAGGCTGGGGCTCAGTGACGGTGATCTCGGGCATGGAGGCCGACAGCTGTAGCCGCTGCTCCTTCTCCTCCCGCTCCCGCGCCAGCACGAAGTTGCGCTTGCAGCCGTTCTGGATCTCAGCGAGCAGCGCCTTCTGCGTCTCGATGAAGCTCTTCACCTGCAGGCGGAGGAGCAGGCCGGGCTCGGGCTCTGGGTGGCCTGCCAGCAGCGGGTCCCCGGCCCAACCCCCACCTGCCGTCAGGGAAGAGCCCGCTCACCGCCTCCTTCTTGGGCTCACGGTCGAGGTCCAGGCGCAGCAGGGAGTGGTTCACCTTGAGGGCCAACGACAGCGCCATGAGCCCGCCCGTCTTGATCTCGTTCTCCCGAAGGTCCAGTCTCAGGAGGCGGGGGCTCTCGGCGATGAACTCCGCCACTGCCACCGCGCCTGGGAGGGGGACCGCAGGGGCTGGCCACGGGCCCACACCCGCTGGCCGCCCCCCAGCCTGGCCCCGCCATCCCCCGCACCCTACCCTCGCACGTGAGCTTGGTGGAGGCCAGGCCGAGGCGCAGCACGCTGCGGTTGCTGATGAGGCCATTCTTGAGGTTCCGCACGCCCTCGTTCCCGATGGGGTTGTGGCCCAGGTTCAGCGTCTCCAGGCTGTGTGTGTGCGGCTGGAGGGGTTGGCACACGAGAGCCAGGAAAGGCCCAGGAGGCCAGTCAGGAAAGAGGCAGGCTGTCCTTGGCAGGGCCCCCAGTCCGAGGACCAGCACCTTCCTGCTTCGGGCCGAATCCCTCAGGTACGCAGAAATCTCCCAAGTGCCAGCTGCCCGTCCACTCCCCAGCCCTCCGAGTGTCCAGCCAGGCGCTGCACCCCATGGCCCCAGGCCCACCCTCTGACCTCGCCAGCCTCTTGAGGGCTCTGGGCACAGGTCTGGCTGTGGGTAATTCTTAACCTGGGTCTGAGTCCTTGTACCCTGTGGGCTTGCTTTGAATACCATGTGATGAAGAGATTCAAGACTTACTGAAGACTTCCAGGGATGCTAACTTTCTATGCAAAACGTTTTCCCCTGGCACAAGGCACTGTCTTGTACTAGTCTGTGGTGCTGGGTGTGGAGAAGCAATGAAGGAAGGGCTACCCTCCTCAGAGAAAGAGGGAGCAGGAGCCGGAGCAGAGACCAAGCAGGGCTGGAGGGAGAGGGCAGGTTCCCCAACTGGCAGGATGAGCCGGGACCGCGGAAGAGGGGGAAGGGGGTGGGGGAGGTGCTGGAGGGGCCACACTGCCCCCTCCCTCTCCAGCCGACTCACCAGCGTCATGCCCAGGAAAGCCATGCCCGTGTGCGTGAGCTGGTTGTTCCACAGCACCAGGGTCGCCAGCCCCTTCCTCTGCTCCTTGAGGCCCTCGCAGATGTAGGCCAGACCTGGGGAGGCCCGTGGGCAAGTCTTGTCTGTGGCTGGGGACTCTCCCCAGGGGATGCTGGCCCGGGAGCCACCCTGCGAGTGCTCAGAAACCCCCACCCCAGCCTGCCCAGCCCCACAGGCTCTGGCCCCACTACTTGGGACCTGGCACACACAGCTTCCCAATGCCAGAGATCATTCTTCCTCTGGGTAAGTAGATGAAGGACTCCTCCACCTGCCTCAGATCTTCACTCAAATCTCACCCGCTCACAGGACAGTCCTGGCCAGCCTACCCTCAGCAGACAGCTCTGTCTCCCATCATGGCTTTGTTTCTCCTCAGGGCATGTCTCACCATCTAACAGACATTATTAATGTATTTTGGCTTTGTCTCTCCTGAGGCAGACACTTCTGCCTCACTCACAGCTGTGAACCAGGAGCCAAGAGGCCCTGAATGTGGTAGGTGCTCAGTATCCGTGGTGTCTGGGGCCAGATGCCCTGGAGGAAGGCGCTGGACTTGCTGCCCCATCCTGCACCTCCCTCCCCAGGAACCCTGTCCTCACAGAGGCCAAGGGACTCTGCTCGACAGTGAACCAGGATGAAATCAAATTCCTCCTGCTGACAAGGCCCTGTGACTAGTCCCTCTTCACTGCTCACTCACCTTCAGGCTCACTGGGGCTCTTCCCCCCAGATATCTAACATCTAAGCTCTTTCCCAGGCTTTCCTGGTGGTTCAAGCAATAAAACAATCTGCCTGCAATGCAGGAGATGGGGGTTCGATCCCTGGGTCAGGAAGATCCTCTGGAGAATGGCATGGCAACCCATTCTAGTATTCTTGCCTAGAGAATCCCATGGACAGAGGAGCCTGGCTAGCTATAGTCCATGGGGTCATAAGGAGTAGGACATGACTGAAATGACTGAATATGCACGCATAAGGTCCTTCCCACCTCAGGGTCTCGGCACTTGGTATTCTCTGCCTGGATTCTTCCCTAGGCTGTTTAAATGGCTGGCTCCAGCCCTGCCTCCTCATCACCACCCAGAGGTCCCTGCCTGCACTGCACACCTTAAACATCTTCCGGTTGATCCTTTATCCCAACATCAACCACGTGGTCAATACTGCACCTCACCCTGAAGGAACAGTTGAGCTGTTCCCTCTTTCTGAGCTCCTCCCTCATCCTGAGTCGGGGCCAGACCCTGGGGCTCCCACAGCCCAGCCCCATCTGAGCCGTCACCAGGAGGGGAGGGCTGGGACTGTCCTGGCCACCCCTGTGTCAGCAGCACCAGGAGGGACTGGCTGGCCACACGGTGGGTGCTGGGGGACTGGAGCGGGGTGGGGTGCAGACCACATACCCACCTGAGTCCAGCACGTGGTTGTTGCGGAGATCCAGGATCTGTAGGGAGCAGTTGAACTTGAGCAGGTTGCCGAGCTGGGCGGAGTCCTGCAGGCCGTTGAGCTTGTTGTCGGCAAGGTACAGCTCCCGCAGAGTCATGTTCATCTTCAGGGCCGTGGCTGGGGGAGAGGGGTAGAGGGTTGTGACCGGCAAGGCCTGGGGGACCCGGCCAACAGTCCGAGCCCAGCAGCGCGCCGCCCCGGGGCTCACCAAGCAGCATGAGGGGCCGCCCCGACAGGCTGGCGCTCTCCAGGTGCAGCACCGCTAGGCTGCTGCGGATGCGCAGGGCGCGCGCCACGAAGGGCGCCGAGTGGTCCAGCAGGGGTGTGTTGCGGGCGTCCAGGTACTGCAGGCAGCTTGTCTGCGAGGCAGGTGCGTGAGGGGCGGGGTCAGGCTGGCCCCGCCCTCCCCGCCTTGGCCCCCCGCCCCCCATATCCCAACAGCTTCATGGGCAGCAGGGCCACCTGGTTGTACAGCGGGGGACACTGGCTGGTGAGGGAAGGGCTGTGGAACCAGGCCCTACAAGGAGAGGCTGCGGGCGGGAGGTGCCCACCTTGCGCATCATGTGGGCGGCAGCCTGCCAGCCCCGGGTGCCGATGTGCTTGTTGAAGGAGATGTTGAGGTGGGTGGCCGACTCATAGTACTCGATCATGTCGAAGAGGGCTGAGGCACCCTGGGCAGAGACAGCGGGGCTTGGGTCATGGCCGCCCGGGAAAGGCAGGAGGCAGGGGCTGAGGCACTAGGCTCCCGAAGGCCATACGCCTCCGCTCAGGCCTGCTTCCCCATGTCTCCCCCCTGCTTAGGAAGCCCCCATCTTTGGGGTGAGTCTATGAGACCGTTTCTGGGGGCCCTTGCCAGAGTCCAACCCCACCGCCCCACTCTGGCCACTCTGGCCGTCTCCCTGATCTTGCTCCTCGAGAGGCCCCGCCCAGCCTCTGTCCTCCCAGACCTCTAAGGGGCAGGGAGCTCAGGGCGTGGGGATGGGTGGTGGCGGGCTGCTCACATCTTCGTCTAGGTTCGTCTGTTCCAGATCCACGACCTTGAATTGCAACCTCTTGAAGACCTCTTCCAGGGCCTCGCAGGTCTTGTAGTCAAGCTTCTCACCTGGGACGAGAAGGAGCGCCATGTGCGCAGGCGCATCTATGCGCGCATCTCTACGCATGTGCACCAGGTGTGGGGCGGGGCGCTGGGTGGAAACACAGGCTCCCGGCCAACCCAGGGAGGAAAGACCCCCACTCCTCCCCACGGCTCGAGGCGCCTGTTTCACCTCCGGGGACGCCCACACCTCTCTCTGGCCCAGCCCCGCCTGCCCTCGGCCACCTCCAGGGAGGCCCCAGCTTTGCCCACCACCCAAGGGCCCCCAGCCCCTTCCAGACACACACCTTTCAGATCCAGACAGTCGATGCGGTGCCCGAGGTCCGTGCACTCCTGGGAAAGCAGAGCGGACAGTGGTCAAGGCAGGAAGACCTTGACCAGGCTGTCAGGTTGTCTGTCCCTAACAGTGGGGCAGCCAGGGCTCTGAAACAAGCAATCCTGGAACATTCTGGAATGATCCGTCCAGAGGGAAGGCACTGAGGCAGTGCTCTACCAACATGACCAGGGTGGACGGGCGACAGGGAAGACACCTGCGAATGATGACTAGGGGCGAGCAGGCCAGAGGTACAGCAAAGCCGTGTGTGTGTGTGTGTGAGTCACTCAGTCGTGTCCAATTCTTTGTGATCCCATAGACTGTAGCACGCCAGGCTCCTCTGTCCATGGGGATTCTCCAGGCAAGAATACTGGAGTGGGTTGCCATTCCCTTCTCCAGAGGATCTTCTCGACCCAGGGATCAAACCTGGGTCTCCCACATTGCAGGTAGATTCTTTATGGGCTGAACCACCAGAGAAGCCCCACAGCAAGGCCTTAGTCATACAAAAAACAGAACCTGCCCACGTGTCTACACACCTCTGGACAGTGACTCCTCCATTTATAAAAGCACAGTCTAGAAGGTGAAAACCCCAAGCTGCCACCAGGGGGCACTCCTGGGAATGGGACTTGGGCAAGAAGTGAGAAACAGCTTGCTTTTTATACATGCAGTATTTGAACTTTTTTAAAGAGAGAATATACATTATTTTTGTCATTCAGACTTTTAAATTTCATATACATGGCTTTTCCCCTGGGGAAGAGAACTTATTTGGAGAGCGGATAATTCTTGACGAGTAATTTCCTACTTTATGTAATTCTGTACTGTTTAAGTATTCATGAAGAGCCTGACTGGTTTTACCACTTAAGAGAGGATTTTCAAAGACATATTTACACTGGCCTTTGGCTGGCCGGCTAGGCTGGGGAAGGGGAGTGTTTCGTGTACCCTCTCTTGCTTGGGGCAGGCACCACGGGCCCAGAGGGTGCTGGTGGGCACAGGGAGGGCAGCTTCACCCCAGGGACCACCCCCACCCCCAGTCACCTGGCATACCTGGAGCTGCCTGAGGAGCTTGGGTATCTGTCTGCAGTTCAGCTTCTGGCAAGCCTGCTTGTAGGCGCCAATGATCTCGTCCACGGTCACATTCTGGGCTGCAGGCAGAGAAGACCCAGGCAGGTGACTCTCCACACCCTGGGCCTCATTCACCCATCCCACCCACTGGCCTCTGCCACCCCTCTCCCCTCTCAACCTCCTTCCAACAACCCATTGAGTTCAGTCCTGCTGTTGAGGCCCTTGCTGTGACTGCTACTCTGGGGATGTGTCTCCCGGTGCCCCCAAGCCAAGTTACCCCATCCTCCCACACCTACCCAAAGCTCCCCAAACACCTTCACATAAAACATCATACAACTAATACCACACCATTTTTCTACCTGTCAGCTACTTCCTCCACTAGACTGGGAGACCCCACAGGCCAGGACTGGGGCTCCCTTGGTCACCCCCAGGGTCCCCAACACCACCCAGCACAGGGCCAGACCCAGGGCAGATGTCTGATTTGTGGTTTCTTTTGAATGAGAGAATGAGGCCACACTCCGACCTTATGAAGAAGTTGAGCTCAGAGAGGTGAAGCACTTTGCCCAAGGTCACACAGCTGGTGAGTAGTGGAGCTGGAACTCAGCCCTTAACTGAGATGCCATACGGCCTCTCAGATTCCTCACTCCCAAAACGCCCTCAGCGCCGAACGGGGCTTCCTGTGCCCCAGGGACACAGCAGCAGTCAGAGTCCCTGATACGGCCCTGGCTCCCCAAATGAACGAGGGGTGCAGCCCAAACCCAACCTGCACAGGCTTGTCCTTGGGAATCTCGGGGCCTGTCACCATGTGGAAGGTAGGGCTGGCCTTTCTGTCTGCACAGATTTGCCTTTTCTGGACATTTCATACAAACGGTGGTAAACAGTATGTGGCCTCTGGCAGCCCGCTTCTTTCTGGAACGGAACAGTTTTGAGTTTCGGCCCCTTTGTGGTGCTGCGTAGTAACTGTCCAGGTATGCATTTTGTTTAGCCATTCGCCAGGTGAAAAGACCAGTTTTTGGCTGTCAGAGCCTGGATTTTGCCCGGGGGCAGCCAGGAGTGCAGGAAGGAGGGGCTCTGAGCGGGGGAGGCATGGGGTCAGGCCTGGGTGCAGGGAGCCAGCAGCGTGGAGCAGACAGGGGGCTGCAGGGTGGGCAGGGATGGGCCAGTGAGAGCCCCTGCGGAGCTTCTGAGCAGGCATTTCTGGGGGACGCTCCCTCCGGCCACCACTCTGGCCAGGAGCCCAATACCCCGACCCTATCAAACAGCACCATGACTTCTTGGGGAGGAAACCAAGGTCCAGGGAAGGAAAGCTGCCTCCCGGGGGCCAGGCAGCTGGTCCAGGCAAAGCGGAATACCCACTCCAGAACTCTCTCCACTGTGTTAGGGAGGGATGCTGGATGAAAGAAGCTCGTAGAGGCCCCGGGCTCCCCAGAGCTCAGGCCCCATCCTAGACCCCTCGCTTCCTTCTTGGGTGGAAGTGGGCAGCATGGAGCCTGAGAGAAGCTGTAGGTGATCAGCAGCCTCCCCCGTGTCAGCTGCCCCCCCCCCCCACATGCCATCACGTGCCTGGTGGCTCCCAGCTCTGGGGGAGGGGGGATAGGCACTGGCCTGTCCTCAGGGAATCCACCAAGCAAGGGGCCACTGACCCCCTGGGGGATCCATGAACTTGAGAAAAATTGCCTCTTTGTTTTCACTAGCTGAACTGTGACGTAATTTAGCATTTCCTTCTTAGTAATGTAAGAGACAAAAAAGAGAGAAAAGAAACACTCTTTAGCAGACCTAACACTCTGTCATCAATAGAAACGGCAGACGTTTTCACGTCACATAACAGTTACTGCAGATCCTCAACGCTCATCCCTGCTTTGGGAGATGTCCGAGCTGCTGCTACATCCTGTTATTCCATGTGTCAATGAGGACAAGTATAAATACTATATAATGATTTTAAAGGTATTGAATAAACTATTTTAACTGGTACCCTTTATAAACCCCGTTTTTGCTGCTGCACGGGGCTTCACTGGTGGTAAGGAACCTGCTCCCAGTGCAGAGATATCTAGAGTCGGGAGTTCGACCCTTTGGTCAGGAAGATCCCCTGGAGGAGGGCATGGCAGCCCACTCCAGGATTTTTAAAAAAAAATCGTTGCTCCAAAAAAGTGTACACAGGCTTTACCAGATGGCCAAAAGGCAAAAACTGCTCCGTGAGACCCACTCCATTCAATAACAGCCCCCAGGCCAAGGTGGAGCTGGTTTGGTCACCTCAGATGGGGATGAAGTAGGGACTGGTACACATGGGGTTGTTCAGTAGCAGTTCTCAGTATCCTAGACAGTCTACAGGAAATGTGAGCCCTTAGCAACTTCTCAAATTGCAGCTGGTCCTTTAGGTGTCCAGCTCCAACACTGCTTTCTCCAGGAAGCCCTCCTTGACTGCCTAGGACTTCTGGCTCCTGATGTCCCCTGAAAGCCTATCCACTTTGCTCTGAGAGGCGTCCTGGTGAGTCTGAGGGCCAGGGTCTCTGACCTTGCCACCTCCACACCAGCCACAGGTACCATCCAGCCACTCCTCCAGTGAGGCGCCCGTGGGGTTTTGATGCCTGTACAGCCTCACACACGGTCACTGCCAGGGCTGGGGGAGGCAGCACCTGCCCACTCAGGTGCAGTAGGGGAAGCTGAGAGCAGGGGCAGGAGAGACAGACAGGCTTGGAGACCTGGGGCCCAAGGCCCAGAGCAACTGCAGACAAGAATGACAACTGCGGGCTTCCCTCGTGGCTCAGTGGTGAAGAATCTATCTGCCAATGCAGGAGACGTGGGTTCGATCCCTGATCCGGGAGGATTCCACATGCTGCGGAGCAACTAAGTCTGTGCACCGCAACTACTGAGCTTGTGCCCTAAGAGCCCGAGCGCCACAGCTGCTGCAGCCCACACGCCTACAGTCCCCGCTCCGTAACACGAGGAGACACGGGCGGCAATGAGGCCCACGCCCACAACCAGAGCAGGCCCTGCTCGCCCCAGCTGGAGAAAAGCCTGCGCGCGTCAATGAAAACCCAGCTCAGCCGAAAACTGGTAAATGAAATAACACCACTTTTCAAAAAGGATGATAACTGCGTCTCGTCATTCTCCTCTGATGCTGAGACACACATTCCAGGCGGGGGCAGCAGTGGGGTGAGACACTCAGAGGAACAGAAGCGGGGTTCAGCCTGGGGGCCCCCCAGCCCCGTCTCGCTTTTCTCAATGGCACCGCCAGCCACGTCCCCAGGCCTGGTCTGTCACCAGTGGGCACGCCTGAGTGTCAGGTGGATTGGGAAGGACCTTGAGGAGGTCATCGGTATGTATGTGTATTTCATTCATATATAAGAAAAAGGAACTATTAAATCAAAGCCAGCACTTTGCATAGATTATCACTGGAAATGAATGAGATGAAACATATTCAAATTTTTTTAATGAACCAATGTTAAAAAAAAACCCCAAAAACACGGTAAGGAAATGGCAGTACAGGTGCTTACACAGAGCATTTACGTAGCACTTCCTGTGCTACGCCTGTGCCAGGCGCCACCCAAGCACTTTACAGGCTGTGGAGGCTGGCCCGGGCAGCCGGCTCAGGGCCAGCCCCCGCACACTTGCTCATCTGTGATGACCTCGGGTCATCCGCCCTTGACCTGTCCAGCCTTAACTGAGCCACAAGGCCACTGTGAGTCAAAGTGCCCGGGCCTCCAGCTGCAGCCAGGCACCCACAGATGAGCGAGCGAACCCGGCGAGCTGCGTGAGGAGGACAGCTCACCTGGTGAGGTCACTGGCCACCAGGGCTGGGCCAGGCTGGGAGGCCCGAGTTGGAGCCCTGGGGCCAGGTTCTGAGGCCAGGGCTGCAAAGTGGTGAGGGCCCAGCTCCAGCCTGAGATCGGGGGGCCTGGGTCCTGGCTGCCCCTGCCCCTGCGAGCTCAGGAAGGCCCTGCCTGGACGCAGCTCACCGGAGATGTGGGGTCTCGCAGCATGGTTGAGCACGGGCTCCAGAGCCAGAGCGCCTGGGGCCGAGTCCTGGCTCCCAACTTAAGCTCTGTGACTCCAAGCAAAACAACGTAACGTCTGCACCTCAACCACCCGACCCTGAAAGCGAGGCCGAGCGGGACTCCTCCCAGGGTGAGTGTGGTGACTGAGTCAGCACAGAGCATCCTCAGACAGGGGCTGAGCTCACGCTCCGGAGTGCTCCTCGAGGCCAGGGCCGAGCTCACGCTCCCGAGTGCTCCTCCAGGCCAGCCGGCCGGCAATGCTGTGTTTTGTCTCCACACTGGAAGGCGGGGACCCAGAAGAGAACAGAGCACCTGTCGAGTGACGGAACAGTTGGTGAGGTGTGTGCGAGGGGGAGACACCTGTGAGTGTGTGTTTCCAGCTCCCACAGCCACGGCTGCGAAGGTCTGATTTGGGCAGGGCCTGGTGTAAGCAGCCATCAGAGAGGAGGGGCTGTGCGGTGAGGGGCGCACCCCCGGGCTCCGAGCTGGGATGCAAAGAGGTCACGGCTTCGGGTAAAAGGACCCATGTTCTGATCCTCCTCCTGTGAGGCTGTGATGAACACCATGACCTCTTTCCCTCTCTGAAAGGGACACCTAGAGGGTCTCAGGAGAGAGGGACATGAGGGCACCCGCTGCGGAGCTGCCCAGAGTGGGGCCTGGCTCAGCGGGAGACACAGCTGGAGAAAGGTGGCAATGGTGGCCACAGCCACCACTTCCAGGCATCAGGCACTTACTTCCCTCTACGTAGTAGTCTACGGGCACCTGCTCCGTAGAAAGGAGCACTTTCTACGCCATTTTGTTCTGCCAGCTGCGTGACCTTGTGAGACTGGCAGTTATATTTCTACTTTGTAATCAGGGGAAGCAAGCTCAGAGACGGCAAGCCATCTATCCAAGGTCCCGGAGCCAGGAGCGGCCGGGCTGGAATGCACACGCCGACCTGTCCTGCTCTGTAACTGGAACATGGCTCCTTTCTCACACGACCCTGAGCGGCCTGGGTGGAGGCAGGGGCCGGGGCAAAGGTGTGAGCTGTGGGGAGCGAGGCCCGTGTGCAGCCAGCGCCAGTCTCCCAGGAAGAGGCTGTGGGGCAAACGAGGCTGCTCCCCCACCCCCTGCCTCCCAAAGGGACACAGAACCTGATGCCGGGCATCAGGTGACGGGCAGAGAGGGCTCGCTCCTCTGCACACAGGTGCAAAGGCACCCACGAGAGGCCAGGACGGGGTGGGCGCCAGGGGGCGGCGGCGACTCAGGCCACACCCCTGCCTGCCTGGAGCTGTGGTCACCCAAGTGGGCGTCAAAACCAGGAAGCAGCAATGGCGGGGGGCGGGGGGGACGACAAGGGGATGGGGCAGTTCTCACTCCTGAGGCTGCAGACACAAATGAGAGACACAGAGCAGAGGGCAGTGGCCACGGGGAGCGGGCAGGCAGGGCGGGGTGGGAACAGGCAGGGCAGGATCCAGGGCGCCAGGAGAGGCAGAGGGGGAGGGACGGGGATCCAGCGGGCCTCAGGGAGCACTCCGCTCTCTGCACGAGACAGGAGCCACTAGGCTGGTTCAGAGCAGTGTCAGGCACCATCCGCAGTCTAGGGAGGACTGTGTCTGCAGAGACCAGGGCCGGGGAGCGGGGAGCCCCCTGAGTCCCCTAACAGGGAGGCTGTCAGGACTGGTGCCCAGAGCTGAAGAGGGAGGCTGAAGCTACTGGGCGGCCCGGAGCCAGGCCTGGGTTCTAACCGCACGTGGTCCTGACTCCCAGGGTTTGGCCAGCGCATCTGCGGAGCCCACCCTCAGACCCTTCCTACCGCAGACAGAGGGCACCATCACCATCACCCTGCCCGAAAGAGAGGAAACCAGAGCCTCGCAGCAGCAGGGTCACTGCAGGGACCAGTCCTGCAGGACACCCGGGCTCTTGTCCACGCCTCGACGTCTGGGGAACACCATCCTCGCCCACCCAGGCCGCTTGGGCTCATACCTTCAGGGGGCACCAGGCCAGCCCTGAAAAGGCACCTGGAAGCACATGGAGCCTCAGGCCAGCAGCCCCCGGGCAGACGGTCTGTCAGGCGCGCAGCCCACCCCCACGGTGAGGCTGCCTTGTCCGCGTCCCCTCCCGGTGCTGACTGCCTCCTGCCGCCCCGGGGCAGCAGGAGGCAGTCAGCACCGGGCCCCAACGCCCTCACGACGCCATTCCCGGGCCCCAGGGGGGACGTCTGCGTCACCTCCACGTCCCACCGTCCTCCCCAGAGGTGCCCTTCCGCAGCCCCCTTGGCAGTGACCGGCCTACGACAGGGGGATGACCCCTGCAGGGCTGTCAGTAAACAAGGGCTTGCCTCCCCAGGGGTGGACGACGTGGCCTCCCGCTTCTGGAGCAGCCACTCCGGAATCCACCAAGAGGAGAGAGCCTCTTGAGAATAAAGCCGACTTGGGAGAGGTGAGCCCAGAGGGGAGAGACACAGAATCCAGTGAGGCCGGAAGTCAAGTTAGTCAAGACTCCTCAGATCCAGAAGACAATAAAATCCCCCTTCAGCCTTCAGCCCCTTGGAGTGAGGCTTCTAACCGACAATTCTCACTTAGACACCATCTTCCTATTCGTCAGTCCACACCTCCCAGCAAGGCGTGCCAAGCTGTGTCCTGGCGCTGGGAGGACAGGGAGGGCTCGGACAGGGGTCCCTCCCCTCCAGGGGTTCTTACCTGGGGGGAGGAGTATGCAGCCCATCCAGGGAGGCCCTTGGGGGGTGCATGTTATGCATGCTCTGGACTGAGCTGGGACAAGGTGGAGGAGGAAGCTAGGTCTCAGAAGCCCCCTTGAAGACTTGCCCGTGGATCGCCCCACCCCCGCCAGCAGTGTGCTCCAGCCACACTCAAAACTCCTTTCCTTTCCCAGAAAGGCCCAAGGCTTCACCTCACCTCATTCTCTCCCTCCTCTTAGGCAGGACACTCTCATTTCAACCCTCAGCTCAGGGGCCCCCTTCTCTCGGGAGCCCTCCATGAGCCCCCCACTGGTCAGGCTCCCTCCCCTGGGCTCCCCCATCTCAGCCCGGCCCACACTAAACTGTCACTGGACTAGGAGCCCCAGGATGGGGGTCCACGCACATCCCCTACATTGTCCCTAACAGGGCCAGGCACAGAAAAGGCACCAAGATAGTGTGAGGGAGGGAGAGACAGACAGCGGAGCTCATGTCTGGCCACTGTCCTGGGCCTTGAAGGCAGACAAGGCCTTCTGACATCATGGGGCGGGGGGTCGGCTCCATGTGCAGAACAACACGGAAGAGCCTGGAGGGAGGCGGGCAGGATGCGAGGGTCCAGACTGCCAGAAACGACCCGTGACCCATCCTGGGTAGGCATCGTCACCCTGCCTTCCAGGTGAGGCCCACAACGGGAAGTGACCTGCCCAGGGGCGCTGCTCCAGCGGGAGGCAGAGGCCGGAGCTGGCCCCGTCTGCGTCGTTCGCACCCTGCATCTCCAGCCGCTGCACTGGCTCCTCGGCTGGGGAGGGAGCCTCATCAAGTTCTCCCCGCCACCTCTCGATGACGAAACCGAGGTTCGGAATCCTTCCACACTCATTCTCAGAATAAACAGAAATTCGAATTCAATGCAAGTACACTAACGTATTTTTCAGACACGCCGACCCCCACGAGCTGGACAGCACCTGCTGGTGACCGTGGGAGGCAGACATGCCCTTGAGCAGCCGGTGTCCGCACCAAGAGGCACAGCCCCTTTCAACAGCAATATGGCTACATCAGCCAATCAAGAGGCCAAAAGACAAATGCGTGTGCCCTTTGCTCCAGCGCCTCCACTCCTGGAGATTCATCCAGAGATCCTTGTAAAGGTGTGAACTTGCATACCTATCAGGTTACTACCCACAGCGTAGAACAGAAGAGCGTGCTGGTGAACACTCCCTTTTACAGAACAGTGCTCATTATTAGAAAGCAAACTAACCCAGAGACGGAGCAGCAAGGGAAGCTGACCAGGAATCAGAGCGTGGAGGCCGTCCTGGCAGCCTGCGGAGCCTCGCCCTGCTGGGGGGGAGCCTCGCCCTGCTGGGGGGGAGCCTCCTCTCTGAGCGTCATGTACTGTGTAAGGGGCCACAGGGAGCGCGGTCTCGTCCTGCACTGGGGGAGATGACCGCCGAGGACAGGTGGCTGGCTTGAGGCTGAGTGTCCCCCGCCAATTCAGAAGCAACTCAGAAGAACGTATGGGGGGATGGTGGATTTGCTGCAAAATAATGGGGGCGAGGCAGCCTGAGGGTCAAGACTGGCCACATACGGGTCGTTACTGAAGCTGGAAAGCGGTTGCTCTGTCGGGAGGTGTCCATCACGGAAAGTTAAATGGGGGCGGGAAGCAGCTGCTCAGAGCTGGTGGTCCACACGGGGCACAGGGGCAGCATTTGGGACCGGAGGGAAGAAGCTTGAGGGAGGCCAAGGCCAGCCTTTCCTGACAACCTTAATTACACAGTCAGGTCTGGCCCAGCAGGTGATCAGCCAACATGGGCTGGAGGGAGGAAGGGAGGAAGACAAAGCCGGGCCTCAGACCCACACCAGGGGGACAGGGCACCCGGACGGAGGGCTGTCACACGGAATCAGGCACACGGTGGCGGCGGGGGAAGTCGAGGGCTCCAGCACAGGCCTGGGCAATGGCAGCATCCCTGAGTTCTACAGGGAGCCCGCTACCGGTGACAACCTTCACGGGCCCGAGCTGAAGCCTCACAGCACCCCTGGGAAGGGAGGTGGCCAGGCCCCCAACCTGAGACAGACAAAATCAGGTGCAGAGAGGAGGCACGCCTGAGCGAGCACACAGGCACCCACTCCAGGGCCCTCCTCTCGCACGGCTGGGCCACCATGGCCTCCAGAGCGGGCCAAAGTCAGCTCCACGGCTCCGCACCCGCCAGGAGGAAGCGTCCTCGGGTACCCGTGCCCGCGGCAGTTACGACCCCTCAGGCCCTGTCCCCCTGCCAGGCTGGGGGCTCCCCCAGGGCCCAGCCACAGGGTGTTCTGGGGGCCAGGAGGCCGGGGGACAGGATGGGGGAGTGACAGGGCCCAGACACAGTGGAGGGGAGCAGCGGCCTCTGCTAGGACGACTTCCACCAGCAGGGGTTTCTAGCAGCGCAGCGGGCTCCAAAAAAAGCCTCTGCCTGTGACTCCTCGGGAAAAACGAAGGGACACGGTCATGAGTTACTCTTCCCGATGACGAAGCGCTGGGCTTCCTCCACCCCCACCAGCCTTTCTGTAGCTCAGAGGGACTGAGGCAGTGGAGGTCACACCCAGGCTGGAAGCGCTAACTTTCCCAGCAGAGGGTGCCCAAGTCGCCACTGGTGATGCCAAAGCTCCATCAGTCCTGGAGCCGCACCAGCGCCAGGGGCCGCTGCCCCTCACTCCAGCCAGCCTGGTCTCCTGGGCCTTCGCTTGGGCGGCCCCCTGCTTGTCCCTGACAGAGCCGGGGCGGGGCGGGGGGTGCTGGGGAGACCCCCAGGGGGTGTGTTTGGGTGTGCACCTTCAGAACATGCTGAGTATGTGCGGGGACACTGCAGCAGGTCCCCCAGGAAAGGAAAACCGTCCACCTTGCAGTCTCTGCCCTTCGGAGCCAGGCGGGCACATAATGAACCATGGTGACCACGGTGAGGAACAGGCTGGCCTCTAGCACTTTTGAGCCTCCACAGCCTGTCCCTGCGCTGGGACTGAGGCTGCGACTCCTCACCCCAGGACAAGGCCCCTGACTCTGTCCTGCAGTGGTCTTACCCCCACCCCCGTGCACACACCTCCCCAGCCCGACCTTGCTTGTTTCTGCCACTAGGTCGGCAACTGCTATTGCTGCGGCTCAGAGCGCTCCCCTCCCCACTCCCCCTTCCTAACCAGTCATCCAGGTCTCAGCTCAAATGTCACCACTTCTGAGAAGCCTTCTCTGGCCCCTTTCTACATCAGTGCCCCCACACCCGTATTCTCCACCACGTCCCTCTGGGGCCTCACGGGACGCACCCCAATCGGTATCTGTTTCCTTGCTCGCTCTCTGTCCTACACCAAGGGCTCCGTGAGTCTAGAGACATCACTGCGGCAAATGAACGACTCACTCTGTGAATAGCACCAAGTCTCTCTTCCTTTCTCCCCAGAGAACCATGTGGTGGCGGCAGGAAGCCACGCCGTGCCCTGGACAGGAGGCCCCTCAGGAGAGGCTGGCCCAGTCCCATCTTCTCAGACCCCGGGCCCTCCCAAGCCTGCGAAGGGGCCACAACGCCCACAGCTTCCTGGGTGATAAGAGTGGTTTTCCCTGTCCCTCCCGGGAGGGAGGCATCATGACTGGGGGAGGGGAGGCAGGATTGGGACGCCAGCTGCAGGGGGTGGGCTGGGCTTAAGCAACCAGCCAGGACCCCAGGCCAGGAAGAAGGAGGGCCTGGCTACTCCACCTGCGGCACCCTCAGAACCTTCCAAGCCGCTCGGCCCAGCAGAAGATCCTGCTACAGAAACATGTGCAGTCTGAAGGTGCGGAAGCCTCTTAAGTTACAGGCGTCTCAGCTCAGCCCACCAAGGAGCCTCCCCCTCAGCAGGAGCCTGACGAAGCTCCAGGGCACTCCAGGGGGAGGGGGAGGTCAGGCCTTGGCCCCGGGCCCTGGTCACACAGGGCACACTAAGGACCCGAGCACCGGCTGTGTGACGGGCCACTTCTGGTTCTAAGGTCCCGCTACTCACAGCAGCAAACACGGACAGCACCTTGCTAGCGCATTACACTTACTGCTTCGGGCAATCAGATAAGGGCAGATTTACTCCCCAGGTGAAAAATGGACCTGAAGCAGGGGAAGTTAAGGAGCCTGCGGGGTCACAGAGCCAGGGGAGGAGCCGGGGCTCAGGCCTAAGCAGTCTGACGCCTCAGTCCTGGCTCCTTTTTCCTTTGTTATTTACTCACTTGGCTGTGTCGGGTCTTAGTCGCGGCACACAGGGTCTTCCTTGTGGCACGCAGGCCTAGCTGCTCTGTGGCACGCGGGGTCTTGGTTCCCCTGGCCAGGGATCGAACCCGCGCCCCCTGAACTGCAAGGGGGATGCTGAACCCCCGGACCATCAGGAAGTCCCCACAACCCTTGCCCTTAACCACACCCGACGCTTTCTGTCCACAGCCACAGTCTGGGCTACAGTACACACCGCTTTGCACTTTCCAGAAGAGGAAACTGAGGCCCACGGAGGTAGGGGTACTTTCCAAGGACACAGCCAGGAGAGAGGCGGGCATAGCCGGCCCTGCAGCCTGCAGCAGCAGGCTCAGCGGGGGGGCGGGGGTGGGACAGTCTGTGGCCCTAAGCCTCGCCTGGACCCCCAGCTGCGCCCCCTCTTCTCTGCGCTGGCCCTGGGTTCCCCTCATCCTCCCGCCCTCCGAGTGGGTCTGTGGTGTCGAGGCTGACTTGTCTCTCGCCTCCCTGGTGGTGCTGTGTCCGCAGCACGCGTGGGTGGGCACAGAGCTCAACGCCCGCTGATGCTGAACCACCAAGACAACACGTCCAGCCCTGAGCTGGGTGGAGCCACATCACGACCCAACACAAGCACTCACGACCAGGACGGGCCCTCTGACTGCGCGCTGTCTCCTGAGGGGGTGTGTGCGTGTGTGTGTGTGAGTGAGAGAGACACTGTGAGCTGTCTCCTGGGGGGTTGGGGCGGGTGTGTGAGAGACACTGAGCGCTGTCTCCTGGGGGGTTGGGGCGGATGTGTGTGCGCGTGTGCGTGTGTGTGAGACACTGTGAGCTGTCTCCTGGGGGGCTGGGGTGGGTGTGTGAGAGACACTGCGCGCTGTCTCCTGGGGGGCTGCAGCAGGTGTGTGTGTGTGTGTGTGTGTGAGAGAGAGACACTGCGCGCTGTCTCCTGGGGGCTGCAGCGGGTGTGTGTGTGTGTGTGTGTGGTGTGTGTGAGAAGAGAGAGATACTGCGCGCTGTCTCCTGGGGGGCTGCAGTGGGTGTGTGTGTGTGTGTTGTGTGTGAGACACTGCGAGCTGTCTCCTGGGGGGGTGGGGCGTGTGTGTGTGTGTGTGTGTGTGTGTGTGTGTGTGTAAGAGAGACAGATACTGCACGCTGTCTCCTGGGGGGCTGCAGTGGGTGTGTGTGTGGGGGTGTGTGTGTGTGTGAGAGACACTGCGAGCTGTCTCCTGGGGGGGTGGGGCGTGTGTGTGTGTGTGTGAGAGAGACACTGCACGCTGTCTCCTGGGGGCTGCAGCGGGTGGGTGTGTGACTGGTGGCTTTCTGCCTCGCGATGTGAATCCACCTTCTCAACCCAGAGCAGTGCAGGCCGGTGCGGAGGGCATGGCCTCTGGCGGCAGATGGCGTATCTGGCAGTGTCTGTTTAGGGCGTCTGAGGAGTCCAGGTCCCCTCCTCTGAGCTGTCCCCAAGTCCCCACAAGGCTGAGCCCAGCCCTCTCAGGCCCCATTTGACAGGAAGGATGTGGGATTTCTGCTCAGCCTGCATGACCGCCTGGGCTAGGGGCCAGGACCGAGCAGGCCTGTCCCGACCACCAGGACGGCCAGTGACCGGAGAGCAGAGCGAGTCAGCAGCGCTGTGGCCCGGAGAGCTGGGACTGGTTCTTCCCATCAGCTCTGACACCCCCCGCCTCGCGGGAACTGACAGAGGCCCCTGTGCCCTTCCCGTGAGCACCTTCATTACCTCACGGGGCCCCAAGTGGTTTCTGACCCTGACGTCTTAGACAGACCCTGGCCACCACAGGGCAAGGCCCTAATCTCTTTCTGGTCGTGCTTCCTCTTCTGGAAAACGGAGCCAATCTCTCTCACACACACTCACACACACACACG
Source organism: Cervus canadensis (assembly GCF_019320065.1). NCBI lineage: Eukaryota > Metazoa > Chordata > Mammalia > Artiodactyla > Cervidae > Cervus > Cervus canadensis. The sequence continues at coordinate 17,700,604 of NC_057403.1, read as the reverse complement.
CATGGAGGCTTCCAGAAGCAGTCACTGAGATCACTGGTGTGACGCATTTGGCGGGAGGCTGGTGTTGGCCAGCCGGCCGGCCGTCAGGGGGCCCCAAGCTGACATCTGGCAGCACCTGGAGAGCGGAGTGGCGCCTGGGCAAACAAAGGCTCAGCACTGCCCGGAGGCTCCTCCAGCTCCGCCCGCGGGCCAGCTGCATCCACCTGTCCCCGGCCACCTGGCTCGGAAATACTGATCGCACCACTCCTGCTTGCCTGGAGACAAATATTTACCCAGGGCTGGGCACCTAAGGGCGCAGGAGTGAAGGCTTGGGGACGGAGGAGGACCCACAGGGCCGCAGGACGAGGAGGAGCCCAGGCTGGCCACGTAGCTCTGAGCGCCAGCCCCCTGCCTGCAGAAGGGGGATGCCACTCCACTCCCAGCGGGCCGGGCGAGCCGGACCCCCCTCAGCATCTCACCATCCCCCTACGTCTGTGAAATGGGGCAACGATCCACCCACCCCGAGGGACCGGGTGTGGACAGGGCCGGCTGGCACATGGACGATGTCAGCGCTGCACCCAGCACCAGGCGGGCGCTCTGCCAACACCAGCCACCACCACCCTCGCGGTTACTGACCGACGGCCCCGTGCAGCCCACACTGCTCCTCCGGGACGCCTGCCCCCTCCACCTTTTGTGAGGCTCACCTCAGCCTCCCAGTCCTGCCCTCGTCAAAGGAACGCGCATGCCAACTCTTAACTCCCACTCCTCAGCGAGGCACCCCTGCCCAGCCCACACACTGGCCGAGGAGGGAAGAGCTGGGCAGCGGCTCCTCTCAGCTGCCCAGCGCAGAGGCCACAGTCCATCCTTCTGCCATGGGCCCAAGCACAGGCCCAGGCACCCTGCGTGCTCAGCCACCTGCGGAGGTGCTGGGCCCAGGGCCCGAGTCTGACTCAGTACTGGATACTGGACTCCGTTCTCCCTTTAATCCCACCTGCCTCAAGGGCCAGTGTCTCAGCATAATTCAACGGATCCTTCGCTTAATACCTGCTCTGTGCTCCACCCCCAGAGGGTGATGATGGGGAAACAGCATTCAAAACACCTCTGATTCCTGCCTCCAGGGGCAAAGCAGATCCATTCCCAGACAGTGATGACCCCGAGGGGGCCAGGACTAAGGCAGGAGGGCCCAGGAGTGCACCTAACCTGATCGGGGGATCAGGGAGGGCTTCCTGGAGGAGGGGCTACCTAACAACACTGGTCACATGAGCACAGGGGCTGTGAGTCTCATTCATCATCTCATCCTGGAATTTAACATAACTGCACCTGGTCCTTGCCAGGTGCTCCATCTACTGAAGGAAAGAAAGTGGGGGGGGGCGGTGGTGAGGAGACCCAGGGGGTCTGAGCAGCTCACCAGGTAAGGGAGGGAAGAGCCACTTGAGAGGGCTGGGTATGATCATGTAGCACTGCACAGCTCCACCTGCAGCCAGCACTTCCAGCCTGAGGTCTGTACCCTGGAGAACGTCTTGCTGACACCCCAGGTGACACATACACGAAGCTCACGGCTGGGCCGGGTGTCTAAGACCGAAAGCCAGAAACAGCTCAAATGTCCATTGAGGACAATCTAAGGCAGAGCCACGCAAAGCCACTCTGGAGCATCTCCATGGATGGAACTGAGAGACCTAACGCTGAGGGGAAAGGAGAGACCCAGGCTCCACTCACAACACATCGTCATTTTTATGACACTCAGAAACAAGCAAAACCAAACTCTGTATTTTTTCATCACACACGCACAGGTGATAAAACTTAAAAAAAAAAAAAAAAAAAAAGAGGCATGACAATCACAACCAGCAGGGTAGCAGTCATGGGTCTCTGGGCTCCATCCACCCTCCCACCCAGACAGAGGTGAGTTAATGGTAATGTTCTCAGCCCTAAATTGGGAGGTAGGCTCATGGGTCTTTATTATACTACACTTTAACTTACGTGTATGGTACATACATAGTTTAAATGCCACGAAGAGAACTTAATAACAATAATTTTAAAAGCAGAGGGAAGGAGGGAATTCCCTGGTGGTCCAGGGGTTAGAACTCCATGCTTCCACTGCAGGGGTCACAAGTTCAATCCCTGGGCTGGTCTGGTCAGGGAACTATGATCCCATAAGCTATTCGGTGCAGCCAAAAAAAAAGTAGAGGGAGGGAGAAGTGTGTTGCAGCAAAGGGAATAGCATGCACAAAGGCTCAGAGGACAGAGAACTGAGGAGCCTCTGGGGACTGAAAGTCACTGTCAGGGGCAAGTGAGGCAAATAGGCAAGGGACCCAACACAGGGCTGGGAGCACTGCGGTACCTGAAAAAGGTCTGCAAATCACTCAGTGGTTCCCTGCTTCCCACCACTCCCATCTACTGAAATCCTGGGTAGGCAACGGGCCCAGCTCAGGGCAGGGGACCTCTGAGAAAGCTGAGGACCATCAGGGGACAACCAGGCCGGCTATTTCAAGCTGCCTGCCTCAGGCTTCCGGTCGGGGCACCAGATGGCCAGCTGGACTCAGAGGCACTGGGGACTTTAGTTTGGAATTTTAAAATCCAATAACTGTGAGCTGTTTACTGGTGCAGTGAAGGCTCCAGGGATGGACACTGAGTGCCTGGAACTTCTCGTTGCCCAACCTGACTTTTCTTCCCCTGTGAAAGGTGAGCACCGCCACGTAGCCTCACGAGGTGTGTCTGGGTGCTAAAGGACATATTCATTCATTCTTTACCAAACAACCTGGGCTGGGCATACAACAGAGCACAATATAGATCTGGATCCCTGCCCTCGGGGAGTGATTGCTAGGAAGGCAGACAAATAATCACACAAATAAAAGTGACAAATTATAAGCAAGAAAGCACTCAGAGGAAAACAGGTGATGATCACTTAGATCGGAAGGAGTAATCAGGAAAGGCCAGCAGAGGGAGGAACATTCAGGCTGATACCTAAAAGACGAGTTACGAGGCAGAAATTCATTCATTCCCTCAAATGTTTTTCAAGTGTCTCTTCGGGGCCAGGCGCAGTTCAAGGTGAACACACTGAGGCAGTGAACGCAGCCCTGGACCATCCCCTCCCAAGTCCCTTCCAATGGAGAAGGCAGACCCAAGACAGGGAGCGGATGTCAGCAGACAAATGGTAACCCCACGGAAGTTGGGGAGAGCTTCCCAGGCAGAGGGAAGAGCCAGCACAGAGGCCCAGCATGTAGACGCTGGAGGAGCGGGGGCGGGGGGGGGGGGTAGATTTCTAGATTCCTGGGGGTGAGGCAGACTGGATGTGCCCAGGGATGGGGCTTTGGCCACGTTCTGCACAGGGCCGTGACCTCAGCAAGTGACGGATAGCGCCAGGTCACCAACGAGGGGCCCCACCAGCTTCGCCGGGTGGCTCGGCCTAGTGCTCAGCGAACAGAGGCTGCAGGTGTGTTTCCAGGAGAACCTCTTGGGAACCTGCTGTCCCCTCTGCCTGGGCCTGGCCGCCACTAATACAACCCGCCTTCCCGCCCCCCCACACCCCATAGTGCCACCAGGGCCCGGGCCGCCACCCCCCACCACCCACCCCGCCCTCTCTGCTGCAGAAAGCCAGCGAAAGAGCAAAGGCGACAGGGATTCTTTGAAAGGAGGCTCCCCCACCTCCACCTTTCCAGCAAGGCCAATGACAAATGAGGAAAAATACATCTGCACACCGTGTAATGCCCAAGAGTGGATATCTGAAATAGAGACACAGGGCTTACAAAACGTCCCAAAACAAAAATGGGCCCAGCTCAAGAAGAAGCAACTAATGCAATAACAAGAAACAAGTTAACTAGTAGTTCAAAAAGGTTCATTAAAACAAAACACCATCCGGGCACCAAGACACCCAAATGCAAAAGTATTATTCATTCATTCTTTAAAAAAAAAAAAAAATCAAGAGATACAACCAAGTGCCGTCCCTCAAGGCTTCCAGACCTTTGTGGGCACAGACTGTATATAAGACTTCAAAGGTTCCTACCCTCTGACTTGGTAAACCACCTTCTAAGAATTTCTTCTGAGAAAGCTCCCCGCGACAACAGAAAGATTTATGGACAAGGCTGAACATCGCTGCATTATTCATGCAGCTGAAAACTGGAAAGGGCCTAAATGCTCAGCAACGCGGAATGGCTGGAGCAAATTACAATGGCCTGACGGTGGATTTTAATCACGCTTTGTAAAAAAAAAAGGAAAAATGAAGTGAAAATGTAGGACATTCAACTGTATATCCAGGCTCCGCCCAGTTTTATTTTTACGTGTTTGTGGCACTGTAACTTAACCATTGAAGAGATGGGAAGGAAGTGCTCTGGCATTTCACGCTGACGACATTCCAGGTGGTGTGCGTCGCTTCTGATAAAGAGTCTTGCGTCCAAAATATATATAGAACTCTTACAGCCCAACCAGAAGACAAATGATCCCATTTTAAAACGGGCCAAAGATCTGAACAGACATGTCTCCCAAGTAGACACACAAGTGCCGAGAAGCCTATGAAAAGATGCTCAACACCAACAGCCATCAGGGAAATGCAGATCAGACCAAAACCACAGTGCGACGCCCAGCACCCGCTGGGGTGGCTGGGATCTAAGGGGCAGACAGGGAACGGAGGATGTGGAGGGAGGGAGCGGAAGCCTCGCCGATGGAGGCGAGCGCTAAGTGGGGCAGCCGCCCGGGAAAACGGTCTGGCAGTTGCTCAGAGGGTTAGAGTCACGCCTAGAAAAACGGAAGCCTGGGTCCGCACAAAAACCTGAGCGTGAGCATCCACAGCAGCACTACTCATCACGGCCAAAATGTGGAAATAACTCAAATGCACGTCAACGGATGAAGAGAGAAAACATCCACACGATGGAATGTTATCCGGTGACAGCGAGGAACGAAGCACGGGCAGTCACGACGTGGGTGAACTCTGTAAACACTGCTGAGTGAGAGCAGACAGACACAAAAGGCCCCGGGTGGCACGATTCCAGTTACAGGAAACATCCAGAAGCTAACAAGACAGAAAGCAGATCAGCGGTGGCCTGAGGGGGTGGGTGAGGGGTGCTGGGATTCCCCGCTAAGGGGCTCAGGGTTTCTTCGGGGGGAGAGGTCGTCGGGTACTGAAATGTTCTAAAAATGGACTATGAAGACAAACGCACCATCCTGGGAAAAACTGAACTGTATGCTTTACATGGGTGAAATGTACGTGAATTACATCTCAACAGAGCTTTTAAAAAAAAATTCCAGATGGTAAGCTTAAGAAGTGATTTTCATTTTCTTTCGACTTTCCAAATCTTTTTCTCTTTTTTTTCACAGTGGACATATCTTATTTGTAAAGTCAGAAAAGAATCAAAGTAAGGGGTCTCTCCCTTAGTAACAACCATTCTGAGCTTCCCGGGTGACCGCACACCCTTCACCCCCAACTCCCCTCACCGACCCCCACTAAGGGGATGAGGAGAAAGCAGAGCCTCGGGCAGGACTTGCTCAGCTGCCCTGTGGGCTGCAGATGGCATCTCCACTGCCCCAGAGCCTTTCTTTTCATAATAACATCGGGCAGGGAACCCAGGGGCACAAGGCAGGTCTCTCAGCCGTCCTCCTCGAGGATGTGTCACTTGGCCCCTCAAAGCGACAGAGGTGGCCTGAGATGCAGCAGCAGGAGCCGTCCTGGGCGCCAGGCCCCCCATCGGGCCTGCTGCCTCACTTGTAAAACCAGGAGATAAGCCTCCAGCCCTGATAATCTGGACGTGGGAAACAGGGGCGGAACCTGTGCCAGCCGGGATCCTCACGGCTGGGTGGTCAGTGAGCACAGGCATTTGGACCCAACAGCTGGCGGCCGCCCAGGGAGTCAGATGGCCCTGCCCTCCCCCGCCCCCCAAACTCACCGGCCTGGGGTGTCTGCTCAGGACCAGCCAGGGTCAGGCTGCTGTCAGACATGTGGGCTCTGAGCAGGGCTCCACGGGAGCTCTATTTCCGGGCTCTGCCCACACCCCCGCCCCAACTCCATGCTATTGGAATGACAGTCGCCAAGCACCGGCTCTGTGCTACTGGACACGGCAGTGACCAGGACAGCCCAGCCCTGCCCTCCTGGGGCTCACACTGCAGCGGGGAGACAGTGATACGGCAGGGGAGCCTGGAGAAGCTCCACGCCGCAGACCCCGAGGGCTGAGCCCAGGCCCGGGGGATAGAGGACCCCTAACCCCCATCCCAGGGAACACAGCCCTTTCTAGTCACTGCGATCAAAGTCGGGAGAGCTGTGTCGGGAAGCCAGTATCCCAAGGACAGAAGGGGATTACAGGACAAGGAGTGAGGGTGGAGGCCTGAGCTGGGGAGCGGGGGGCTGGACCCCACTGACCTCCTCCACCTCTTCCCATGACACGCCTTGTCGCTGGCGGGCAGGGAATCAGGTCACCTGCCTCAAAGGCAGAGAGGCAGACCAGTTACCACAACCTGAGCTCTCTTGCCCCGCCCACCGGCCCACGATGAGGAGGTCCTGGCAGTCCGTTCCCTAAATGGTGGGGGTGACCTATGGACAGACAGGGAAACACACGGGGTGGGAAGGGACCTCGACACCCCCTTGCTGCACAGAAAGGCAGTGCTTGGCTGAGGTCCCACAGCAAGTCCACAGCCAAGATGGGCCTGCCCCTGACCCCCACGGTCGGCCTGCACTCCCGCAGGCTGTAGTTCAGGGCTCTGCAGACCTGGCAGGAGGACACCAGTGGCAGACTCGGGGCCCCCTCCTGTCCTCTATTCCTCCCCCGTCCTGGGCTGCTTGAGGGCGGGCCCATCCGGTCCCCGAGGCCTAGCATCACCTGCCCTTCCTTCCCTTGGTGCCGCATGCTGGGAGCACCAGGGGATAAGGGAGCACCCAACCAAAGCCATCTCTGCCCTCACAATGCTCACAGTCAAGGGCGCAAGAGTACCTTCTGGCCCACAGATAACCAGATCGCTGACCTTCTGGGGGGAACCAAGTGAGAGGGCCAGGAAAGAAGGGTTTGCTGGTACCTGAGGACAAGCTAGAGCCGTGAGAGCAAGGCAGGCATTCCAGGACAGGATGTGGGGAGCGCCCGGCAGGCTGGAACTGAGAAGAGGCCATCGCACTTGAACGCAGAGAGGACACGGGCAAGGGAGGGCCCAGTCATGGTCAGTGAAGGCGGCGGGGGCCGACCTTGAGAGCTGTTTTAGGGATCCTGCATGGGGTGTGAAAGGCAGTAGGAGAAATGGGCCATAAGCCTGATGTGAAGAAACAGGGTTCGCTTCTTCGGGAATGGAGAGAGGACGTGAGAACAGGCAGGGCAGTCAGGACTCCGTCACCTGGTGCACAGTGGGGAGAGGCGGTGGCAGGGGATGAACGAACGGATGGATGGATGGCAGCGTGGGCAAATGATCCAAATGACCCCATGAACATCTTCCTTGGTCCCTGCTCCCTTTCGGGCCCCCAACTATTCTGAGGCCCAGTCCTGGGTTAGGGGCCAGAGGCTCCCAACCCGGGGCGCTCGTCAGCAGACCCACTGTGCTCGGAGTCCCTGTGGGCCTGGGGGTGTTCACTGGTTGGTCTCCTTCGTGCAGCCAGAGGGAACAGATGCGGTTTCTCACGGTGTTCCTGGGTCCAGTGGGGGGAGATGGACCCAAACAAATAACAACAGCGTGAGGCGGCGTCACGGGAACCCGGGAGAGCAGAGCAGCGCTCTGTCTGGGGACGACGTGTGCGACAGTGGGGGGACGTAGGGCAGAGGGAACCAGGGTCTGTGGATTAGACCAGGGGTGCTGGGGGTGCCGGGGGATGGACGGGGATGGACACCGGCTTGGGAAGGGCTCCCCGCCAGGCTCAGGGGTGCGGCCTCTTTCCTGTGGTGAGGAAGGAGGCCTGCCTGGGAGGCTTTTGGGGAACAGAGCAGAGGGTGAGTCCTGCTCCCTCTGGTTTGAACACGGCTTCTCCCTTTACTGTCTGTGTGGCCTTGGCACCTGTGAGCCTCAGCTTTCCCTCCCGGCTGCTCTGAGGATTAAATGAGTAGAAGCACCAGAGAGCTTAGATCACCCCACCATGGCTGTCACCATCATGGCCATCCTGAAGCCTGACCCTCCACAGGCTCACTTCCTTCCCTGGCGGGGGCCGGGGGCTTCCATCTCCCGGCAGCCCTGCCCTGCCTCCCCCACCCACCTTGGGGCTGTGAGGAACCCAGGGGGTTCAGCTGTGAAGGTGCTGGCTTCGCACAAAGGGGAGGGCCGCTCCAGCGGCTCCCCCACCACACAGCTGACGGCAGCTGGCAGGAGGCGATGGCTGTGGGGAGACGGAGGGGTGGGCGTGGGGCGTTAAAGTGGCTCACGAGTCCGACCCCAGCGGGTTCCCACCCACCCGATCGGGGAGTACGTCCCAGCTGGGATCCGACAAGGCCTCCGCAGCATCAGACCACAGGACTCCCACCCCAGGCTTCTGCTGGAAAGGGAGAGGGCGTCAGGCAAGTCACATGAGCCGAACGGCTGTCAGCAGACACTTTCAAACCGCCACCCCCACCTTAAGGCAAAGGCTCTAGAGCTGCTGCAGAGAGTAAGGAAGGGAGTGAGAATAACTTCATATAGAGTGCCCACTGGGTACCTGCACCCACCACGACCCATCACGGGGAGGGCAGCTCTGGGGACACGCAGGGAAGCCAGACCAAGCCGGGCTCTGCCCTCGTGGAACTGCCTTCCCAGCGGGGGGAAAACAGAAGCAAAGCACGACAGTGTCGATCATTCCTGGGGGCACCCGGCCTTGGAATCCCCTTCCACCTGTCCCACCCTAACTGAAGCACCAGACCCCCACCTCCTGTTGAGCTCCACTGAGAGGAAGTGGCCCTAACAGAAGCACAGCCCAGCTCAGGGCGGGAGTGATGCGGGCGGCCCGGGAGCGGTGACGTCAAGGACCCCGCATTCTCACCACGTCTGCGGGGGCTATGGGGTGCTCCTGGCTCGGAAGGCTGGACCTGGCTCCCCACCCAAAGCCAGGAGGCTTCGAAACAGACTCCTCTTCTGCCAAAACAGCTCCACAGACGAGCAAACTGTGACCCAGCAAGGCTTCAGGACGTGCCTGCGTTCACGCAGCGGAATTCACAATCAGCCCCGGGTCTCGGGCTGGTCAGCCTGCTCTCAGAAAGGAGGAGCCAGGGCAGGCTTACCAGGACACGGCCAGGTTCAGCTCTAACAAGCCCTTACTGAGTGCCTGCAACAGCTAGTTACAGGTCCAGTCGCCTCCCAAGTTTCTCAATCCCCACACAAAAGGGGGTACTGAGGCAGAGAAGCCAGGCGACCTCTGGACAGAGGGCAGAGGTGGACTGGCACCAGAGTGCCTCGAAGCCCGAGGCCTGGGCTGCCTCGTGTTACCACAGCTTCACAGAAAGAGAGAGGGGCCCACTGGGGGCTCTGTGGTCTCCTACTAGAAACTGCTGGGCCAGTTTCTAGTAGGAGTTCAGAATTTCCTGATCTTAGAAAACCACCACAGGATGCCTCCTCTATTATGTTAGGCCCCAGGTTTTAGAGCTCTCTGGGTCTGGGAAGTGTGGGACCTGGGGGACTTTACAGGTGAAGCCAGCTGCTGAGGTGGCACAGGGGAGGCAGCGTTAGCACCTAAGTGCACGAACCCCACCCCCCCCCCCACGGGCAGGAGACACGAACCAGGGCGGGGGCAGGGTGGAGCTCAGAGACCGTGGGGACAGCACCGCAGAGCAAACCTTCTGGGGAGGGGGAGCCTCTGATAAATCTGATGATTAAATCAATCGAACAAATGCAAGCACCTAGCCGCTGCAGGGCTTCATGAAGCCGAGAGCCTACAGGCTCGCGGCCCCGACCCTGGTCTGGGTCTGCAGGCCACACTCCCAGAAGGTTCTGTGGGAAACAGCGGGCAGGCCCCTACTGAAAACCTTCTGCTGGTTCCCTGCCACCCTCAGGCTAACAGGGCCCACGAGGCCCACCTGGGTGGGTGGCCCCTGCCTTGCTTCTCCAGTCTGGCCTCTGACCCTCCTGCCTCCACCTCGGCTCCAGGAAGACTGGCTTTTTTCCTCCTCCTCTGATGTGCCTCACTGGCTCCACCTCCAACCCTCTGCACTTCTTTCAGCTGCTCCTCACCTGGCTCGCTCCAGTGATTTCTTTAGGCCTGAGACGGCCCCTTCCCCAAGAAGCCACCTGTGCCTTGCCGGTCAGCTCCTCCCAGTCAGGGTCCTGGGCACCCTGATTTGATTAGAACTGTTTACAGTGTGACTCCCTCACTCAACTGTGACCTCCACAGAGGCAGGGCCTGCCTTCTTCCCCGACCCCTAACACCGGCAATTACTAAATGAGACGCTGCGCACGCCTTCAGGGGGGGTGACCGAGCATGCACCCCGTCCTGACGCTGGGAAGCACAGGAGGAATTCGGGCCAAGGCGGAGGACAGAGGAGCAGCGAAGAGCTCCCAGGATGCTTGAGCTGTCCAAGAACCACAGAGATCCCCTCCTGAGTGCCACCCAGCCGATTCCTTCACTCAGGCTGTTTCTCATTCCTGAGCTACCTAGTGAGGCTGGAATGGTCATCTCCATCTTACAAAGGGTTATGGGTTCAAGACGAAGAAATCATGCAGCAGGCAGAAGCGAATACAGCAACTTACTAAAGCTCACGCAGCCAGGACTCGGGGGCGAAGAGCGCAGGCCCCCAGCCACACTGCCTAGCTTTGTGACGACCTCCGGTGAGTGACCTTGCCTCTCTGTGCTTCCAGTACTTCATCTACAAACCGGAAAAAATAGCACCTGCCTCCCGGGTGGCTGGGAGACATAACCGAGACACCCACTCAGCCCAGCGGTGGGCGCGTGGGAGTAATGAGCGGTGACCAGGGTCACCCGGAGAGCAGGGGCCTCGGCTTGGGCCCCTCCATGCTCCATTGCGGCAGGCCACCCACCCAAATCCCGTTTCTGCAGTTTCCGCAAGTCAGACGCTTCAGTGTGCTCTAAAACAAGTCTGCGAGGCCAGCCTCAGCCACCCTTGAACTGAGGTCTGAAGCTGAGCCTTGGGACTGAGCGCCAGGCAGCTGAGCTGAATCAGGGGCCCTGAGCAGGACAGCCAAACCTGGCCGCCTGGGGAGCTTTCTAGAAACACAGATTCCTGGCCTCCATTCCCAGAAGCCGCCCCCGTCATGGCCAGTCCAGTCCAGGGCGTCTGGCTCCATGGTTCTTAATACTTTTGGAGCCAAACGCCTGTGAGAGACAGGAGACGCCTGTTTCCCAGAAACACGTGCACGCACTTCCGACAGCCCCCCGGAGGACCGAGTGCCAAGCCCCCAAGTCGTGGGGCCTGGCACAGGCCCATCAACTCATTTGAGAGGCTTTCTCCCCAATGCCCCGGTGGCGTGAGATCTGACGGAAAGCCTCACTCCTCTGCCACTCGCCCACCCTCCTGGGCGCCAGACGCAGGTCATGGGGGTGACCCACAGTCCTCACCCTTGAAGAGGGAAACATGATGCGAACACAAATAAAGCCCTAGAGGTGGAAAGGAGAGCCAGCCGCTCCCCACACAGGCCCGTCCACCGAGTCAAGTTCCCACGGGGCTTAGGGCCGGGGCGCCGGGCCATTCTACAGAAGGGACTGGGGCTCGGGGGGCAGCTGGAACTTGTCCACGGTCATGGCCAGTGTCTGAGAGGCTGCGGCTAACACTTCACATCTAGACCCTCGCTGCCCTTGCTGCCTCTCAGCTGGAGGCCGAGACAGGCTGATTGAGTTTCAGCTCCGAGAGGCTGGGCAGCCTGCCCAGAGTCACCCAGCTTGTCACAGACAGGATCATCCCTGTCAGGGATGTCAGGGCACTCTTCTGACAGATAGACCGCAGGGTTCTGATGAGGGACACGCTGGAGGAGAGGCGAGTGCAAACACACAACAGAGACAGCGCAGCACGGAGGGCAGGGGCTGCAGGCGGGGGCAGAAGACTGGCGACGACAAGAACAAGGCCCCCCAGCACTCCCTGTGGACACTGTTATCTCACCTTCCTCATCACCCTTTGAGGAGGGACGACTGTCAGCTGTATCTCATAGACAGAAATATCATCACGGACAGACAGAAGGATGGCCCAAAGTCACATGGCAGAGTCTATGTGCCAACGCCGGCAGTAGGAGGTGAGGGTGGGCCCTGACGGAAATCTGGGGGAAGCATCAGAGCCGCCCCCTACAAGGGCACTGGCTCCTCCCCAGCCAGACCGCCCACCACTCAGGTAAAATGAGCCATTAACCAGCAAGAGAGCCTCTGTCCACTACTGACGGGTACCTTTCCACCTGTCAAAGAAGTTTCAAGGACTCAATTTGCAGCACAGGTTTCATTGAGAACAAACAGGAAGGTGTTTCCACCCGCTCTGATCCTCACTGAGGAACACGATGGCCACTGTCCCCACCAGCCCCTCTCCCCCATCCCACCCCTGAAGCTCAGGTGGCGGAGCTGGGCACGTTTGGGCCCCCTTCACCCTGCAGATGCCTCCACTCCACGTGAGGAGTTTCCCAGGCGGCAAAGCTCCCCTGCCCCTACTCCAGGACAGACTGCACAGGGTGGAGGTCAGGGAGCGGGGAATGAGTCACGGGCAGGACTGCATGGAGGGGGGAGACAGCCGCCCAGACTGTGGCCAGTGTCATGTGCTCCCTGACGCCTGCCTCGCCAAACCCGGTCTCCTCCCCACACAGCGGTTAGCTGGGCCTCAGGTCACTCCTGCAGTTTGGTCTGAAGAGTCCCTGGTACGAGACCCTTAGAGGAGCTGGGACCTCCCACTATGGATGGGGCTTGTGGCAGGCTAGCCCCTCCTCCATGGGCGCCCACTTCCACCCCCCAGGGAGTGTGGGGTGCACATGGGCCCTAGCCCCGCAGTACGGAGGTGGCCTCCTCTCCAGCTTCACAGCACGTCCACTGGCAACCGGCTTGCTGCAGAGACCCTGCCCCACCAGGTCCATCCCGTCCACTCAGACATCCTGGAGGTCAGATCAGCAGGACAGGGCTCACAATTTCACAGATGAGGAAACAAACCAGCTCAGCGAGAATAGGGGCTGTGCCGGAGCCACAGCACGCTGCGGCTGGGGCCGGGCAGGGAGCACACCCCGGCGAGACAGACCCCAGGTGTGGCCTGGCCTCAGCCCTTCTGAGGCTGCACGTGCCCCTGGTGCTCATTCGGCCATGATCACCATGTGTCTTTCAAGGGGCTGAGCGGGAATGAGGATGGACACTGTCTGCTCTCCCATTCCAGCGGGGGAGAGAGACCACCAGCACGAAACAAATGTCGATCTTAACAGCAGCGGCCTTTAGTGCAATGAGGCAGACAAGCAGGCCCCCAAGTTGGGGGCAGGCGGGGACATCATGTGACATGGGAGCCAGGAATGGCCCTTCTGAGCACTGGGCTGGGTTGAGCCTCAGGAGGCAAGAGACCCTCCCGCACCACCTCCCTCCTTCAGATGTCTGGCCTCCAGGAATCCCCCAACACGTGACCTCTGACAGGACCTGACAGGGCTCTTGTCTTAGGCAGACACCCCCAGAGGCTCCCACCGAGCTGAGCTCCCACCTAGCCCCAGACCCAGGCACGGCCCACCGCAGCCGGAGGCTGTCAGGCCTGGCCGAGCTCTCCTCCCAGGGCAAGGCTCTGCTGACTGGACGCCTGATGCTAGGGCCCAATTTCTCCAGTGGCTGCTTGCTCCCAGCCCGGGGCACTCCGGCACCTCGGGCCGGGGCGACTTCTCCATCTCTGCGATGGAAGAACAGCTTCTGAATGACCTCTTCCAATTCTGATGCGCCAATTCCTCCCTAACCCTTGGCCTTGGGGTCGTGTCACCAGGGCAGGCCCCAGCATGACCCCTCCCTCACCCTTCCCACCAGGGCCGCAGCTCAAATGACACCCTCTCTGCTTTCCCGTGGCTTTTCCTCCAGCAAATCTCCTGCCCCTCCTCCAAGACCTGCCAACCCCTCCCTGAAGCCCCCAGCTGAGACCCTCGATCTCTCAACTAGGCAGCCCCTTGGCCCAACTTTCCACAGCCTGGCGAGTCTCTGAGTCCCAGGCCAGCCAACAACTCCACTGTCCTCCACAGACACAGGGCGAGTCACCGGCCAGCACCATCAGGCCTGCCAAATCCCATTGTCCAAACTCACCAACTTCACCAGTGAGCCTTCCCCTGCCTGGGAACTCCTTCCCCTGCCACCCAACTCTTTCCCTCGCAGGTCGACCTCAGCCCCTCTCCCTGGCCCAGACAGACCCACTCTCCCCGCCCTCCCGTAAAATCAACCCATTTCTCCAGGTTATCACCTCTCCATCTCAGACCCACTGATGCTTTTGGAGAGTGAGTGCAGACCAGTCCTGTCGTCTCTCCTGCAACTTCCAGGAAGGAGAGACTCCCACAGCCTGGGAGCTGTCACCACCTGTGCCTCTTCCCCGGGGTGACCAGTCAGCCACCATCCTCTCAACCCCTCCCAGCCAGGCACCAACTGACCCTCCTGCTCAACATTCTGCCCCTCCAACCCCCGCTTTCACTGCCTCTTCACGACTGTCCATGAGACATTAAAAAAAAACCCAACCAACCAAAAAAAACACCAGACTGAATCTGCCTGGATAACAGCAGGTGCTATTTATGTGGCAGGAACTTACAAGGACTATCTTATTTAATCCTCACAACTTCCCCACAGTAGAAATTAGCACCTCCATTTGCAGAGAAAGAAACAGGAGGCTCGGAGAGGAAAAATGGCTTCCCCACAGCCCAACAGCTGCTAACACACAGCTGCTGCTCTTCTGGGAACCTGCGGGCCAGAAACTTTCCCCTACTCCCACCCCGCCCCCGGCCCGGACTCTCCAACTGCCGCCGCCGCCACCACCACGTTCCGGCCCACAGACGGAACATCTTCCCTCCCCCATGGGCCCAAGCCCACCAACGGACTGGAAGCTTGTGAAGCAGGCCCCCCCCCCAACTCCATGAACCAACTCCTCCAAGCTGGCCCCTAACATGACCAGTTGCCCCTAATGTCACCCCTAAAATGACCAACCATAACTGCAGCTTCATGAAGGCTCATCCTGGCCGACCGCTTTCCACACACAGCCTTATTCAGTCCTCTCTGAAACCCCGTGACATGGCTATTCTCACCCAGTTACAGGTGGGAAATCGAGGCTCTGAGGAGTTAGGAACCCAGCCTGAGGTCATGCTTTGGGTAAATGGGACTCAGGATTGAGCTGGAGCCCAGGCTAGCCACCATCCTGCTCTGCCTCTCCAGCTCTTTCCCTCCTCCTGCTCTGAGCTCCCTGGACCGGATGCTGTATCTGGGGCCCATTCCCTCTTCCCTTCCTCAGCCCTAGTCCCCCAAGCCCTGCAACCTAACCTATCTTGAGGGCTGAGAGCCCAGGGGCTTGGCTGGCTCCCAAGGCCAAGAATTTTAAATTAATCACTGTCTCTTTAACAATAACTGGCTGGGGAATTCCCTGGAGGTCCAGTGGTTACAACTGTGCTTCCACTGCACGGGGGCCCAGGGTTTGACCCGTGGTGGGGGAACCAAGATCCTGCATTCCTTCCCTGGAGGTCCAGTGGTTACAACTGTGCTTCCACTGCACGGGGGCCCAGGGTTTGACCCGTGGTGGGGGAACCAAGATCCTGCATTCCGTACCGTGCAGCCAAAAGACAAAACAAACAAAACTAACTGGCCAAGATGGCATTTACGGCCGCTCCTCATGTGTTCAGCTTTCAGTTCCCACGTTTCCCATCCTCACATCAAAGTCATCGATTTCTCCACTGCCCACAGACTAGCAACATTTCTACCTCTCTCCCCAGGGCCTACAGACCAACTTCTATAGACCAGGCTCCAGGCCTATCCCTCTCCTCTTCGGCTCCATCCCAGCACGAGTCCCAGACCTGTCCGGGACTCAACCCTGCCATCCATCTCTGGAGCGACTTTCCACCTTCCCAGCCCTACAGATAAAACACACTCCTCCAACTGCTCTTCAGTTCCAACCCAGAGCCGACCTTCTCCAGAGGACTTATAACCTATGCAGTCACTCTCCCCCACACCTTGAGCCATCAAACTTCTCTAGCGCTCTCACCTTCCACCGACAGCAACTCCAATGCTTTCTCGGAGCAGGAGGGACGGGGGCAGGGGAAACAAAACAAGGACAACCCTCCCAAAGCCCGGCTCCAAAGTTCCTCTGCTCCTGAATGACTGACAATGTTTTGCTTCCCTTTTTTTTTTTGGGGGGGGGGGGTAGGGGAGGACAGGAAAAGGAGACAGGCGGTGATTTTTCTTCCTAATGCCAAGATCGAACACCTCCTTGCACTATCTCAACCAGCCCCAAACTGACCACCAACTCTGCTCCTTTTTCTGGAAAGTTTATTTACCTTGCCTCCCTTTCCCAATCCCGGGACTGACTGACTCCTTTACCGCTGACTCCAAGTTTACTCCTCTTCCTCCTTTCAGCCAAGGAAGTTGAGTCACATGACCAACCGTTGCCCCAAGGCTAGCAGACCGACAACTGTAACCTCTTTCTGTCCCCATGGGCCCATCAAACTCCTGCAACTGCCCTTTCGGCGATAATGTTGACCCACTCTTTCTCCCCTGACTATTCTATCCTTCTCTGAGGGAACTATGAACTCAAAGGCTACCGCCCTCCTAATCAATCTCCCAAGTCACTAAACTTTCTTTGATTGCTCACCGTCTGAATTCCTCAAACGATCACCATCAGCGTCCCTTGGGGAGGGGAGAGAGGGAGTAGCAAAAACCAGCAATATTCACCTTCCCAACCCAACAGCCACTCCCTCTCTAACACCCTCCAAGCTCTAAACTGACGACTGTCTCCTTAAATCATTAGGGGCAACTTATTGAGCTCCACCTCTGTACTGGTCGCCGCACCGATTCCCAAGTCCCCCACCAGCCCGCCCCCGCGCTCCAGCCGTGTCTACCGTGTCTCCAGGGGTCTTTGGGTTCCACGGCTCCGGACACGATATCTTCGTCGGAAGGGAACGTAACGCGCTTGGCCGCAGCCTTGAGGCGCCCGTCGGCCGGGGGCGATGCGGGGCCGGGAGACGGGGCCTCTGCGGGGGCCTCCTCGGCTTCGCCGTCAGCGCCCGGCCCGGGCGGCGCCTCCTGCGGCGGGATCTCCATCGCCGCCGCCGCCGCCTCCTCACGGGGGCCCTGGGGACATGCCCCGGGCCCCGGACTTGTCTCTCCGGGCCCTCCCGCCGTCCCGGGGCATGGGCTCAGCCACTGCTTCAGGCGCCGACTCCGTCCCCTCTCCTGGTCGTCGTAGTCGTCGCCGCCGGGAGCTCGAGCGCGCCTCCCCCGGGCCCCGTGCGCGTCTGCTCGTTCGCAGCCGCACTTTCGTTAAGGGCCAGTGAGCCTGCCGCGTACACGGAACGGCAGAAAATAAATTTAAGTTATTTTCAGGTAGAGTTGTCTCGTGCGTTGTTAAAGCGCGTACCAAAAGGCAGAAAGAGCTACGGGAAAAAGAAACGTGAGTAGTGAATCTGCAGAGGCGGAACTGCAGAATACGAGGGGCGGGGCGAGATGGACGCCGTCTCCCGGAGCAGCGCGCAAGCGCGAACCTAAGCCGCCCCCCGCCCCCCGCCTCCCCGCTTCAAAGTAGATAACTAACATTCAGGCCCTCACACATTCGTCACGAGCTCAGGCAACAGAGAAAGGGGTGGAGGTGGTAGGAATAAAAACATATGCTTGGTGAGTCTAGGCCAACTGATATGGAGAGAAGTAAAGGGATGGAGAACTTGAAAGGCTATAGGAGTTGTGTTGACTATATGAGTACAGGTGATGGATGCTGACAGAGGGAACCTCTGCCTGGAGACAAAGCCTGTCTCCACTTGCTGGTTAGGCTCCAGCTTTCCATTTGCAGACTGTAATTTCATCAATGACCCTCTTTGGATGTTGTAGTTATACAGACAGTAAGTCGTGTCGGGCTCTTTTGTATAAATTGTATTTTATATAAACTTAAAAACGAAAATATGAGCCCATAAGGAGTATTCTAGCCCTAATTTAGCTCCTTTTTTTTTTTTTAAGAAAAGAAAAAACTGGACGAAGGAAGAAATTCCGAAAGCAAGGGACGAATCTTCCAACCGAAATACCCGGCGATGGAGCAGGTAGATCACCGAGCCAGTAGCGAACTAGCACGAACTCAAGCCACGCCCCTACAAGGGCTGACTCAGTCGTTTACTATTCGCCCCCGCACTTTCTCCGTTCTATCCCAGCCCAACCACAACCCTGAGTGGGCGGAGCTAAAACCCAAAAAGGTGACTTGGGGAGGAGCAAGTGACGTCGTTGCTAAGGCAACTCGAAATCTGGGCCCAGAGGTAGCGTTGTGAATGAACGAACGGGAGCCGAGGCCCTGCACAAGCTTCATTCAACTTCAGTGGCTGCCGCACTTTGGCCACTGAAGATGACCCAAGGAAATCACATCCATATTGAATGGAATCTTCACTTACAAATCTTCACCTCACTTCAAACTGATGGGACTTACAGATGGGGCAGAAATTACTTTTAAAAACAATCTGCTGAGGGAATTCCCTAGAGGTCCAGTGGTTAAGACTCTGTGCTTCCCCTACAGGGGGCACGGGTTCAACCCCTGGTATGAGAAGTAAGATCCCAGCGTCATGGCCAAATAAATAAATAAATCTGTTGAAAGACTGCTAGTAATGGGGCTAAGTAAAGTGTGTGAAATAGTCAACCAGGCTACAAAGCCAGGGTTAAATGGAGAAGGGGCAAAGTTTCACTCTAACCCTTAATCCCCTTTTTCCCTGTTGCCATGCAGGGTTCCACCCACCTAAAGACTATCCACCCAGAGGCCAGACCATGGGAGGGACCTCTTGCATGTGACCATGTGACCCAATTCAACTCACTCCCCTCACTGTATACAAGCCAGCCCACCAGAAAAGTCCAAGTCTCCCAAGTCTGGCATCCAGGTCACACCAGCTGTTCCAGACTAGCAGTGGTCCAATCCCCACATCTTTATCCCAGCTCCTCCCACTCCCTGGACATGTCTTCCCCTTCCAGATCCAGCTCCACAGGATTCAGCCTTTCGATAGCCACCCTTTCACTCCCTAAATCTGGCTCAATCCCTATAGGCTACATTAAAAAGAGAAATAAAACAAGAAGCAAAGTTTCCTGAGATAATTGATTCCTTGGCAGGAGAGAAGCATTGGGGAATATTTCCAGGGTGGCTGAACTTTGCACCCTCTTCAATAGACAATTTCCCATTAGGTAATCTGCCTTCCTTTATTCCCTCCCTCGGTCCCAAATCTTCAGGAACTGGCATGGAACCCATATATCTGTAGAGCTGAGAGTTCTGTGAGGTAGAGCATTCCTTTCAACAGGATGTAGAACCCATGGAGTTGCAGAAGTTTACTGACTACACCCTGGATGTCCAGAGATGTCAGAGTTGCTTGGAGCTTGGTGCAAATTTCCAAGGGGGTTCGGAACTCTCTGGGGCCCAGAGGTCCGAGCTCAGGAGCATACGGAGCCTGGGAGACTGTAGCTACGCCCAAGGCAGAAAGATGAACACGATGAAGTCTTTATGGCTTAAAGGTGTATGAGATAATGTCACTACACCGGAGCAGTGCTTCAGCCTGCACGCCTATTGGAGTCTGCAGCTGCGACACGTAGAAGTTGGCCACGTCCAGGTCGGTGGCTCCGAAGTGGGCGATCACCTGCACGCCCTCGTGCAGAGTGAAGCACACCTGGCGCCCCACCATGGCCAGCAGGCTGCGGAGGTAGCGCTCCCGCAGGGAGGCTCGAACCTGCTGTTCCCGGGATTCCCGAGACTCTAGAGGCTCCAGGACTTCAGGGACTTCCGGCTTCAGGGGGGCTCTGTGTCCATCAGGAGCAAAGCCTCGGTTCAAGCCGTCAGGACCCCGGGGGAGCCGGAGCACAGGCACAGGAGTGGCCAGCGGAGTCTGCATTATCCTGGCTGTTGGGTGAAGAGGCAGACCAGGGAGTCATTAGCGGAGTGTGGAGCTACAGGAGGAGGGGGCTGGGGGCAGAGGCCTATCTATCCCATCTCCACTTAACCTGTCCAAAACCCAACTCCTAAGTCCCCCTTCTAAAATCTGTGCCATCTGTCGGCCAGTCACCCCCCTTCCCAGGACCTAGCACCCCCGTTTACAAGGTCTATGAAAGCAGGGCCTTTGCACTGCTTTTTAAATTTTATTTTTTAAGCTTTTGGCTGTGCCACCCAGCCTGCAGGATCTTGGTTCCCGGACCAGGGATCGAAACCGTGGCCCACTGCAGTAGAAGTGTGGAGTCCTAGCCACTGGACCACCGAGAAATCCCCTGTACTGCTTTTATCCCCAGTCCCTAGCAATAAATACTTGCTAAAAGAACAAGCCCTGACCTCTCTCACAAACAGCCCATCCAATCCATTATTTGTGGAGGAGGGCGTGGCAACCCACTCCAGTATTCTTGCCTGGAGAATCCCCATGGACAGAGGAGCCTGGGGGGCTACAGTCCATGAGGTCGCAAAGAGTTGGACATGAATAAAGGACTAAGCACAGCACATTTCCAAATAAATTCCCATTCACACAGGTGTCAGCTCAAAAGGGTGATTTTTTTTAAGGGTGAAATTTTATGAGTCATACTTATTTTAAATAAATAAATGAAGAAGTAAATAAAGGGAGGAGAGGGGAAAGTCCTTACCATACGTTTGAGAAGGCCCAGGATATCTGCAAAGTCTTCAAAGTACCTCCTCACAAGATATTCCTTGTAAAGA
Source organism: Cervus canadensis (assembly GCF_019320065.1). Taxonomy (NCBI): domain Eukaryota; kingdom Metazoa; phylum Chordata; class Mammalia; order Artiodactyla; family Cervidae; genus Cervus; species Cervus canadensis. Next base: position 17,679,932 of record NC_057403.1, on the reverse strand, counting down.
CTTCAGAGTAACTTTGCAGTGGAGAAGCATGGTAGACACTACTCTAATGTTGGCATTAAAATCAACATGTACAGTAATGGGGCAAACGAACACCAAGGGCATCCTGATATAACACACTCAGGACAGGGCACCCCTTCCATGGTGGTCCTGCCAAAAATGGATGACCTCAATCTATTGAGGCAACTCAAACTGAGGGGCATTCTACCAAAAAACCAAAAAAAAAATTAGCCTGGCTCTTCAAAAACATACAGATCATAAAAGGCAAATGTTGGGGCGGGGCCGCAGGCAGTCCCCTGGTGAGGATTAACCAGTGGTTAGGATGTGGTGCTTTCCTAAGAGTATGTGTTAGTTGCTCAGCTGTGTCTGACTCTTTACAGCTCCATGAACTGTAGCCCGCCAGGCTCCTCTGTCCATGGGATTTCCCAGGCAGGAATACTGGAGTGGGTTGCCATTTCCTTCTCCACGGGGATCTTCCTGACCCAGGGATTGAACCCACATCTCTTAGGTCTCCTGTGTTGGCAGGCAGAGTCCTTACCATCTGAGCCACCAAGGAAGCGGCCTGGGTTATCCCGGCTTAGAGGACTCTAACCAGGTTATCCCTGGCTAGAGGCGGCAAAAAAAAAAAAAAAGAAATGCTCAGGGAGAAAAATATATATTTTTAATTTAAAAAATATATATATATATTCTTGAGAGTCCTTTGGACAGCAAGGAGATCCCACCAGTCCATCCTAAAGGAAATCAGCCCTGAATATTCATTGGAAAGACTGATGCTGAAGCTGAAACTCCAGTACTTTGGCCACCTGATGCGAAGAACTGACTCACTGGAAAAAACCCTGATGCTGGGAAAGATTGAAGGCAGGAGGAGAAAGGGACAACAGAGGATGAGATGGTTGGATGGCATCACCGACTCAATGGACATGAGTTTGAGTAAGCTCTGGGAGTTGGTGATGGACAGGGAGGCCTGGCGTGCTACAGTCCAGGGGGCCCGCAAAGAGTCAGACACGACTGAACTACTGAACTGAACTGACTGATTCACAACCTAATAGTTTTCACTCTGTCCAACATCTCAGTCTAGCTACTGTCATTTCCCGCCTGGACTACTGGGGTCAGCTCCTCACTGGACTCCTGATTCCACCTTCACCCGCTGCCAGTCTGTCCTCACAC